>NC_080459.1:452083-754166 GCF_028018845.1 Melospiza georgiana | reverse complement strand
TATGAATCACAGAATACGCTGCATTTCTCTCCCATAAAGCCTTCCTTAATTGTACCAATAACTCATACAATCGTTTATTATTCACTTCCTTAATTGCTGCTTCCTCTATTCGTCTGACTACTCCTGCAACATACATAGAGTCTGTGACTACATTTAAAGGTTCCTGTAAATTGGACACCTCCCATACTACTGCTAACAATTCCAGAGTTTGTAAGCTATCTGCAGGGTCTGCTGTTAGGAGTTGATGCTTCCATTGTCCTTTTTCTTGCCAGGTGACAGCAGCACGCCTTGATTTCTTTCCTGCATCTGTAAAAGCTGTAATAGCTCCTTCTATGTGGTGTTCTTCTCTCAAAGGTCGAGTGATCCAGTTCCATTCTGTCATCCATTGTAAAACTCAAGGCACTAATTTGCTGGTATCTACTTTAGCAGACGATGTCAGTAATGCTTCCTGTAAATCCTTCAAATTAATCAAGTTCCAGTCCAAGGTTTCTTTTTCCATAGGTAATCTAATGGTAGCAGGTTCTCTACCATCCACTTCAAGAATTCTGAGACGCCCCTTTTTGATTAATGCAGCCAATTGTTCGATTTTTGAAAATATTGTTTTCTTATGCTGTAGTGGTGGTGACAACCATTCCAAAACCCGTATCTCCCCCGTTTTCTTTTGTTGTTGAGAGAAAGCACCAAGCAAGTGGCAAGGGCTATTCCAGATAGTAAGGTCAATGGGGTGGTCGAGTTGTCAACAAGACACATACCCTTTTTGTACACAGTTACTAATTTGCTGCAAGGCAAGATGATGCTCCTTTGTCAGGCATACATGAGTAGTAGGGTCGACACCCTTTAACAAAGGCTGTAGGGTTTCTAGTAAATGATTTGGTATTCCCACAATGGGCTTCAGCCACTGTAAATCTCCCAGCAACTTCTGTGCATCATGTAGAGTCTTAATGTCTAACTGTAATTCCAATTTTTGAGGTATTATTATTTGATCCATCAAAGTCCATCCCAAATATTTCCAGGGCCTAGTGGTCTGAATTTTCTCTGTAGCAATAACAAGCGAATATGCTGCAAGAGTATTTTTAATGCTGTCAATCTGCAAAGAGGAAAATGGTTGTTGCTGTGCAAACAAAATATCGTCCATGTAATGATATATTATAGTTGCTGGCCATTTGCGACGTAGTGGCTGTAATGCTGCATCAACCTAAAGCTGACATAAAGTCGGAGAATTGCGCATGCCTTGTGGAAGAGTTGTCCATTCAAATCTTTTATCTGGTTCTCCAAGATTTATTGCCGGTAAAGTAAAAGCAAATCTCTTCATATCATCAGGATGCAGCCCAATAGTGAAAAAACAATCCTTTAGGTCAATAATTAAAAGTGGCCAGTGTTCTGGGATCATAGCTGGATTTGGAAGACCAGGCTGTAAGGCCCCCATTGGTTCCATCTGGTCATTTACAGCCCGTAAATCATGTATCAAACGATATTTCCCTGATTTCTTCTTAATTACAAAAATAGGTGTATTCCAAAGGCTCGTGGAAAGTCGTAGATGTCCCTTTGTATATTGTTCCTTTACCAATTCATGAGCGTGCATAAGACTTTCCCCTTTTAATGGCCATTGCTTAACCATCACCGGTGTGTCCGTCTTCCAGGTGAGTGGAATGGGGAAAGTCCAAGCAATGGCAATTACCCCAAAGGGTGATGGTTAGTTAACACCATTCCCAATTGTGTTAAAATGTCCCTTCCAAGTAAGCAAGAAACTGTAGGAGGCAATTGAACAATTGAAAACACAGCAGATACTTGTTGATTATCAATGCACACAGACAAAGGCGGCGATCTGCTTGCCAATGTAAATCCTCCTACTCCTGTGAGCATGTTTGATGATGGGAATAGGGGCCAATGTTGTGGCCACGCTTTTGGAGAAATGATGCTGGTATCTGCTCCTGTATCCAATAATCCATAAAGGGTTATGCTTTGATGCCCATGGGTAATTTCAACTTTTTGCTTTGGTCTCTTTTGTAAATCCACAGTCAAAAGTGTAACACCAGTAGAGCCAAAACCTTTTTCATTCCATGTTTGCCCAGTAAATGATTGTATTCCCGATGTCATTTGTGATAGTGGTACCAATTGTGCGATGCGTTGTCCTTTTGTTATTTTAATCAGAGGATAAAGGGTGTAAACCATGATTTGTATTTCCCCTGTAAAGTCTGCATCAATAACACCAGTCAAAACAAATAATCCCAACATGGTTGTTGAGGAACGTCCTAGTAACAATGCTCCACATGTTTGTCCATTTATATAAGAGGAGCCTTTACTCCAGTTGGTATCCTCTCAGGCCGATTCGTCATTAGTGTGACGTCTGCTGCTGCTGATAAGTCCAAACCAAGGCTCCCTGCTGTTGCGGGTTGCAGACAGAAGGTGGCAGCGATGTTACGGCAGCAGCTGGTGTCTCCGATGTCACGGCAGCAACTTGTGTCTGGGCGCGGCCCCCATGATTCGCCCTCCTCCGATCGTTTCCCAACTGGTGCCTACAAGCCATAGAATTGTGGGAACTAGATCGGCAGTGTTGACACCATATGCCAGTTGCTCGGCATGTTCGGCGCATGTGTCCCTCGTTGCCGCATCGGTAACACTTGATGAATGGTTTCAAACCTCCTTGCATGAATGCCAGTGAGCCGCTTCGGAGAGGAGCAAGAGCAGTTAACACCTGGTTTTGAGTAGACTCTGCTTGCTTTTGTAACCCTAATCCTAATTCCTTTAAGGCTTCTGCTATAAATCCCTGTGAAGCTGTTGGCATTAATACCATTCACTCTAAAGCCTCCTCAATAGTCCAATTTGCTCCTAAAGTAGCTAACACTCTTTGTGTTGCTGGATTGCTATTTTGCAAGGCACACTGTTTTAATAGCGCCCCCTTCATGTATTATGCAACACCAGCCCGACCTATAGCAGTAGCTGCTCTATCAATAAAATTTCCAAATGATTCTTCTCTACCTTGTTTATTGCCCATATAAACCGGTAACCCTCCTGGCTCTTTAACCATATCTATTGCAGCACGCACTAATCGCATAGACTCTCTAAGTTTATCTGCTCCCGATATCATCTGTGCCTCTGTACGCAAATATGCCCCTAAGCCCATCAGCTCCTCTACTGTTACTCCATGTAATGGGTCTCCCTGGGCTCGTTGTACAGCAACCGACTCATTAACCAGAGCTTGCCAATGTGCATTAAACAATAACTGCTGATGCTGAGTGAATATCAACCGAACTATTCCTCTTAAATCATTTGGGCATAAAACCTGAGTATTAAAAAGATAATCTACCATTTGCCTAACAGGTTCACTTTTTACTCCAAACTGACTAACCGTAGAACGTAGCTGGGCTAACAACTTCCAATCTAATGGAGTATATGCCGCTATATTATGCATAAGGTTCCCATGTGCATCATACTGTGGTGTGTATGTGACCGGACATGCAAGACTAGAAGCTACTTCCACCGCCTCGCCATCCCCCATTTGCATTACTTCTTTTGCCAAAGCAGCCCAAGCTTCCCTCCTCCATTTAGTCATTTCCCCCCATGGGTCACTGTGTGCCCTTGGGATGGGATCTGGCTCTTTAAGGGTGCTATGCTGCTGGCACTTCGGTACAGACACCGAGTTTTCACATGGGGGAGGCAGTGGAAGAGGAGATGGCTCGTGTGGAGGAAGCGGCCCCCCAGCCGGAGCTGACAGTGAAACCGGAGTCAACTCGTGCGGAGGAAGTGGCCCCCTCGCCGGAGCCGGCCCGCTCGGGGGAAGCGGCGGAGGCAAAGCTGGCGGCAGAGGTGAAGCTGGCTTGCTCCCACCCCCACCATCCGACCCGCCTGAAGCTGGCGGCGGAGGCAAAGCTGGCTTGCTCTTACCTCCACCATCCAACTCGCCCTCCCCCTCTGACAGGAAGGGTGCAGATGGTTCCACTATATCTAAAGGAAAATTCTCCACACCATTTTGGTGGGGACTCTTAGGCATAAGTATCTTAGTTACAGAAGGTGCTAAGGGATCATCCTCACGACCATACCCTATATTCCTCTTATGAGCTTCTGTCACCCTTTCTGCTGTTTTTCTCTCAGAGACCTGCTGAAGTAACGTGTTATACACCACCCGCCATAACTTCCCTAATTTCTTTGCTGACTTATCATCATCTAACACTGTATCCCACAGTATTTCCCCAAACGTCTTCCGCTCTGCTAGCTCATGAACTGTACGTGGGTTAGCAAAAATTCCTTTAGCATGGCCGTAAGCCAATAACCCTGGTAATTCCTTTTTTAAATCTATCCCTTTTACTCCTCTCCGTTCTAAATACACAGCGAATAAATAGTATGCCGCTTGCCTATCCATACCTATTCGTCAGTGCGCGCTGTTGCAGCTCTCCAGGCTCCGGAGGCACGTATTGGCTTGAGTCACCGTTGTGAACCTCAAGGGTGCTCCAAATTCCGGCACCGTCCCTGCTGCAAGGACCCAAACCCAACTTCCTCGACCGTGGCGCGTTCCCCCCTTTTTTCTTTTAATCCGAGAGGGCAAATGTTCGGGGTCACCATTTGTCGATGGAAGGAGACCCGGACATCAATTAGATCATCACAGGTCCGATTTTATTGATTGGTACAGCAGGTTAAATACAGTTCATAATGAGCTTCATACATATTGCAAAAGTTGAGCTCAGGATTGGTTAGTTACATATCAGCAACTACGCCTACTTCTACATTCTTATGGTTATACTTTTGATATTTTCTACATATTCTCAGGAAGAATCTCTCTTCCCTATCCTCATGTTGCGGCAAGGGCACCCTGTCCTTGCCTGTCATTGGTCACTGACTGCTGACTTCCCTTTTCAGCTTACTGACTGCTGACTTCCCTTCTTCAGCTTAACCAACGGCATTATGTCAGTATGGCCTTTCTCAGCTAACCAACTATTAATAAAACTCTCCACAACTATCTTCATCACCACTCCAGATTCATATCCCACGGGCATCATTTGGCCAATGGAGTGACAAATGGTTCAATTCCTTGCACATTTTGAAATGGGTTTCCCTGCCCCATCAGTGGCAGAGGACGGCAACTGCATTCTTTAACCTGATTGCTTGCTTGATAATCAAATGCCGGCAACGGCATTTGCAATTGATGGGTGCGGATCCTGCAAAGATCATGCTCCCGGTGCAACGGGAGCATTTTGACCGGAGCTTTGCAAACAGTGTGTCCCTGCAGAGTGCTCTGGAAAATTTTTCAGGGCAGATCATTTATCATCTGCCCAGCCGTAGGCTACTGCATATGGCAAAATTCACACAAATCTCTTTGAGGCCCAAAAATAGCCAGGAACCCATGCAAGGACCCACTGTCTTCACTGACATTTCAGGGAAAACAGGAAAGGCCATTCTTACCTGGAGGGATGGATCTGAGTTGCAGGTTCTGGAAGCTCACGAGGATGAGTCAGCCCAATTGGTTGAACTGAGGACTGCTGTCATTGCATTTGAGAAATTTTCCCAGGAACCTTTCAACTTGGTCACGGACTCTGCCTATGTGGCCGATATCGCACAGCGGTTGGCTCATTCTGTTTTGAAGGAGGTCAGTAATCCTGCTTTGTTTCATTTACTGAAGACCTTGCGGTGTGCCATTCAGGCCTGGGTTCATCCATTCTTTGTTCTGCATGTGAGGAGTCACACCAATTTGCCAGGTTTTATAGTGGAAGGTAATGCGAGGGCTGACAAGTTGGCTAACCCAGCGTGGGTAGTGCCTCAGCCTGATACACTCGTGCAGGCCAAGACATTGCATGTGTTTTTCCACCAAAATGCACATACCTTGCCTAAGCAGTTTCAGCTGACACCAACTGAGGCTCATGACATTGTTGAGTCATGTGATGACTGCCATGCACTTACTCCGCCTTTGCTGTCAGGGGTAAACCCCAGAGGCCTTAGGGCCTTGGAGCTTTGGCAGATCGATGTCACCCAGATTGCTGAGTTTGGCTGGCTCAAGTATGTGCATGTCACTGTGGACATGTTCTCCTCTGTGATGTGGGCTTCTGCTCACACTGGGGAGAAGCCCCGTGATGTCCTTGCCCACTGGAGGCAGGCCTTTGCCGTTCTGGGCATACCTTCTGCTGTGAAAACCGACAATGGTCCTGCTTACGCATCGCAAAAGGTGCGGCAGTTCCTGCAGTTGTGGGGTCTCTCGCACAAGTTTGGTATCCCTCATTCTCCGACTGGTCAAGCTATTGTAGAACATGGTCATGGTACTCTGGAGTGAGTTCTTCAAAAACAAAAATGGGGAATGCAGGGTGAAACCCCACACAGTCAGTTGGCAAAAGCTTTGTGCACAATCAGTCATCTCACTGTGCCACAGAACTCAAATAATCCTGTAATTTTGAATCACCATCTCTCCTTGCATGCTGCAGATGAGGCACATCAGCCTCGAGTGAAGGTTCAGGTGTGGAATTTAGTAACCAAACAGTGGGAAGGTCCCTATGACCTTATCGCTTCCGGGCGTGGGTATGCTTGTGTATCCACAGATACTGGGGTACGCAGGGTACCTTTGAAATCTGTTCGCCCTGACCTGCGACCGCAGAGACAGAATCCAGCCGATGAGAAAGATGGAAACCGTGACCAAGCTGAAAGGCATCAAGCGGGTGAATCATTGAGTGATGTCTCAGATGCAGATGATGAGAGTGATCACTCTGATGATTCCTCCACAAGTGGACCCTGAACAGTGTTCATGTTTTCTTTTTCATATTGTTCATTTTCTTTTTTTCCTTTTTTAAACGGAAAAGGGTGAGATGTCGCCCTGGTTTTTTAAGATTTTCTAAGCCTTCTGATGTTGACATTCTTGTAGTGAACTTTCTCACACACTTTCTGTAAATAACTCATTGCTTTGAATTTCTTTATGGAGGAGGAGAGAGTTGATGGACTGTTGTTTGACCAGTGTCATTGGAGAGGTGGGACTGTGACCCTCCAATCCACTGTCACTTTTGGAAAACTGTAAATGTTGGAGTCAGAAAATAGACTTCCCCTTTTGTCTTCACCTTGAGAACAACTATGTGAGCTTGTGTTCTTTCGTGTCCTATAGTGACACTCCTGGGCCATCTACTCCCTCTGAGTGGGGCCTCTCCCAGCCGGGAACTCTCCCGTTTGCTGGACTCGGGGATCCTGAACAAGGAAGGAACCTGGGCCGACCCCGCCACTCCTCCAGGCTCAGCCCTTTGCCTGCTGGGGAGATGCCAAAGCATCCGCAGTGAGCATTTCCTGCCCTCAGGGGAATTTCTCACAGGTGCCTTGCACTGACTCTTTGTGTCTGTGTGCACACAGGAGTGTCTGTGCTGAGGAAATGTGGCAGAAATGCTGCTCTCTGAGGGCTTTGTGGGCCTTGGATAGCTGAGTCAGTCAGGCGTGTAGGTAAGGTTCAGTCACAAAGTCTAACTGAAGTTAAGTGCTGCTTGGAGTTGTTCTTTAGCGAAGTTGTTAAGTTTAGGTTATTAGCTAAGTTAAATACTGTTAAATGTCGTTCCTCTGTTAAATTGCAAACTCATAGGTTACAAGTCAGGTGAAATAGTGTTAAGTGCTGTTCTTTTGTTAAATTGTCAAGTTTAAAGTATCAGTCAAGCTTATGTTAAGTCCTGTTAAGTTTGAGCTCTGTTAAGCTTTTAGGACATATTCCTTTTATCCTTGCCCTCACTGTCCTTGTGTCACACACACACTCACACACAGGGATAGTTCTTGCTTAATTTCTGGTTTGATTGCCTGGATTTGGTTTGGTTTTGTTGATGCTTTGTTTTCTTGGTGTGCCTGAAGTGTTCAGTCAGGAGCAGAGTGATTCTTGCCAAGGAACTTTGTGCTGCTGTCCCTTAATATTAAATCTGGTTTTTGCTGCTCCCGTGCTGGGGATATTTTTAGCTCTCTCAAGTCCTCATTCATAACAGGGTGAAGGAGCCCTGGCCCAGGCTCTGGCCCTGGGGGACATGGGGACGCTGCTGGGGGGTCCCTGTCCCCCTGTGCCACGCCCAGGGCCCCAGCTGCCCGTCCCCGTGTCAGGCTCTGGGGTCGATCTCGTGGAACATCCTCTGGGGGAGGCTGTGGGGTGGGGAGGACCCAGGGGGCAGGGGACCCCGCTGTGCATGAGCAAGGTTGGACTGCTCTGGGGGGAACTGTGAGGGGGGGTGGGGCAGAGTGACCTCCCCTGTGATGTCACGCTGCCTCCTGTGATGTCACATGTCCCCATGTCCCCAAGGGCCAGAGCCTGGGCCAGGGCTCCTTCACCCTGTTATTAATGAGGACTTGAGAGAGCTGAAAAAATCCCCCACAAGGGAGCAGCAAAAACCAGATTTAATATTAAAGGGATAGCAGCACAAAGTTCCTTGGCAAGAGTCAATCTGCTCCTGTCTGGACACTTCAGGTACAACAAGGAAATAACGCAACAACAAAACCAAACCAAATCCAGACAATCAAACCAGAAATAAACTGAGAACTGGGGTTTTCATTCCTAAGGAACTGTCCTTCTTATCTAGGTGCCCATCAGCAGAATTTGGATTTCACCTCCAGTATTCCCTATTGTGACAGACTGGAGGAGTTTCTTGGCTCAAGACATTTCATGTGTGAGGGAGGAAGGGGCAGGTCCAGCCTTGCACTTCCCAGCAACCCCAGCCCTGCCCTTCCCTGGAACCCCAATCCCCCCCAGAGCCTCTATCCCAGCCCAGCAGTTGCTGCCAGTCCCTGGCACAGCACAGGCAATGCTCCACAGCCACCTCTGCAGCCCCAGTCCAGCTCCTGAGGGACCAAATGAGCCCAATTCCCACCTGGGGAAAGGGCCCAGGAAGACCAAGGGATATTGAAGGCTGACCACAAGGCAAGCACACATCTTGACCCTACCTCCTCTTGAAACATCCATCTGAACATTGCTGGAATCCAGGAGTTGGTAGCTGTGTGTAAGCTTCTTTAAATCTTCTTTTTTTTTCTCTGTCTATTTCTTCTATTTGTGTTCTCTTTCAAATTTTAAGTATGTTAAAACTGAGCAGGCTTAGAGTTTGTGAAGTTGAATGGTCCAATTTAAAGCTTTGATAAGTGGTTTGTTTTTTTTTTAAATTGAATATAATATTAAACCCTTTGCCAAGGTTCCCTAAATCTCTAAAATTACCAGTAAAGACTGATGTGTTCTTTTGAGCTCCTGAGTATCTCTTGTCAGTATTTCTCCAGTGCTCCAAGTCAGAGTACACAAACAATTGTAATTCCTTTTAAATGTCTCATTGAGAGAGTTGTTTGGGGAATGGGGGATCAGGGCTTGTCTGTCCTGCTTGGCACAGCCCAGGCAGGGCTTTCCCAGCCACATTGCACACTCCATTGCCCAGCTGGAGCCACTGGTGCCTCTGAGTTGTGCTGCCCTGGCCCTAGGGACACTCTTCTTGTCTGCCCATTCCCCCACAGTCTCTGGGCAGGGATGGCCTCAGTGGGGACTGCTGACATCCTCAGCAACTTGCAGAGGCTACTGCTGAATTTTCCTGCTTCAGAGGCTTGTTCAGCCTTCAGCTCTATCAGTGCAGGAATTCAATGTCCCAGGGCTCATTAACATTCAGAACACCTTAACAAGCCAAGCCACTGGGAATATTTTTATTAAAGTTACAAAAAATATTTTAGTTAAAGAGCTCTCAGTAGTGTCTTCAAAGAGAATACGTGATATTTGAAAAGACAGCCAGAAAATATTTTTTTAGGTCAAGTTTAGTTTAGTTTCCTGTTAATTTATTGATATGTGCAGTCTCCAATTGACACTGAATCCAAGAACTTCCTCATGCAATTTGAATAGATATGAAAATCAAGACCCTTTATCACTGACAATCAATCAGGCTCTGTCCCTATCCCCAGCCCACCATTTCCCCCATCCAAGCCCCGGCACTCAGAGCAGCCTTGTGCAAATCTGAGCTCCCTCCAGCCCAGGCTGCACCTGCAGCTTTCAACTCCTTGGCTCCAACTCCCACCTGCTTTCCTTGGAGAAGGAGCTGCCCGAGACACAGAGGGATGTTCATTTCTTGTCAGCCAACAAAGCCAAGGGGAGGCACAGCTCCATCAAATGCAAAAGTAATTTCTCTGCTGGACATTAAATCCACTTTCCACAGCAGGCAGCCTCAGAGCAAAGGAAAACACCTTCAGTGCCCAGCATAGATGCCAAGGTCCCCCAAAACCTTCCTGCCCCGATTCTGTCCAGAACTGCTCTTTGAACACACGAGTCACAGGCTGAAAACTCTGCTGGGAGATCTTTTAGTTACTTTGAAGCCATGTACAGCACAGACCCTCATTGACACAGTCTGTGGTCACAGGGTAGGTGGAGGGAAACAAAATGAGGAATGGCACAAACAATGGCCTTTCTCTGTGGACAATAAGAAGGGCTTTACAGCTAGCCTGCAAGCAAAGCAGAGTTAATAGAAGAAGTAACAATTGATTATTTTAGAGTTTATCCATAGCAAGGAAGACAAGGTGGTCAGCATGGGAACAGATTAGTAAAGATACATGAAAATTTTTATAAGCTGGACTATGTACATAAGTAAATGTATATACAGACCTTATTAATTTTCTGTAAAACTTCTGCCAATTATATTGATGCTAATAACTTTGCATTAATGAATATAATAAGTTATTGTGATATAATTAATGATTTAAGATCACTTTTTTTATAAAGTATGTAAGCTGGGGAACATGCAAAATAAAAACTTTTTCTTCTTTGACCCTAATGACGTGTGTGTGGGTCACATCCAGCCTAGCAGTATCAGACAAAATTTTTAAAGTAAAAGAAGGAAAAAGAACCTCCAAAATGGAACAAGAAGTATTAAAGACAAATTTTATTACAAGAGTAAGAAGAAGTTGAAGAACTTGGTCAGCAGTTTAATGTTTCTGAAACCGTCCAGTCATCAGACTCTTCACTGCAGCCTTGAGCTCCTGGTTCCTCAGGCTGTAGATGAGGGGATTCAGGGCAGGAGGCACCACCGAGTACAGAAATGATAGAGCCAGATCCAGGGATGGGGAAGAGATCAAAGCGGGTTTCAGGTAGGCAAACACAGCAGTGCTGAGGAACAGAGAGACCACAGCTAGGTGAGGGAGGCAGGTGAAAAAGACTTTGTGCCGGCCCTGCTCAGATGGGATCCTCAGCACAGCCCTGAAGATCTGCACATAGGAGAAAACAATGAACACAATACAACCAAAAGTTAAACAGGCACTAACAGCAAGGAGCCCAAATTCCCTGAGGTAAGATTTGGCACAGGTGAGCTTGAGGATCTGTGGGATTTCACAGAAGAACTGGCCCAGAGCATTGCCCTTGCAAACGGGAAGGGAAAGTGTATTAGCTGTGTGCAGAAGTGACTAGAGAAAGGCACTGGCCCAGGCAGCTGCTGCCATGTGGGCACAAGCTCTGCTGCCCAGGAGGGTCTTGTAGTGCAGGGGTTTGCAGATGGACATGTAGGGGTCGTAGCACATGATGGTCAGGAGAAAATACTCTGCTGCAATGAAGAAGAAATTCAGAAAGAGCTGTGCAGCACATCCTTTGTAGGAGATGTTCCTGGTGTCCCAGAGGGAATTGTGCATGGCTTTGGGGACAGTGGTGCAGATGGAGCCCAGGTCGCTGAGGGCCAGGTTGAGCAGGAAGAAGAACATGGGCGTGTGCAGGTGGTGGCCGCAGGCTACGGCGCTGATGATGAGGCCGTTGCCCAGGAGGGCAGCCAGGGAGATGCCCAGCAAGAGGCAGAAGTGCAGGACCTGCAGCTGCCGTGTGTCTGCCAATGCCAGCAGGAGGAAGTGCCTGATGGAGCTGCTGTTGGACATTTGCTGTTTCTTGGCAAGAGGACCTGTGAAAAAAGTAATCATGGAATAGTTGGGTTTGGAGAGGTCTTGAAATATCCCACCAGAGCCTAGAGGCACTTTCCCCCCACTGCCTGCTCAGGGACCTGTCCCTGCCAGCAGTTGCTTCCCTGTGCCCAGAGCTGGGCCCTGCCAGTGCTGCCAGAGCCCAGCCCAGCCCTGGGGTCTCAGTTCTGCCCTGCAAACCCCTCCCAACTGTGGCACTGCCCAGGGGCAGCTCTGGCTCTGCAGGCTCTGATGGCAACCTCATAGCAACCCTGAGGAGGCTGGAAAAGCAACACTGATGCTGCCCTGTGCTGCTTTCTGTCACTTCCTAGTTTAGTAAAATGTGAGAATTTTTTTTTCCTCGACCTGAACTGAGAGATGAATATCTATGTGCAAATCCCATCCAGGCAACTCAGAGCAGTAGATTAAAAGAGCAGGATTTTCTCTTCAATGCAGCCCCTGCCTTGCTGTGCTCCCTGTACAATCTACTAGGAAATGTTCTGCAGTTAAATGCCATGCTGGGAGCAGTCCTGAGCAATGCATCATCCTCACGACACAAGGAGAATATTTCCAAGCCTCACCAGCTGTCTCCTCCCACCCAGATCTTGTCCCCCAGTGCTGGGAGCAGCTGCCAGGGCTGGCTGACAGCTGTCCCTGGCAGGCAGCAGAGTCCCTGCCCCAGCACAACGCCCTGGGCTGCAGAACCCTGCTCTGCACGACAGCCCTGGGCACCCCTGGCTGCTCTGCACAAGAGACAATCAGAGAATGTACTCACAGTGTCTGTGGGCATTGGGATGTTCCAGCTTTAGGAGATCACTCCAGGAGCTGCAGCTGCATTGTCCTGCAACCAGAGGTTCCTGTGCCAAGGGCTGGCAGTGATTCTGCCTGAGGCACTTCTCAGCCCCTTACCAGCCCTGACTGATTGAAGCTCTCTGTGCCTCTGTGCTGTGCCCAATGTGGCTGCAGGCAGTGCCCCAGCCCTGCTGGGCTGGCAGAAGAGCTGCTCATCAAGAGAAATGTGCTTTTGAAGCGCGTCTTGGTTACTAGGAGCTGCCTCTGTGCCAGGAGCCCAGCCCAGTTCAGTAGCACAGACACAGCACAAGGACTTTAATGAGCCTCTGGGGCTTTGTGCTCAGTCCCTGAGAGGGAGCTGAAGAAACCTCTCGAGAACTCCAAGTCAGAATCCAACTCCAAAGTTTCTTGCACTTTTAATGGGTCCCAGTGAAGGACCTGACTGAGAAAGTGTCCCCAGGCCCCAGGCAGAGCAGATAGCTGGAGGCAGTGATGACAGGTGAGAACAAAGAGAAGCCAAGTCTTGGTGCCCTGGGGACAGCAGCAGGGTCTGTGCCACCAAGGGCTGGGAAGAGACACCTTGTCCTGAGGCACTGGGGCCTCCTGGCACAGCCCCAGCCAGGCTGGGCTCTGTCAGCTCCTTGTCCTGCCCTCAGCATCCCCCCCTAGCCCACATCCCAGTGGCCTCAAGGATGTGCTGGAAGGAGTCTCTGGGGAGCCTTGCTCAGGAATGGCCCTGGAAGCTCCTGAATGCTCAGAGAGTTTTTCAAAGGACTTTGTTTTTTTTTGGTTTTTTTTTTTTTTTTGCCTTGGAGTCTCTGAGAGGTTTGTGCAATCATGGCCTCCAATTATCTGCTATAATTAGTCCCTGGAGAGGCTTTGTCAGTAACACCACTCAGTGGGGCTCATTAATTCTTCAAGGTACTTCAGTTCTTTTAAGGTACTTGGTGTTTCCCTTTTGATACAGACTCTGTGAGAGGTTTCTGCAATCATGGCCCCTATTATCTGCTTTAACGAGTCCCTGGAGAGCTTTGTACTGACACTCAGTGGTGCCTATTAATACTTTGAAGTACTCGAGGTTTTTAAAGTACTTTGGATTTTCCTTCCCACACTGAATCTCTGAGAAGTTTTTGTGCCATCCTGGCCTCCAGTTCTGTCCTCCAAGGAGTCCATGAGGAGCCTGTGTAGGGGATGGACCTCACTGGGACCCATCCATGCTTTGAGACACTTTGGGGTTTTCTTCTGACTTTGACTCCTGGAAAGGTTTGTGCAATCTCCTCTCAGACCCTGAGGTTCAAGGGCTCAGCTCCAGATGCACCACAGGGCTCATTAGGATCAAGCAAGTCCTGACAAACCATGGCTCTGCCTTGATTTCCCTCTGCTCTAGTGCAGTTCATCAGAAATATTTCTGTAGTGGTTTTGGTTCACGAATTTGAGATTTCTTGGAGAATGCAGCAATTATTGTAGTGGGTTCAGTGTTGGCTAATTACCAGTGCACTCACTAGAATATACTTACTCATTTCCTCCTGTGTGATAAGATTAGGAGAACAGCAAAGCAGGCTCAAAACTTTAAGAGGATATGAGGAAAAGTTCATTAATAGCAACTAAAAGAAAGAGTAATAAGAACAAAACTTTCAGAACACTTCTCCTCTCCCTACAACCTTTTATTTCTTACTGACAATATAAAGAGACAAACCTAGAATTTTCAGTCAGTTTACCCCAACTAGAATAGTCTTTTTTGAGTTCACTTAATGAGAGGAGTCTCTCTTTCATGCTATGGAGACTTCTCCAGAAGAAACACTTCTCTTGTTGCTCTCAATTTCCATGAATAGCAACTGCCCAGAAAAATCTGCAATTGTGACATCCCTCCCAGTTTTTCAAAGCTTTTTTACAGTTGTGTTTATGGGCCATGTCAACTTATGGGGTGTTAGTTTAAAGATGAGCTGTTTAAGAGCAAAGGTTCTCCTCATCTATTTCTGAAATCATCTTCATCTCTGAGAACAGAGATCTTTTTCTTCTCCCTCTGAAGGCACAGGATCTCATCACTCTTCCCTTTTTCAATGTTCTAACTTCTCATGGGATCACAGCTACTTCAACATTTGCTTACTTTAGCATGGAGGCCTTTGCTGAACAAGTCATGTCCCCATACATTTCAATGCAATACAGGGAAAAAGAGAGCCTGATGTATCAATTACATCCTTCTCTAGAGCTTTACAAGGGGATTTCAGCCCCAAGATCAAGGCATCTCCCCATCCCTCCAATCTGGGACTCAACCTCCACTTCACTGGCCTTGGTGTCTTCATGTTGCTCCTCTATGTGCCTGCACTTTGTCTTTTTCTCTCACTCGAGGGACAATGGAAGCACTGAAAGAGTTCATATCTCACCCAGGGCCTGCAGATGGTTCCGTGACCTGAGCTGGGCTCAGTACTTGCAGCCAGATCTGCTCCATATTCCCTTGGTTCCATGGGGCCCCACAGTGTCCCAATGGTCCCTTGTTTCCAGGAGGCCCTGAGGTGTCATAATGCCCCCTTGGTGACACAAGGCCCTGAAGGCTCACAATGGTCTCCATGGTTCTATCAGGCCCCACAGAGTCATAATGATCTCTGGGTTCCATAAAGCCCAGCTGTGTCACCATGGCCCCCTGGTTCCATGGGCTCCAGTGGTGCCACAATGATCCCCTTGGTTCCATGTGGTCCCCAGAGTGTCCCAGGGATCTTCATGGGAAGGAAAGAACCCAGCCCCAGGGTTGCAGGGGCAGTGACCTGAGACCAAGGGCAGCCAGCCTTGATGGTACTGGCCAATCTTGCCTGGGAGCAACACTTAGATATACAGAATTTTAGAGGTGGAATCCCAATTTCAGATATGGACACCTGGAGAAGGATGGTTCTTTTCCATAGAAAAGAAAGCACGGAACACTGATTCAACGGTGACATTTGGGGATCTATGGGGGCTATTGCAAATCTTTTCTGCACCTCGTGACCAAAGAGGAGTTTCTCTAATAAACGTTGTGTGAAGCTTTCACCATGACAGGATCCCCTGTGAGTGTCTGGGACATCCCAGCTCTTTGGCAGCCTGGAGAATGCTGGGATGTCACCGTGGAGCCCTCGTGAGTGCCTGTAACAGATTGGTGCCTTTTCAGCCCAAGGTCCCCTGGGACGTCACCATGGAATGGCTGTGACTGTCTCTGGCCACAGGGCTCTTTACCATCCCCAGAAACCCCTGGGAGGTCTCCATGGAGCCCCTGTCTGTGCCTGTGACATTCCAGCTCTGGAACAGCCTGGAGACTCTTGGAAAGTCCCCATGGAACCCCTCTGAGGGCCTGTGACAAATCTGATCCTTAGTAGGCAAACATCACCAGCCCCCTCTGGGCTGAGGTCTGTTTCCATGGCAACCATCACCAGGCCACTGTTGCTATGGTCAGTCCCTTGCCAGCTCCATGGAGACCCCATGCCGGGGTGGTTGCCATGGACACCAGCTCAGGCCTGCAGCCACAGCCCGTTGCCATGGCAACCATTGGCAGCCCCAACCCCAGGCTCATGGGATCCCAGAACCACAGAATTGGCTGAGCTGGGAGGGACCCATCAGGATCCTCCAGTCCAACTGCTGGCCCTGCACAGGACACCCCAACAATGCCAGCCTGGGCCTGCCAGCGCTGTCCAAACCCTGCTGCAGCTCAGAGAGCCCTGGAGCTGGGACCCTTCCCTGGGGAGCCTGGGCAGGGCCCCAGTAGCCTCTGGGCAAAAACCTTTTCCTGAAATCCAACCTGAGCCTGCCCCGACTCAGCTGCAGCCGTTCCCTCCACTCCTGTCCCTGGGCACCAGAGGGAAGAGGTTCCCACAGCCCCAGCCAGGGACCCACTCCGAAGGCTGTTGCCATGGTCACCAGGGCTTGGACCAGCTGGGATGCTCAGTATCCACAAGCCAGGGTTCAGGAATGGGATTCCCCAATTTCCTGCTCCCGCTAAAACCGCGCTGCTCTCGCTGCCCTCCCACCTCTCCTGGAAAGCACAAAAGGCAAAGATCCCGGGCTGGGATAAGAACAATTTATTGGGAACAGCAAGAAGATAAGGAACAAATGGAATACAACCAATATTGATAACAGAGCTTATAAATAAAACTGTTTACAGGGAAAACTAAAACACAACTCACTGGGTCTGCCTGGCCATAATTTCCCCTTCCTGGAAAGGACATCCTTCTCCTCAGGGAGAGAGTCCCTGTCTTGCCCCTGGCAATGACCTGAGGTGGGAGTGAATGTAATAACAGGGCCATGACCAGACCCTCATGTTTTTCAATGCCACATCATGTCACTGGGAGGGGCAGAACAAGGGACAGGTGTCTTCCCCATATAGATCACAGGGAAAATGGATCACGAGGGCTCTTCCCAATGTGGATCCTCCAATAATGGATGAAGTTGGGGCAGTGCACAAAATCCTGCTGCACTTGGGGCACTGGCAGGCCTTCCCTTACCGGTGCCTCCGTTGGTGACTGGTCAAGGCAGAGCTCTGGGTGAAGCTCTTCCTACACTGGTGACACTCATAGGGCCTCTTCCCAGTGTGGATGCACCGGTGGGTGACCAGGTTGCAGTTGTGCTTGAAGCCCTTCCCGCATTCAGGGCAGCAGAAGGGCCTCTCGCCAGTGTGAATCCACTTGTGGCGGAGGAGATCAGAGCTGATCCGAAACCTCTTCCCACACTCGGGACATTGATAGGGCCTCTCCCTGATGGGGATGCGTTGGTGGGTGATGAGGTTGGACTTGCGCTTGAAGCCCTTACCACAGTCAGGGCAGAAGAAAGGCCTCTCCTCGGTGTGCATCCGCTGGTGCTGGAGGAGATTGGAGCTGGTCTGAAATCTCTTCTGACACTGGGGACACTTGTAGGGCCTCTCCCCAGTGTGGATGTGTTGGTGCCTGATGAGGGCAGAGCTGCAGCTGAAGCCTTTCCCACATTCCCCACATTCCCCGGTGTGGATCATCTGGTGGCAGATCAGGGTGCTGCTCTGCCTGTAGCTCTTCCCACACTCCAAACACTTGTGGGGCTTCTCCCCATCATAAAGTTGCTCATGGGCCACCTGCTCTGAGCACTGGCTGAAGCTCTGTCCACCTTCCTGGCTCAGGGTGGGTCTTTCTTCTTCAGAGCCCCCTGGGCTGGGTTTGCAGCCTCTCCTCCTGCAGGATCTCTGGGGATTTTCCTCCCCACTGGAATTCTGCACTGTGGAGTCACTCAAAACTGCCTCTTCCACGAGTTTCTGCCAAGGAGGTTTGTTCTCTCTGGTCTCCATCCTCAGCTCCTTGTCTGGGGAAGGAAGGACAAGGAGAGGATGGGATTTGCCTCTGTGCCACAGCAGGACAGCATTGGCAGCGGGGTTCTCCTGCAGCCAGGGGCTGTGCTGGGCTGGGAGATGGAGCAGGAGAGAGGGGGAAAGGGGCACTGACTTCCTCCTCACCTGCCTGGGTATCCCGGGGCTCCTTCCTCTTCACTGCAGCCTCCTCCTCCATCCAATCAAGATTTGGGAATGGGAAATCCTGTTTTGGGAAGAAAACAGAGGGTGCGCACATTGTCTTTTATTCCGGGGGCTGTGCTGGGCTTGGAGATAGAGCAAGTGAGAGGGGGAAAGGGGTGCTGACTTCCTCCTCACCTGCCCGGGTGTCCTGGGGCTCCTTCCTCTTCCTGGCAGCCTCCTCCTCCACCCAGTCAAGACTTGGGAATGGGAAATCCTGTTTTGGGAAGAAAACAGAGGGTGCGCACATTGTCTTTTCTACTGGTTTGAAGGTAAACCAGTGTGAGAGTCTAAGTAAGAATTACAATTTAATAAGAAAATGAAGATCAAGGCAATGATACAGAAACACTGCCTTAAACTGTCAGAGTCAGGATATAACCTGACACCCTGTTGGTCAGGGTGGTGGCAGCAGTCCCATTCAATGGTGGCTGCAGTCCTGTTGGAGTGATGAATGTGATTCTGTCAAAGCAGTGATCCTACAGAAGGGTCTGGGCTTCCTCTGAAGGTCCAGTGGTGGTTATGGAGCTCTTGTCCTCTGGCAATCCAGTAGGCAAGCTGCTCCTGGTATTGCAAGCCTCAGCTTATATCCAGGTAGGAATGTTTGGATCCTCCCCCTGGACAGAGCATCCCACAATGGAATGATGGAATTTTTTCAGTCCTGCAGTGAGACTCAATGGCCCATTCACGGGAGATATCTCCCCTGGAGGGTGTTATCAGGGCTGAGTCATGGAAGAGATAAAGAACACTGCCCCACCTGTTTATAGCAGTTTATGGAGATGGGGATTGAAAACATGCATTTGGTTACATCTTGCATTGTAACCTGAAACAGTGGGGTAATCCCTGCTCAGGGGGTGAACACCTACCCCCTTACCCAAACTGGCTCAGGTGTAAAACCCCCACCCCGGGAAGGCCACACACACAGGGGACAATGTCACACTTGCCCTGCCCCATGCAAGGTCTCTGTCCCGATCACTCCCTGGCTCTCCCCCCTTTTCCCTTTCTTTCCCTCTTTCTCTCTACCTCACATTTACTGTTCAATAAAATCCACCTTTGATTTGGTTTTGTTAGCACCTTAAGTGGGGCAGAGGCATCTCTATAGCAATTTTCTTAACCATATTGCAATATTATTTTGGCACAGTGAGTTCAGGGCACTGTTTTCTGACCCAAAGTGACTTTGACCACAGCATGGTTCCCTCCTCTGAGGAGGTTGTGGTTGTCTCTGGAGGAACTCTGGGAAACTTGGATGCAGCTTCCTCTGAGTGACTTATGGGAGAGCTGATGAGAAAAATGGCCGTTGTGGGTCCGAAACGCAAAGAAAAATATTTTGTTTTCCTTGCTTGAAAAGTTTATTAAAATCACTAGAGGAAAGGGAGCAAATGTTACCAGCGAGACTGACAATGTTAATTCACCCTACAATGAGGAACACAAGGCTGCTGAAAGTCCCTCAGGAAGCCCAGCTCAAGTAGCTAAACTCCCGAATAACTCCAAAATTCAAAGTCTCAAGGGCTTTGCCAAATGTGAAAATCATTATTTTCTTCATCCCTGTCACCTTTGTGACAGCTACTAAGAGCTTCCACTTCCTTTTAATAATAACTGTATTGGGCTGAACTGTCGCAGACATTTTTCCACAGAAATCCTTTCTTTCGGATTTCTGCATCTTCGGGAGGCCAGAGGCCTCCGAAGAGAAGGTAAACAATTATTATCAGCTGCTGTGGAATGCAACAGGGACACCTTGATTGGCTCATTTTCTATGTTTATAATTAAGGGCCAATCACCAGTGCAAGCTAGGGGACTGAGTCCCTGGACACAACTTTGTTTGGGATTCTTTTCTATCTATTCTTAGCTTAGCTAGCAGCTCTGAAAATCTCTCTCTATATTCTATTCAGTATAGTCATAATGTATTATATATCATATCTTAATAAATCAAGCCTTCTGATCAAGATACAAGATTCACCGTCTCTCTATCACCAGCTGCGACCCACACAGGTCGCTGTAATACTGAACTTGCACTTTTCTTTTATTCTAACATGCCAGCAGCTTATCTGGAGCTGTGCAGGAACCAATGAAACTTGGAATTGACACAGAATTGCTTCTATTGTCAGCCGGTGCTGTGGCGGCCATGGGGTAGAGGGGTGGGAAAGGGGGGTCTGGGGTGGGAGTGGAGGAAATGCCGGGGCCGGGTGCTGAGCACAGGGCTGAGCACACAGAGATGGTTTTGTTTTTGCTGAGCTCGCACTGAGCCAAGGCCTGTCCTGCCCCTCCATCCAGTCACGCTGGGGAGGGGCTGAGGGTGTGGGGGAGTTTGGGAGAGGACACAGCCCGGACAGGTGGCCCTAGCTGACCCCAGGGATACCCCAGACCATAGGACATCATCATCAGTGTATAATGTGTGGAAAACAAGGAGGAAAGGTGGAACATTGAGGGATTTTGTCTTTCCAGGTAACACTTAGGAAGGATGGGGCCCTGTTTTACTGGTGGGCAGGGCAGCACCAAACACACAGACACTAATATAACTTAAGGAACAGGCTAATTTAGATGATGCAAATCTGCAAAAATTTTCAAAAGTTTTAGATAGGCAAAGCAAATAATCATTATTAAATAATTCCAAAAGAGAAGATATTGAAATTATTATCACACAACTCTCCATTTCTGGCTGCAGGCTCTGGAGATTCTATCTCTGCCTTCAATCAGGGTTGCATTCCCTAACCTGTCTTGGTACCAAATCTTGCTTTCTAAGGCTGGAACAGTGTCTCAGGTTTAGCTGGGTGTGTATTCAATTACCATCTGTTAAAGGTGGGGCAATTATCATCTGTTAATTAAGCAGTTTACTTTATCTCTTCCACAAGGAATCCTCCCTCCAGGCAGATATGTTCTGTTAATGGGCCATTGAGTGTCACTGATAAAAATTACATCATCCCATTGTGAGAAGCTCCGCCCAGAGGGAGGAGCCAAGCATTCTTACCTGAATATAATCTCAGATTGTGAACAACAGAGTCAGGCTTCTCCCATAGGATTCCCAGAAGAGCAGCGTTCAACTCCACTGGATCCCAGAGGAAGACCAGGCTGATTGACACTACCACTGGATGTTCAGAGGAAAACTCCACCCTTCTACAGGATCCCTGCTCCAACAAAACCACACCTTTCACTCCAGGAGCACTGCAGCCACAATTTAACAGGACCCACAGGGTGTCTATTACAGCATCCTGATGAGGTCTTCAGGGTGAGAGAAGTGGACGAGAATCTTGGTTCATGATCAGAAGGCTGGGTTTATTGATATATGATATATAATACATTATTACTATACTAAAAGGAATAAAGAGAGAAGTTGCAGAGGCTTGCTAAGCTAAGAATGGCATAGGAAAGAATGAATAACAAAGTTCTGTGTCCAGCAGAAAGCAAGGACAAACTCTCCTGTGAGTGGTCAGCAAATCCAAACACTCACAGAAGACCAATCACTGCTTCATGTGTTGCATTCCACACCAGCCGATAACAATTGTTTACATTCTTCTTCTGGGGCCTCAGCTTCCCAGAACATTAACAAATCCCAAAGAAAGGATTTCTATGAAAAAATGTCTGCGACATCTCACCTTTCTAAATTGTATAACTTAAAACGAAAAATGCTAATGTGAAATGAACAGGAAATTTCTTCACCTCTAAAATATACAATACTAACAAATCACTAAAACAATCCTAAAATTCTAAGAAAATGCAAAAAACGATGCAAAGAGAATTCAAGTCCAAGCAGCTGAGTTTCAGGAACAGTCCATGAGCTGAAGTTGTTTCTCTTGGAATATCTGAGAATCCTTTTTGGTCCTGAAACAGACTTGCTGCAAAAGTCCCATCAATGCTTATCAAAAACCATTGACAGTCATAACACAATTTCAAACAATTTCAAACAATTTGAACAATTTTTGGAATGTCCTTTTCTGGCCCTGCAATCTTCAGTGCTTCAGAGCTGCTGCCAGCTATTTTCAATCTTTTTTATTTAATTTAATTTTTTTTTTTTTAATCGAAAAGAGCAGTAGCAGAGCAGAGCCAGAGAAGGAAAGGCCCTGGGGGCCCTGGCCCATGATGGAGCAGGAACCCCAAAACTGGCCCACAAAAGGGCGGGCCAGGACTGGTAGGAGAAACCACAACTCCCAGAAACATCAGGAGGCCAAGTGATGGCCCTGGCCCAAACCCATGAAACAGGCTCTGCATTCCCACAGGCCTGCACCCTGCTGCCAGTACAATGGCAGCACGGGTGGTGACACGCTTCCTTTCCCCAAAACCACTGAGGCATGCCAGCAGTGAGGGAACAGAAGCCTTCCCCAGAAATCCCATCTGGGATCTGGAGATGTTTGTTCCCCACAGCAAACCAGCTATGGTCTCCTCCACCTGTGCCCTCTCCCTCTGCAATACAAATGCATCAGGTGTATCTTCCATCTGCCCCATGGCATCATCCCCTCCGGGCTGGGGACCAAAGGCAGAGCTTTCAGGACCCACCTGCCCCCCGCCACTAGGGCACAAGAGAGGCGGCAGAGATGGCAGCCTCCATGGGACAATCCCCGAAAAAACACCCCGCAACCCGCCGAGAATGCTGATCTTGAAAGCAGGCAGATGCACTGCCCCGGCCCCCAGCTGTCGCGCACCCCCCGCTCCACAGAAGGGGAGACGAGCCGCCGGGGCCGCTGCAGGCGCAGTCCCGGGACAACCCGAAACACTTGGAGGGGGAATCACGCTGGATGTAGGAGCAGCCGCGGGCTGCTCCGAGAGTGCCGCGGGTTCGGCGCCATCTTCAGCACCATCTGGGACAGGGACCGTCTCGGCTTGAGGCAGCAGGAAGGCCGGTGGAAGTGGCAGGGGGGCTGGAGCCAGGGAGGACCTCTCCTCTTCTGAGCGGGAAGCAGCAGACGTGGTTTCGTTGCCTAGCATCAATGACTCAGCAGGGGCCGAAACTGCAAACAGCAGCACAGCCGGGAGGGGCGGCGACGAAACAGCCACGGGTGGCGCGGAGTCTCCGTTTTCGCCGAGCGTCTCCTACCCACATGGGCGCAGGCGCAGGAAATGCTATTTCTGCATTCTCAGATGCAGGCGGGGAAGCCGGTGAAGCCACGGGCGGGACCGCCTGGAGAGGCGGAGACGGGATCGCCCGGAGTGGTGGCCGCACCTGCGGGGCAGGTCTTGGAGGCGGCCGCAGGGCTGGCAGGGGCAGGGGGGCCTTGGGGACCGGTACCACCCCCATCTCTGAGTGGGGTGGGGCTCAAGAGACCAGCTGTGGCAGGCCTGTCCACTCCCATCCCCCCTGTGGTGTTAGAAAAGAAATGAAATGTAGCAAAATATTTAATTATAGTGAGTTGTGTGTGAACTGGTTTGTTAAAAAGTAGTTTTGTAGCCGTTGAAAAGTGTATTGAGTTTTGTGTGTAACCTAGCAGGTAGTCTTAGGGATTTAATAAATAATTAAACTAGTGCAGGAAAGTAAGAATGCTAACCTGTCTGGAGGCAGCATACAATGCTCTTAGAATAAGATAAGCAGAGGATTAATGATCTTGTTTGTGAACCAAGGAATGTATCACAAGGGGTCTGTGACCAGGCAAGGGGAACGGGGAAACTGTTTCTTGGAGACTTTGATGTGAATTGCATGTATAAGAGGGAAGCACCCATACGTGAATTTGGGGGCTCGGGTTTTAGGGACGTGAGTCCCCCAAGCTCCCCGGGCCCTTAATAAAGCACCCACAAAACTTATCCAAGTTTTGTGTCATTTATCAATCGGGCAACAGTTTTCTGGCGACCGCGGCAGGACTCCAAGGGCTGCTGGGGCGGTTCGCGTCCCGATCCACTCCAAGCCGGCACCGAGCACTTCTCGGGGAGACTTCGGTCGTGCCTGACACCCCGTGCCTGTTGGACAACTGCCAAGGTAAGCCCGAAAGTGCTTTATATTGGAAAAAGGTGATAATTGGATTTGGACTTGGTGGTTGGTAAAAAAAGCCTAGGCTCCAGCCATAAGATGTCTAAGGACGCAGGACCAGAACTCACCTCCTGTTTGTTTTAGGGAAGGACGGCGAGAAGGTAAATTGGTTTAAGGTATATTGGTTTATTGGGATTAAAGGTGGAATTAAAGGTTATAATATGATGTCTTTTAAAACTTTTAAAACCTTAGTGCAAGCCAATGGTAAAATACCTGGAAATACACCCTTAGGTTGTATATTGAAACGGTGGAAAAGTGAAGGGTATTATCAAGAATTGAATAAAAGTAAAATGATAGATTTTTGTAATCATTGATGGCCTGAATATGAGATTGGGGAAGCGGGATGGCCGGTGAATGGTACACTGGAATTGGGGATAATGGAATCTTTGATGCAATTTTTAAGGAGAAATGAGAAATGGGATGAAATACCATATTTGGATTTGTTTTTCGTTTTATATCGGAAAGAGGAATGGCAAAAGGAATGTGGTATTTTGGTTTTAGAAGTGAATGATGAAAGGGAGTGTGTGGGATGTAAAGAAAGAAAGGAACGTAATTTGTATCCTTCAGTCGAGGAAGATTTGTCTTATTGTATAGCACCTCCGAGGGTTCCGGTTGCTCCTAATGTGCCCCCTGCTCCCCCTGCGGATATAGCTATAAAAACGGGATCTAGTGAGAGTGATAGTGATGGTGGTGATGGTGAAAAGAATGAGTGTGTTAAAAGAACTCCGTTAGCAGGGTGGACTCGCAAGGGAAGGAAGGGGCAGAAGGGGCCACAGTTAATTGCGCCGTTAAGGGAAGCTGTGGGACCACAGGGAGAGAGGATACCTATAAAGGTGTCTTTCTCCCCCGGGGATTTGGTAATATGGAAGCAATCAGCGGGGAGTTATCGGGAGGATCCTGAAAGGGTGGCAAGGGTGGTTAAAATGGTAATAAACACTCAGAATCTGGACTGGAATGATTTACAGGTATTATTAGATACTATAATGGATTCCACGGAAAAGGAAATGGTTATTAGAGCCACTAGAGAAAAGGCTCGTGAGGAAATTCGGTTGAGACAACTAAATGAGACAGTTGATGAATTGGTACCAAGTGAGGAACCTAAGTGGGACCCAAACTCTACGGGAGGAATAAGGGCTGTAAAACGATATCAGGAGTTGTTGGTGGAAGGAATTAGGACAGGAATACCTAAGACTATGAACTGGTCTAAGTTGTATTCGGTCAAGCAGGACAAGAATGAGTCTCCGTCTGCCTTTTTAGAACGATTAAAAGACATGGCTCGGAAGTTTACTAATTTAGATGTAGATGATCAATCAGGAAAACTTCAATTGGCATTGTTGTTTATGGGGCAATCACAAGAGGATATTAGGGAAAAGTTACAAAAGCTGGAAGGAGAGGATACCAGGAGTCTGGATAAAATGCTGGAGGTAGCGTGGAAGGTATACAACAACAGGGAAAAAGAACCTGCAAAAAGACAACAAGCTAGTATTCTGGCTGTAATGCAACAGACAGGGCCAGGAGGAAGACCCATTAGGGGTCGAGGTCGGGGAGGAGCTAATAGCGGACAAACGGGGTTGGCAAGAGTTCAGGGAGGATTTGGGTTTGCACCTAACATGGGGAGGTTGGATCCCAACCAGTGTGCATTTTGCCGACAGTTGGGACACTGGAAAAATGAATGCCTGGTTAGAGGAGGTATGGGCATGGGAAACATGGGATTAAGGACAGGTCCAATGGGGAATGCTCCTGTGGGAGGATTCACGGGAGGACCAGCAGAAGTCGCTCAAGCACTAGTTTTGGGAAACTATCAGAATCAAAGCTGACTAGAAAAGGATTTAAGGGTAGTTTTAGAAATAGATGGAAAGGATCAAGAATTTATGGTAGACACTGGAGCTACTTATTCTGTACTCAATAGACGATTGGGACCTTTGAGTGACACAACGGTACAGGTGGTGGGGGCAACAGAGAAGCTAGAGGAACAACCATTTTTACAACATTTAAATCTTAGGTTTGGGGGGAAGGAATTAGATCACCAATTTTTGTATATGCCAAACTGCCCCACACCCCTTCTTGGCAGAGACCTGTTGTCCCGACTTAATGTGAAAATAATATTTGAAGGGGGAAGGGTGAAATTGGAAATACCTGAGGAACAAATAGCAGGCATTTTTGTGATCAAGGAAGTGAATGCCTCTCCTATTCCAGAAGAAACTGAGCAGGCTGTAGTACCCTGGGTATGGGAGTCAGGGGTCCCCGGAAAATCTAAAGCTGCACAGCCAGTAAAGGTGGAACTAAAGGAAGGGGCCTGACCAGTGAGGATAAAGCAATATCCCTTGAAGCTTGAGGCAAGGAGGGGAGTAGCCCCGTTAATTAAACAATTTTTGGTTCAAGGAATATTACAGGAATGTGAATCGGAGTATAATACTCCAATTTTTCCAGTAAAGAAACCTAGTGGTAAGTACCGTTTGGTACAGGACTTAAGGGCTATTAATGAAATAGTGAAAGACATACATCCAGTTGTTGCTAATCCTTAGACCTTGTGAACATCTGTGTCAGAGGAGTTTAAATGGTTCTCAGTGACTGACCTTAAAAACGCCTTCTTCTGCATCCCACTGGCAGTAGAGTAGGAAATATTTTGCCTTCGAGTGGGAGTGTCCTGATTTTGGGAGAAAGAAGCAGCCCTACTATTTTTGGAATCCAACTGGCCAAGGAGCTGGAGGAATGGAAGATAACCCAGGTAGCAATATCCCCATCCTTGTATGTAGTCCAGCAGTACGTGGACGACATCTTTCTGGCTACTAAGGATAGGGAAATGTGTGTGGAATTAACAATTAAATTACTCAACATGCTTGGCCAAGCTGGATATCGGGTTTCTAAGGAAAAAGCTGAATTGGTCAAAAATAGTGTTATTTACCTCGGTTGTGAGATCACACAAGGGCAGAGACGTTTGGGAGTAAACCGAATAGAGGCAATATGTGCTATTCCTTTGCCTCGTAACCATCAGGAATTGAGATCTTTTCTAGGAATGGTGGGATGGTGTCGACTGTGGATCATGAATTTCGGTCTCCTAGCCAAGTCACTATAGGAGGCCTTGAAGCAGCATCGATTGGAGTGGACGACACAGCAAAAGAAGGCCTTCCAGGAATTGAAGCAGGCACTAAAGGAGGCCCCAGCCCTAGGACTCCCTGACCTGACCAAGGAATTCCAGTTGTACATGAATGAGAGGCAAAAACTGGCATTGGGGGTCCTCACCCAGAAGGTGGGATCCTGGAAGAGGCCAGTGGGATACTTCTCTAAACAACTGGATTCGGTAAGTTCCAGGTAGCCCTCATGTTTACAAGCCGTGGCGGCAACAATAATTCTTATTCAAGAGGCCCGGAAATTGACTTTGAGGGCAAAAATGAAAGTGTTCCCCATATGGTCACGGCCATTTTGGAGCAAAAGGGGGGTCAGTGGCTATCATCCAGTCGAATGTTGCAATACCAGGCCATCCTGAGAGAACAGGATGATATTGAAATAAGGACTACTAATCATGTTAATCCAGCAGAGTTTTTACGCAGTGACCAGGAGGCTGGGGGACTGGTGCATCATTGCGTAGAGGTAATTGAACAAGTATATGCCAGCAAACCTGACCTAAAGGATGAACCATTGGAAAAACCTGAATGGGAACTATACACTGATGGATCCAGTTTTGTCGAGAATGGGACTCGCTATGCCGGGTATGCAGTGGTAAGATTGGATCAGGTAATAGAGGCAAAGGCTTTGTTACCTGGAACTTGGGCCCAGAAGGCAGAGGTGATTGGACTCACCAGAGCCCTGTATTTGAGCAAGGACAAAAGGGTTAATATCTGGACAGATTCTAAATATGCCTTTGGTGTGGTTCATGTACATGAAACGTTATGGAAGGAAAGGGGGCTTTTGAATTCACAGGGAACCAACATCAAGCACCGGGAAGAAGTGATACAGCTACTGGATGTGGTACACAGTCCCAAAGCAGTTGCAGTAATGCATGTTAGAGGACATCAGACTGTGGAAGGAGACGTTTACAGAGGAAATCGATTTGCTGATGTTATAGCACGGCAAGTGGCACGGGAAGTATGGACTCAAATGGCATTGGTATAAGAACAAATCCGGCTACCCCATACCTGAATCAGGAGCCCAAATATTCAATAGAAGATGGAAAACTAATAAACTTGCTAGGGGCACAGAAGAATCAACTTGGGTGGTACGTTACACCAATGGGACAAATAGTGGTACCTACCGGCATAATGAAATTTATTTTGGAATCAGAACATAATAAATGTCATTGGGGGGCAGAAGTATTGGTAAAATTTTTGAAGAATGAGATAATCTCTAATCAGATGTTAACAATGGCAAAAAGAGTTAATGCAATGTGCCCGGTATGTTTGAAAAATAATCCAGTAGTTACGAGACAAATACAAATGGGAAAGTTGCAAGTCGGGCCACAACCAGGAGATTACTGGCAAGTTGATTTTTCTGAATTGCCTAGGGCACAGGGATACAGATACTTGTTAGTGTACATATGTACATTCTCAGGGTGGCCGGAAGCTTTTCCATGTAGAACTAATCAGGCTAAGGAGGTGGTAAAAACCTTGTTAAAAGAAATAATACCAAGATTTGGAGTACCTTTAGGATTGTCATCAGATAGGGGTCCACATTTTATAGCCGGGGTAGTGCAGGAATTAGCACGAATGTTAGATATAACCTGGAATTTGCATACCCCCTGGAGACCTCAGTCTAGTGGGCAGGTGGAAAGGATGAATCAAACCCTGAAAGGACAAATCAAAAAGATTTGCCAGGAAGATAAACTGCACTGGCCTCAAGCTTTGCCTTTGGCCCTACTCAGGATTCGAATTAAACCAAGGGAAAAGGTAGGCATAAGTCCATATGAGATATTATATGGCAAACCATATCATGCAACTGTATTAAAAGGGGAGGTACATGTGAGTGGGGACCAGGCGATTGCAGAGTATGTTATGTCACTTAATAAGATCTTGAATTCTTTAAGATATACGTTACAGTGGAATAGACCACTCATGCTGGAGAATTCTGTCCACGACATCCAGCCTGGGGACCAGGTGTACGTCAAGAAGTGGATCACGGATCCGCTATGGGAATCATGGAGCGGACCCCACCAGGTGATGATGACGACCTACACGGCGGTCAAGGTCCAGGGGATGGATGCTTGGATCCATTAGACCAGGGTAAAGAAGGCACCATCCAATGGGAAACCCAGATAGTGTCTCTAACCCGGATGATCTTCCGTGGCCGCCTTCTTAATTATATTACTGCTAGTGATCATGAGACTAGTACCCGTTCAAGGGTCTACTCTAGTACAGGTTGAAGAAACAAAGGTTACAGTCATGGAAGGGATGGATGTTCAATTAACTTGTGTTATCTTTGACAGCCAGAAAGTTGAGGCCGGTGAAGTTATTCCAATATGGCAACGGGGGGCTGAAAGAAGCCGAGGCAAGATGGGAGTCGATTGGGATCAGGATAAACAACAAGGAAACACGGTACTGAATCTTACCAAGGTAACCACAAACGATACGGGAGAATATACATGTTTGGTCAAAATACGGGATAGTTTTGATTACAAAAGAGTGAGTATGAGGGTTTTGCCACGGACAGGGATCGTGCTGAAAACATAAAGGTTAATCCAGTATCAATGGCAGTGGACATGTGGGATGGGCCACCTCTCAGAATAAATTTTTCCTTCCTAGTAAGATCAAGATATCAAAGGAACCTTTGGGTCAAATGGTGGAAGCAAAATAGGGAACTGACCTGGGACAGAATAGAGGACGGGACCAGTTGGTGGGAGAAGGAAGGCAAAGGTTGTGGGTGGTTGACTGTCACTAATCCTAGAATAGGAAATGCATGGTGGAGGCATGACAGAATGATGTTATCCTTACAGAGACACGGTAGAAGGAGTAGACGGGAGGTTAATGATACAATAGAATGAAATACTGAGCAGGAAAACTTAGTGGTAGGATTAATCAGAGATTTTGGGATCATGCAGAATGTGACTAAAATTACACCTTGCCTGCCATTACCACAGGCTGCAGGTGAACCAATTCCCTGGGGAATAATACCGGTAACCAAAATGCCTGAAACATTCAAGAATGTTTCATGGTCCTGCCAGTCAGTTCCCAAACCAGTAGATGTATGGAGGGATTTGTGTATGACCATTCGGGCTATGACTAGAGAGGAATGTGAAAAGAAATCCAATCATTATGGTTGGATTCAAAATACCAGGAGGTGTTTAATTGCAACCCCAATAGATGAGCCATGCAATACAGTACGAATAAGAACGAAATCCCAACGAAATGAGATGAGTTGTCAGAATGTCACACAGAATTTTGACACCTGGAATAGTTGGAAGACATTATGGGGACCTAGTGTTTTGGAACACTATAATTACCTTGGGGAAGTACAATGGTGCATCCAATGGTCAGGAGTAAAGAATAAGTCACATTATAGGGCCCTTACCACGTCTACATCTTCCTGAGAGTTCAGACTGCAGAAAGAGGATTGGAATTGTACTGAAGTTTTTACATGTGATACACCGGAAGACCAAATTGGATTGGTACCGGTGAAAATGGCATAAAAGTGGGGATGTGAGTGTAGGGGGTATGATCACACAGTTAGCAGAGAGTCCATGGATGGGCCTATGGATTGCAGATATACTACTATGCATAGCCCTGGAAATTTAGTCTGGGTGTTGGGACACGGACAATGGACCACACATCTACCTCTAGATGGATCAGTAACACAAATCACCCTAGGGGTTCCCACATTGTGTCCATACTGGAAACAGAATAGATTGATCCAAAGGAAAGGACTCAGAAAGAGGGAAGAATCCCTAGAGGAGCAGTGGCATGAACCTGGCTCAGGAGTACAATTTGGATGGATATTGGAGTCATTATTCCCTCCGGTAGTGACATATCGAAACGGGGAAATGCTCAACAATTTGTTAGGACAGACAGAAAGGTTGGCAGCAGCTACTAAGAAGGGATTTAAAGATCTAAATTTGCAATTGCAAGCTACATCAAGAATGACCCTACAAAATAGAATGGCATTGGATTTGCTACTGTTAAAAGAGCATGGAGTTTGTGGTTACCTGAGTAGGAGAATAGATCATTGCTGTGTACACATTCCAAATGTTACACTTGAAGTTGAGGAAGATATTTCTCAACTGGCAGAAGTGGAAACAAAAACCAAGGAAATTGAAAGGGAAGCACAGCATAATTGGATAGGAGCAGTATTTGATTCTTTGGGGCTTCACCTGTCTGGCTGGATTATGTCTGCTATACAGTATGTACTAATGTTTTTAGTATTTTTAGTGACTATATGGATTGTATATAGATGCCTCTTAGGTGTGATCGAAAAGGAAAAGAGGCTATCTCTCCGGTTGCTGAAGGCGATGACCCGCAGGCGGCAGAATGAAGAACACTCCCCACCTCATTATGAAGATGTTACTGTCAATACTGTTGATTGAGCATCCTTGCAGCAGGACTGAAGGATGCTCAAAAGGGGGGAAATGTCAGAAAAGAAATGAAATTTAGCAAAATATTTAATTATAGTGAGTTGTGTGTGAACTGGTTTGTTAAAAAGTAGTTTTGTAGCCGTTGAAAAGTGTGTTGAGATTTGTGTGTAACCTAGCAGGTAGTCTTAGGGATTTAATAAATAATTAAACTAGTGCAGGAAAGTAAGAATGCTAACATGTGAATACGTGAATCTGGGGGCTCGGGTTTTAGGGACATGAGTCCCCCAAGCTCCCCGGGCCCTTAATAAAGCACCCACAAAACTTATCCGAGTTTTGTGTCATTTATCAATCGGGCAACAGCGGGGGAGAAGGTGGGGGGAAAGAGAAGGTTCCATCCGCGCATGCGCCAGAGAAAGAGTAAAAAAAAACTTCGCGCGGCAAAGTTTCATACCCCCCTGACGTGAAGCAGTGGGGGCTGGGAAGCAGAATGTCATCCCCCACTGCGTCTTCTCCCGCTGAATTTGGGGGAAATGGAGACAACCCATAGAAATCCATGGAAAAACAGCTGCTCTCCATTTCAAAACTGGGAAGAGCTTTCTAAATGCTGGGTAGACAGGAGGGAAGTCGCACCCCTGACCCCAAATGAGTCCATGCAAAATAGAGTCCATGCATTCCCACATGAAAACATCCAAGGCATATAGGACATCAGTAAAGAACCCAAAAGCTTTGCCCATGGAAAGAACTCACAGAGATTTGTTTTTGACAAGAAAAATCCATCCTCTCTACACCATCTTTGCCAGAGGGCAATAAGGTTTTCCTCTGAAGGAGAGAACTGAACCTCTTCCTCCAAGGCATGTGTCCCCCATACGAACAGCCCCAAACTTCTAGGGCGGGTTCATCAGGAAAAGAAAAGCCAACAGTGCTTTTTGAAAGAGTTCAGCATGCTCTGGCCTGCTCCACGGTTCTGCTCCTCTTTTCGAACATCCTGAAGATTTTCCATAAGAAGGTTCACCTGTGGTCAGCCTTGGCTGTGAACTATGTCCAAATCAGGATCTTCAGTTGTTCAGCTCCTGGCTTAAATCCACTTCTGTGGTCGCTTCAAAGCCACCATCAAATGCTACACATACAGGATTTTACACAATGAAGCAATTTGCTCCTCTGGTCTTATCAAATTAATTTTTGCTCTGACACGAGGGGTCACCAAATATTACAGCGACCTGATGAAGGTCTTCAGGGTGTTATGTTTGCCCAATTATCCCATCATAAAAAGGACAAACAATATTAAAAGTAGAAACAATTTTAATTAAATAGCTTAGAAAATATATAAACAAGGGATAATTTGGTTCAAATAATAGTGCATATGCAAAAACAACCGCGGGGTACGGAGTGCAGGGTTCAATGACCCTTGCCACTTCACATAGGAGCTTGCCAAGTGAAAGTCACCCCTTATATGCCATGTCTCAATGCCATCTCCTCCTATTTTCGGTTTGTCACTTTTCTGTCTCTGCCCTCCTCACCACCCTTACCACGCATGCGCCACCACTCGGTTTGGTGGTCGCACAAGTCTTTGGGGGTCGTTGCTGATGAAGGCCCTGTAGTCTTCTTTGTTGTCCTTTAATTCACCTTTGGGTTACACACGCCCATCAAGCCAGTACAATGTAAGCCAAGACTAACATATCACTGCATCTACATATCAAGACAATAAATCCCTTATAATTAGCATTTTCTTGCTCATTTTTAGCAATTGTATCTTCAGCTTCTTTCCTGTGGTCCTTGAAAACATATGCTGAGAAGGGGGGGGTGGGTGGAGCCCCTCCTTTCCCTCTCTTCTTTGGCATTACAACTTTTAACTATTAACTATTTCATTAATCTCAAATATTAATTACTGTATCAATATTTATTACTGTTTCAATTTTTATCAGCACGAATCATACCTATTTATCACAAGGGTGAGAGAAGTGGACGAGGATCTTGGTTCATGATCAGAAGGCTGGATTTATTGATATATGACATATAATACATTATAACTATACTAAAAAGAATAAAGAGAAAAGTTGCAGAGGCTTGCTAAGCTAAGAATAGAAAGAAAAGAATGAATAACAAAGTTCTGTGTCCAGCAGAAAGCAAGGACCAACTCTCCCGTGAGTGGTCAGCAAATCCAAACACTCACAGAAGACCAATCACAGGTGCTCCTGTTACATTCCACATCAGCAGATAATTATTGTTTATATTTTTTCTTCTGGGGCTCCCGCTTCTCAGAAAGGACAAATCCTAAAAGAGAGGATTTTATGAAAAAATGTCTGCGACATCCTTCCTTGAAATGTTTTTTAAAATCACAGGAGGAAGGGGAGCAAATTATACCAGCGAGACTGACAAGTTTCATTCACCCCATGGCGAGGAACACAAGGCTGCTAAAAGTCCTACAAGAAGCTCAGCTCAAGTAGCTAAATTCCCAAATAACTCCTGAATTCCCAGGCTTGAGTGCTTTGCGAAATGTGAGAATCATTTTTCTCTTCATCCCTGTCACCTTTGTAACAGCTACAAAGAGTTTACTTTCCTTTTAATGATATCTGTATTGGGCTGAATTTACACTTTTATCAGAATGTGCTAGCAGCTGAGCTGGAGCTGTGCAGGAACCAGTGGAACTTGGAATTGCCACAAAATTGCTTGTAGTGTCAGTTTATTAATGTTTGGGATTTGTTTGCATTTTCATCACACGTGACTTGCGGGAAAATCAAATATTCATCAAAGTGATTTATGCAGAGTCAAGTTTGATTTCTGCCAAATTATTTTGTCCAGTGCCCAGGGCATGCTGAAGGGGTCTCTGTGCCTCTCGCCCTGGGGGATGTTTGGCAAGGGTTTGGGGGGGTTGTCCCTGTCCCTGTCACCACAGGCCATTCCCCAGGGAGTCTCCATCATTCTCACCCCAGGGAATGCCTGGGGGGTCTCCCTCCCTCTCATCCCTGCCCCTGTGCCAGGGGGTGCTCAGGGCAGTCTCTGTCCCTCTCAGCCCAGGGGATGCTTGGGGGTCTCTGTCCCCTCACCCTGGGGGATGCTCGGGGGGTCGCCATCCCTCTGGCCTCAGGCAATGCCTGTGCAGGGCTGGGGACCAGGGGCTCTGTGTCCCTCTCACCGCTGAGGGTGCTCGGGGCTGGGGGGGCTCTCCGACCTTCTCACCCCTGGGGAGGCTGGGGGGGTCTCTGTCCCTCTCAGTCCTGGTGTGACCCCACCCAAACATCATCGGGGTCAGAGGGACAGAGACACCCCCAAACCCCCAGAAGGGCTGAACCTGGGATTTGGTTTGGGGCTGAGGATTTAGGAAGGGGCTGGAACTGAGGCTAGGTTGGAGTTGGGGCTGAGATTTGGATTAGAGCTGGGATTGGGGTTAAGGCTAGACATGGGATTAACTTTAGGGCTGGGGTTGGGATTCAGTCTGGGGCTAAACAAGTTTGGCATTGGGATGAGAATAAATACAGAACTGTAAGTGTGTCTAAACATGGAGTGAGATTGAGACCAGGATCAGGGTCAGGTTTGGGACTGAGTTCACCCAGAACAGGACAGGGGAGATCTCATGCAGGATGTCCCTGGCATCATCCCAGCCCTCCTCAGGCACCTCCAAACATGGGGGGCAGCTGTGTGCTCCAAGATCCAGGTGCTCCCATGCTGCCCCTCAATACCAGGCGAGCATTCCCTGAGGGCAGCCCTGACTGTGACCCTTAGGGCTCTGGGATCAGCCCTCATATCCCTGTGGGAGCAGCAGCAGACAGGATGAGAGATTCCCCCGCCCTGTTTTTCCTGTAGAAGGGTGAAGTCCATCTGCCCTTTTCTTCTGGTGTCTCCTCCTCTCCTCAGCTGAGGATGTCAAACTCCCCAGGAGCAGGAAAATCCCCATTCCCTCTTTCCTTGTGGCTGCAGCCTGGAACATCCACCCAGAGTTAAGGACTTTCTGACAGCCCTGCTGAATGACACTGGCAAGAGGTTTGTGAGAAGGGGAAGAAATTGTATTTTGACAGTAAATAAAAGGTGCAAAATTATTCCTTTCTGTTATATTCCTTTTCAGTCAGTTCTGGTCTGTTTTCAGAGTGCCACCTTCTCAGCTGAGTGTGTTTGTGCCCTCTTTTCTCTCCTGCCTCTCTTTATCTGCCCTGTTTCTCTCTCAGTGTCTCCCTTGACCCAGGGCAGCTCATACCAAAGACCGTGCCTGGATTTAATTCCCAATTCAGCCGCTACAACAACCATGGGTGAAGTTATGAAGGCTGGCAGTGAAATGCCACTGTAAGATCTTGCTCCACTTGGCTTTTGGCTCCTTCTTGACAGCTTTGCCCTCAAGGAACATCTTTTCATAGCTGAGAACTTGAATTCCAGACCCTGGCAGTGTGTGCCATGGATCCCATAGGGGCATTCCCGAGGCTCCCAGGGTGCTGCTCCTGCCGTGCCTCCCAAGGAGCTTCTCTCCAAAGGGGAGAAGATCCAGCAGCTCTGTGGGCTTCCAGAGCACACAGTAAAGGTGTCTTTGATGGAACTTTTCCAGCACCTTCCCCTCTGGAAGCAGAGGGAGGGAGGAAATAGAAGCAAGTCCTGGAAGGACTGGGGTGGGAAGGGACCCTGTCCATGGATTATGACCCCATGAGGGAGAGACGCCTCTGCCCCAGTGAAGGAGCGAATGAGAGCGTGGGAAAGCAACCGACGATTATTGAACGTGGACTGAACAGAACAAGAAATGGGGAGGAGAAAGGGAGATAAAGAAATCAGGAGGAGGTCTCAGAGAACAGAAAGAAACAGGAAAAGTCTCCCACCTGGACTCCGCAGCTCCCAGGATCACCCGCAGGGCGTAGCACCTTTTACAATTCCAGCCAATCAGAGGACGCGGTAAACAATTTCCAGCCAACCAAAGCTTTTCTCGCCAATGACTCACCGGTTGCCAGGCGGGCCCGGAGAGCCCAGAGGACCCGGAGCGGAATTTGGGGCTCGAGCTGGGGGGACGGATCCGCCCCGGGTGCTCCCCGAGCCCCCTGCCCAGCCCTGGGGCCGATCGGGGGATCCCCCACCCAGCAGCCGGTGCTGCGGGGCCGCGGGGCAGAGCGGTGGGAAAGGGAGTCCGGGCTGGGAGCGGCGGAAATGCAGGAGGAAGAGGAGGGAGAGGAGGAGCAGGAGCGGGAGCGGGAGAATCCCGGCGCTCGCAGCGCCCGCACGCCGAGCCTGCAGCACCCCCGGCCCCGGAAGCAGCGCCCCCAGCCCCGAGCCGCTGGTGAGGGCGGAGGCCGAGCTCACCCCGGCTCCAGCCAGGGGTCTCCGGGAGGATTTTTTGGAGAGTGTTCGGAGCCGGCAGATCCCGGACTCGAGCCCCGGATATCTCCGGGCTCCCCAAGAGAAGCTTTTCGGGGGCAGAGGAGCCGCGATCGCCCCTCGGGAGGGTCCCGGGGTGTGGTAGATACGGAAAAGGCTCTGCGGAAGATCTCGCGATGTCACGGAAAGGCTGGACCCTTTGTTCCTCTAAGATAAGAGATTACCCTAGGTATGTGGCCTCACTAACAGTAGGAATGTGGCCCCACTAACAGTAGTGCCAATAACTTTCCATCCCTTACCCAGTACTTTTCCATTCCTTACTAACCATAGATAAGAAGGACAAACCCCCTTTTGACGTAGAGAACCCCCTAGATTATAAAACCCCACGAGAAGACGTAATAAACGCCTTTTGACCATCCATCATATTGATGTCTGCGTGTGTCATTGGCCCGAGCGACCCTGGAGAGTATTGGGTCGCCATGCTGTTCCTCAGAACCAGGTCGCCTGCCTTGATCCAGAAGGCAACATTTGGTGCCCGAAACCTGGGAAGCGATCTGCGCCCGGGGAACGGGGATTCTCCTGGAAAGAGGACAGCGGCTGTGGCAGCAGGTCTGACCACAGTGGGAGGGACGCCTCCGGACCAGCGTGGACCATGGAAGCCGTAGCGAAGGTTGTAACAGAGATGCATGCACAATGGGGTATAGAATGTAAACTTAGAGATTTAACTCTCGCATTGCCGAGATTGATTAAGCTTGGGGCTATTAAAAGTCCTGTGGACGTCCTACATTCGGACGTGTGGGATAATTGTACAAAAGCTCTGGTGGAGGACACTATGTCCTCGGGCTCAGGGGAAGCCCTAAAATCGTGGGGCAGAGTTGTCCAGGCTCTACAAAAAGCTCGACAAGAGCAAGAAATCTGGAAAGCCGCGCGAACTTGTTTATTAGCTGTGCCGCAGTTGGAGGTGGGCGCGGCGACACAAACCGCGGAGGTGCTTGACCCGGGCGGGCACGCGGAGGCATGAACGCCAGATCCCCCTCAGCAAGCGGACTCACCATCGGAGGGGGGGAAAACACGTAGGCGTTCTGGCGGGGGCTCACGGAGGAGGCGCGGAACGCAGCCGGATTGTTGGACCCCATAGGGATCGATAAAAACGCTCCCCCACCATATGCGTTTGAAAATGGCACTGGACCGTGTGGTCAGGGCGGAAAGGAGGAGGCGGGGGGCGGAAACGCAGTCAGCCTGCTTAACAACGCATGCGTGGGCGAGCGGGGAGACGGGGCGGCCCCCGCTGAGGCGCGTAAGACCAATCAGAGCGCTTTATTCAAATTAAGTCCTTGTAGGGCAAGGACCTCCCCCAGCAGGAGGCGGGGCGACCCAAGGGGGAGGGAACGGCCCCACCCCCGCAGGAAGGGGCGGGGTCGGAGCCTGAGGAAAAGGCAGAGCAGCCCAGAAGCGTTCGCTCAGTCGACTTCTGGCTCAGACTCTGATTCAAGCTCGGACGAACTCGAGAGGGAAATGGAGGATTCCAACTCAGATTCTAGCTTTAACAGAGAGAGAGCAGCATCATGTAAGGTCACTAGCCACAGTGCTCCCGCATGGGTGAAGGGGTTACCAGAGAAAAACCGAACCCCGCTTACAAACTGGCGGAAAATAAAAATGGCTTGCGCAGAATGGACTTCGTCTGCCACTCTGGTGTTCCCGGTCCGTGTGGGGGGGACAGGCGGAAACCAAATGACTTATTCACCAGTCAATCTGAAAGATGTGCAGGCAATTGTTAAAGCGATTGCAGATAAGGGAATTAATTCTGCCATGGTTTGCACACTTATTGACGGCCTTTTTGGTGGGGACGATATGCTTCCCTTTGATATTAAGCAGACGTGTAGAATGATATTTGATGGTGCAGGGATGATCGTTTTTAAACAAGAATGGGAGGATAATTGCATCAAACAGCTAGCCTTGGTAACAGGGGCAGACCATACACTGCACGGCTCCAGCATACAGAGGCTAATGGGCACAGACCCCACTATGATCAACCCCCAGCTACCAGCTGAGGGCTTACGGGCCCATGAGGTATTGACAACAACCCGTGCTACCCAAGAAGCCATCCATAATGCTTCCAAAGTGGTAGCCAGACCATCGCCGTGGTCTTCCATAAAACAGGGTGAGAGTGAGAGTTTCACTCAGTTTGTGGACAAACTTCAGGCCGCATTAGATTCCTCTGCATTACCCTCAGAGGCGAAGGGTCCCGTGCTGGCAGACTGCCTACGCCAGCAATGCAACTCAGCCACCAAGGATATTTTAAGGTCACTGCCACAGGGGTCTAATATAGCTGCCATGATCAGACATGTTGCAAAGGAGGAACATCTAGCCCCCATTCAAGCAGCAGTTCACGCTGCAATAACCAGTGTGATGGCGTGCCTTAAGTGTGGCCAGGCAGGCCACTTGGCAGTAAACTGCCCACAGCCAAGGCGCCTATCAGCAGCTGCTCCACCATGCCAAGGGGGAGGTAGGGGGCCATGCTGGGTGTGTGGAAGGAAGGGGCATTTAGCTAAGGAATGCAGATCCAGGCCCCAGGGAAATGAGAGAGGGAGGGGGCACCTGGGCCGCAGCCAGCCCCCTCCCACCTGGAATATGCAGCGGCCCAGCTAGAGCAACCCCCAGTGGGGCAGGGGACCCTCATACCCTATGCCCCCACAGGGAGCAGTCAACTTTGCATCCCCCCCAGCAATACAATGACAGAGTTGTGCACCACCCTCAATAACTTCACACCCCCCACCGCCACAAGCCGCGCCGGAGTCACAGGAACAGCAGGGGACGCCCCAGAGTGGGATCCCTGGGTGGCCTTGGTCATGAAAATAAGGAAGGAGCCCCTGATTGTGTGGGGGACATGCCGCCTTTATGGCAGCCAGGATCCCCACGTCATAGGGTTTCAGTTCTGGGCGGACACGGGATCAGACTGTATGATTATTCCCCAAGCACATTGGCCCGGACATGGGCAATTCAAAGAAGTCCCTCCAGTGAACGAAGTGGGGGGGCAGTCCCGGGCATGGAAAAGCACCCAGCTGGTGGCTATAACACTTCATACGAAAAAGGGACCAGAACAGACAGTCATGATTTATCCCTACATACTGCAAAATTCTCCACCCCTGTTAGGAAGGGACGTTCTTTCCATGCTAGGATTTCGGATTAAAAATTTATCCTGAGGGCCACTGCCGTACACCCTCCGCTGCCAATCAAATTGACCTGGAAATCATCAGACCCCGTATGGGTCGAGCAGTGGCCCCTGACAGAGCCTTGAGCGGCAGCCTTGCTGGAACTGGTCGACCGCGAACTGCAAAAGGGTCACATAGAACCCTCCACCAGCCTATGGAACACCCCTGTATTCGTGATCCACAAAAGGTCCAGAGAAGGATATCACCTCATCCACTACCTGAGAGAAGTGAACAAGATGATCCGACCCATGGGTCCAGTCCAGACACTGCTACCCACGAACTCAGCCATTCCCGCAGCGTGCTGGACATCAAGGATTGTTTCTTCTAAATACCTCTGCACCCTGAGGACAGAGAACGATTCGCCTTTTCCGTGGCATTCTGAAACGGCGAGTGGCCCAACCTCCGCTTCCAATGGAGACTATTACCACAAGGTCTGGTAGACAGCCCTGTCATATGCCAAATCACTGTGGACAAAGCACTGATGCCAGTCCGACACTCCTATCCCAATGCAACCATCATTCAGTACATGGACGACATCCTAGTTGCAGCACCATCAGCAAGCCAAGTAGATCACCTGGTGTCCACAATCACGGAAACGCTTCAGGCCAATGGCTTCGAGATCGTGAGCGCAAAGATCAAGAGAGGACCCTACGTGACCTTCCTGGGAGTAGGGATCACAAGCTCCTACATGACACCCCCCGAGGTGAAGGTCAGTCGAGACATCAAAACACTCTATGACGTGCAACGCCTGGTGGGATCACTGCAGTGGCTTCGCAACATCGTCCTGATTCCTCCCGAGGTCATGGACCCTCTATATGACCTCCTGAAAGGAAAGCACCCCTGGGAACCCAAGGAGCTGACACCGCAGGCAACAAGCTCCCTCGACTTCATCGAAAGCCAGATGACCACTGGCACACTTGCCAGGTGGAACCCAGTCATGCCACTGGACCTGTACGTCCACTTTACACCGAAGGGGGGAGCGGGAGCACTGGCCCAAGGACTTGCTGAAAAGGCCCGACCGATCCAATGGATGGTCCTCAGAAGACCCGCTCGTGCATTTTCCCCAGGAATCGAATGCATCACTAACCTCATCATGAAAGGCAGGAGACTCGCCTTGAAACACCTAGGGACCAAGCTGACAGGCATCCACCTTCCGTTTTGCAAGCAGCCGACCACGGAGTCAGCCAAAATATCGGAGTACCTGGCCCTTGCTCTCTCCGGCTTCGGAGGAGAAATCTCCTACTCCTCCAAGCCACCCTGGACGAAGCTGCTGACTGTAGTCAACATCGACATGCCATCGAAGGTCAAGGACCGACCACAGCCAGGACCAACGGTCTTCACAGACGCTTCCTCCACGACTTCAACCGCAGCAGCAGTGTGGAGGCAGGAGAGCAATGGCACTGTGTCAAAGCATGTGACCCCACACTGTCAGTGCAGCAACTGGAGGCAGCAGCAGTGGTTTTGGCGTGCGGACTCTTCCAAGACGAACACCTCAACATCGTAACGGACTCTATATTCATGGCAAGGCTCTGCCTAGCCATGGCAGGACCAGGAGTGTCAACATCAGCAGCAGCCCTAATGCTGGAAGAAGCACTGTCCTCGCGACAGGGCACCGTGTCAGTCATCCACATCAACAGCCACAACCCAGTCAAAGGTTACTTCCAGATCAGCAACGACAAAGCAGACGCCGCAGCAAAAGGCATTTGGACCTTGCAAAGAGCTCGTCAACTGCATGAGTCGCTCCACATCGGAGTCAAAGCACTGGCGAAGAGATGCGAAATCTCAACGGCGAACGCAAAACATGTGGTAGCCACCTGTCCTCATTGCCAGAAGTCACCCCTTTGGACCTAGGGGGTCAACCCAAGAGGTCTCAAGCCCTCAGAAATCTGGCAGTCGGACTTCACCTGGTGCGAACTGCTGAAGCCCCAAGCATGGCTTGCAGTGACAGTGGACACTTATAGCGAAATGATCATAGTCACACAGCACCCCAAAACTAACTCCAAAACCACAATTCAGCACTGGCTGACAGCCATGGCTTGGCTTGGTATCCCCAAACAGATCAAAATGGACAATGGCTCTAATTTCACCTCCAAACAAGTACAGGAATTCGCCTCGAAATGGGTCATCACGTTAGTACAAGGCATCCCATACAACAGTACCGTGCAGGCCATAGTTGAGAGAGCAAACCAGACCCTGAAAACCAAGCTAGAAGTTTTGGCAAAAGCAGAGGGCTTTGCCAATGCCATTCCTCCAGGAGATCAGGCACATATGCTGGCAACCGCTTTGCTGGCACTGAATCAATTCCCTAGAGGAGATGAAACAAACAGTCCCGTCCAAAACCACTGAGCAACTCGAACACTAGAAGAGGGCCCACAGGTGGTAATTAGAAACGAGCTAGGCGAGTGGGAACGGGGCTGGAGGCTGATGCTCACGGGGCGAGGGTACCCAGCTGTCAAAAAGTACGGCAAAATCAGGTGGTGTCCACTTAAGTCGATTAAACCTGACCTTCATAGCGAGCAGAATGAGACTGACGAGAATTGCGAGTCTTTGTTTACAGGACCTGCTCGTGGGATGTCCTCGTGACGCGTACATCCCGGTTCCAGACGAAAGTGACAGACCACCAAGCTGTCAGGCAGCACCCGAGAGACCCACACGGGTCAGACCCAAGCACCAAGGGTGTTTCTGTGTGATTTTGCTGTTGGGGCTTGTCGCCAGAGGGCAAGCCAGCCCAGACCACTACCCCCATCGGCCCTTCAGGTGGGTCATGTGACACTTTAGTAGTGGCAAAGTACTCAGAGAAATCACCACACCAAACACCCCATCCTTCGTGCTCCGCATCACCGACCTGTTTCCAGGACAGCCAAGGGTAAACCCCTATTCCCCACACGTCACACACTTGTACCTATCCTACTGGTGCCCAGCTTCAAACCCTGGGAAAATCTACTGCAGTCACCCAGGGTGGGGATATTTTGAGCACTGGGGCTGTGAAACCATAGTTACAGATGCCAGACCGTCGGGGCCTGGGTGGGATCCACAAGAGCCCGACAAATTCTTACAGTTCACCTGGGCACCCGTCGGCTGCAAAACACCCTTCTTCTCTCACGGAGACTTCCATAGAAACCAACATAAAATCCCTAGATTTTGGGCATGTACTGATTACAACATGACGGTCTTGCAGCCAGATCACCCTAGCTGGGCCACAGGCAAAACGTGGACAGTGATCCTCCAAGGGTCAAAAGAGAGGGTGAACATGCAAATTATCAGGCTCCAACCATGGGCACCCCAAGCGGTCGGACCCAACAAAGTGATTAAAAGTGTGCCGAAAGGGAGAAACGTAACCTACCCCAAAACCTTACCCACAGGGGTCAGCAATGTCCCAACCGGTCAAGCGGAAACCTTTCAGATGAGCCGCTTAACCAAGTCAGACTCAGACCCAATCCTTTGTATGTTAGAAGCTACCTTTGTATCCCTGAACGAATCTAACCCTAACCAAACTGAATCCTGCTGGCTTTGTTACGATGTCAAACCCCCTTTTTCGAAGGAGTCGCTCTAAACACTCCCTTCAGTTATTCCTCAGCCGATGCCCCTCACCAGTGCAGATGGGATACCCCTCGCAAAGGAATCACCCTGAGTCAAGTCACAGGCCGAGGCAGATGCTTTGGCAATGCAACCCTAGCTAAGCGGGGAGGCAACATCTGCACCAAAATTGTCAAGCCTAACAGGAAAAACAATAAGTGGGTAGTCCCATCCGCATCTGGGATGTGGGTTTGCCAGCGATCCGGAGTGAGTCCTTGTGTGTTCCTTCCCAAATTCAATGACTCTAACGACTTCTGTGTCCAAGTTCTGATTGTTCCTAGGGTCCTGTACCACTCAGACAAAGAAATGTACCATCTTCTTGAGGGACCCAGCTGGATCCACAAAAGAGAAATAATGACAGCAATGCGATATAACTATCGCAATGCTGCTCGGCCTGGGAGCAGCCGGAACGGCCACGGGTGTCTCAGCCCTAGCGACCCAACACCAAGGACTGTCCCAGCTGCAACAGACCATTGATGAGGACCTGCAAAGGATCGAGATATCCATCTCCTTTCTAGAGAAGTCGGTCTCCTTACTCTCAGAAGTGGTCCTGCAGAACAGGCGAGGCCTGGACCTCCTCTTCATGCAGCAAGGGTGCCTGTGTGCAGCCTTGAAAGAGGAATGTTGTTTCTATGCAGACCACACGGGAGTAGTGAGAGACTCCATGGCAGAACTCCGGAACAGACTGGCTCAGAGACAGAAAGACAGGGAAGCCCAACAGGGCTGGTACTAGTCCTGGTTCAATCAATCAAATTGGCTAACCACTCTGATTTCTGCCCTGATAGGTCCATTGGCGATGCTGTTTCTAACAGTCACCTTTGGACCATGCCTGCTGAACAAGCTGGTCTCGTTCGTTCAGAGCCGCCTGGAACGGACCAACATCCTGTTCTTAGGCCGACGACAGTTGCTGTGAATTCAACAAGGGAACACTGCCAGTCACAAGATTTTCCGAACTTGTCTGGCAAAAGCTTACTCAGGTTTTCCAAAACCCCTTTCCCTTGTCAAGTTACAACCTTATACCTCATTTTAGTACCTATGTATATGACTACCTCATTCATTTGTGGAAAAGGGGGGGGGAGATGTGGTAGATAGGGAAAAGGTGCTGCGGAAGATCTCGCGATGTCATGGAAAAAAAATGTTACCACTGCATACCCGGCATAGCGAGTCCCATTCTCGACAAAACTGGATCCATCAGTGTATAGTTCCCATTCAGGTTCTTCCAATGGTTCATCCTTTAGGTCGGGTCTGCTGGCATATACTTGTTCAATTACCTCTACGCAATGATGCACCAGTCCCCCAGCCTCCTGGTCACTGCGTAAAAACTCTGCTGGATTAACATGATTGGTAGTCCTTATTTCAATATCATCCTGTTCTCTCAGGATGGCCTGGTATTGCAACATTCGACTGAATGATAGCCACTGACCCCCCTTTTGCTCCAAAACGGCCGTGACCATATGGAGAACAAACACTTTCATTTTTGCCCCCAAAGTCAATTTCCAGGCCTCTTGAATAAGAATTATTGTTGCCGCCACGGCTCGTAAACATGAGGGCCACCCAGAACTTAGTGAAACCAGTTGTTCAGAGAAGTATCCCACTGGCCTCTTCCAGGATCCCACCTTCTGGGTGAGGACCCCCAATGCCAGTTTTTGCCTCTCATTCACGTACAACTGGAATTCCTTGGTCAGGTCAGGGAGTCCTAGGGCTGGGGCCTCCTTTAGTGCCTGCTTCAATTCCTGGAAGGCCTTCTTTTGCTGTGTCGTCCACTCCAATCGATGCTGCTTCAAGGCCTCCTATAGTGACTTGGCTAGGAGACCGAAATTCATGATCCACAGTCGACACCATCCCACCATTCCTAGAAAAGATCTCAATTCCTGATGGTTACGAGGCAAAGGAATAGCACATATTGCCTCTATTCGGTTTACTCCCAAACGTCTCTGCCCTTGTGTGATCTCACAACCGAGGTAAATAACACTATTTTTGACCAATTCAGCTTTTTCCTTAGAAACCCGATGCCCTGCTTGGCCAAGCATGTTGAGTAATTTAATTGTTAATTCCACACACATTTCCCTTTCCTTAGTAGCCAGAAAGATGTCGTCCATGTACTGCTGGACTACATACAAGGATGGGGATATTACTACCTGGGTTATCTTTCATTCCTCCAGCTCCTTGGCCAGTTGGATTCCAAAAATAGTAGGGCTGTTTTTAAATACCTGTGGGATTCTGGTCCACGTAAGCTGCTTCTTTCTCCCAAAATCAGGACTCTCCCACTCGAAGGCAAAATATTTCCTACTCTCTACTGCCAGTGGGATGCAGAAGAAGGCATCTTTAAGGTCAATCACTGAGAACCATTTAAACTCCTCTGACACAGATGTTAACAAGGCATAAGGATTAGCAACAACTGGATGTATGTCTTTCACTATTTCATTAATAGCCCTTAAGTCCTGTACCAAACGGTACTTACCACTAGGTTTCTTTACTGGAAAAATTGGAGTATTATACTCCGATTCACATTCCTGTAATATTCCTTGAACCAAAAATTGTTTAATTAACGGGGCTACTCCCCTCCTTGCCTCAAGCTTCAAGGGGTATTGCTTTATCCTCACTGGTCGGGCCCCTTCCTTTAGTTCCACCTTTACTGGCTGTGCAGCTTTAGATTTTCTGGGGACCCCTGACTCCCATACCCAGGGTACTACAGCCTGCTCAATTTCTTTTGGAATAGGAGAGGCATCCACTTCCTTGATCACAAAAATGCCTGCTATTTGTTCCTCAGGTATTTCCAATTTCACCCTTCCCCCTTCAAATATTATTTTCACATTAAGTCGGGACAACAGGTCTCTGCCAAGAAGGGGTGTGGGGCAGTTTGGCATATACAAAAATTGGTGATCTAATTCCTTCCCCCCAAACCTAAGATTTAAATGTTGTAAAAATGGTTGTTCCTCTAGCTTCTCTGTTGCCCCCACCACCTGTACCGTTGTGTCACTCAAAGGTCCCAATCGTCTATTGAGTACAGAATAAGTAGCTCCAGTGTCTACCATAAATTCTTGATCTTTTCCATCTATTTCTAAAACTACCCTTAAATCCTTTTCTAGTCAGCTTTGATTCTGATAGTTTCCCAAAACTAGTGCTTGAGCGACTTCTGCTGGTCCTCCCATGAATCCTCCCACAGGAGCATTCCCCATTGGACCTGTCCTTAATCCTATGTTTCCCATGCCCATACCTCCTCTAACCGGGCATTCATTTTTCCAGTGTCCCAACTGTCGGCAAAACGCACACTGGTTTGGATCCAACCTCCCCATGTTAGGTGCAAACCCAAATCCTCCCCGACCTCTTGCCAACCCCCTTTGTCCGCTATTAGCTCCTCCCCGACCTCGACCCCTAATGGGTCTTCCTCCTGGCCCTGTCTGTTGCATTACAGCCAGAATGCTAGCTTGTTGTCTTTTTGCAGTTTCTTTTTCCCTGTTGTTGTATACCTTCCACGCTACCTCCAGCATTTTATCCAAACTCCTGGTATCCTCTCCTTCCAGCTTTTGTAACTTTTTCCTAATATCCTCTTGTGATTGCCCCATAAACAACAATGCCAATTGAAGTTTTCCTGATTGATCCTCTACATCTAAATTAGTAAACTTCTGAGCCATGTCTTTTAATCGTTCTAAAAAGGCAGACGGAGACTCATTCTTGTCCTGCTTGACCGAATACAACTTAGACCAGTTCATAGTCTTAGGTATTCCTGTCCTAATTCCTTCCACCAACAACTCCTGATATCGTTTTACAGCCCTTATTCCTCCCGTAGAGTTTGGGTCCCACTTAGGTTCCTCACTTGGTACCAATTCATCAACTGTCTCATTTAGTTGTCTCAGCTGAATTTCCTCACGAGCCTTTTCTCTAGTGGCTCTAATAACCATTTCCTTTTCCGTGGAATCCATTATAGTATCTAATAATACCTGTAAATCATTCCAGTCCGGATTCTGAGTCTTTATTATCATTTTAACCACCCTTGCCACACTTTCAGGATCCTCCTGATAACTCCCCGCTGATTGCTTCCATATTACCAAATCCCCGGGGGAGAAAGACACCTTTATAGGTATCCTCTCTCCCTGTGGTCCCACAGCTTCCCTTAACGGCGCAATTAACTGTGGCCCCTTCTGCCCCTTCCTTCCCTTGCGAGTCCACCCTGCTAACGGAGTTCTTTTAACACACTCATTCTTTTCACCATCACCACCATCACTATCACTCTCACTAGATCCCGTTTTTATAGCTATATCCGCAGGGGGAGCAGGGGGCACATTAGGAGCAACCAGAACCCTCGGAGCTGCTATAATATAAGACAAATCTTCCTCGACTGAAGGATACAAATTAGGCTCCTTTCTTTCTTTACATCCCACACACTCCCTTTCATCATTCATTTCTAAAACCAAGATACCACATTCCTTTTGCCATTCCTCTTTCCAATATAAAACGAAAAACAAATCCAAATATGGTATTTCATCCCATTTCTCATTTCTCCTTAAAAATTGCATCAAAGATTCCATTATCCCCAATTCCAGTGTACCATTCACCGGCCATCCCGCTTCCCCAATCTCATATTCAGGCCATCAATGATTACAAAAATCTATCATTTTACTTTTATTCAATTCTTGATAATACCCTTCACTTTTCCACCGTTTCAATATACAACCTAAGGGTGTATTTCCAGGTATTTTACCATTGGCTTGCACTAAGGTTTTAAAAGTTTTAAAAGACATCATATTATAACCTTTAATTCCACCTTTAATCCCAATAAACCAATATACCTTAAACCAATATACCTTCTCGCTGTCCTTCCCTAAAACAAACAGGAGGTGAGTTCTGGTCCTGCGTCCTTAGACATCTTATGGCTGGAGCCTAGGCTTTTTTTTACCAACCACCAAATCCAAATCAAATTATCACCTTTTTCCAATATAAAGCACCTTCGGGCTTACCTTGGCAGTTGTCCAACAGGCCGGGGTCGGGCACGACTGAAGTCTCCTCGAGAAGTGCTCGGTGCCGGCTTGGAGTGGATCGGGACGCGAACCGCCCCAGCGACCTTTGGAGTCCTGCCGCGGTCGCCAGAAAACTGTTGCCCAATTGATAAATGACACAAAACTTGGATAAGTTTTGTGGGTGCTTTATTAAGGGCCCGGGGAGCTTGGGGGACTCACGTCCCTAAAACCCGAGCCCCCTAATTCATGTATGTGTGCTTCCCTCTTATACATGCGATTCACAACAAAGTCTCCAAGAAACAGTTTTCCCGTTCCCCTTGCCTAGTCTCTAAGAAATAGTTCCCCGTTCCCTTTGCCTGGTCACAGACCCCTTGTGATACATTCCTGGGTTCACAAACAAGATCATTAATCCTCTGCTTATCTTATTCTAAGAGCATTGTATGCTGCCTCCAGACAGGTTAGCATTCTTACTTTCCTGCACTAGTTTAATTATTTATTAAATCCCTAAGACTACCTGCTAGGTTACACACAAAACCCAACACACTTTCAACGGCTACAAAACTACTTTTTAACAAACCAGTTCACACACAACTCACTATAATTAAATATTTTGCTAAATTTCATTTCTTTTCCAACACGAGCACCCTCAGCGCTGAGAGGGACACAGAGCCCCTGGTCCCCAGCCCTGCACAGGCATTGCCTGAGGCCAGAGGGATGGAGACCCCCCGAGCATCCCCCAGTGCGAGGGGACAGAGACCCCCGAGCATCCCCTGGGCCGAGAGAGACAGAGACTGCCCTGAGCACCCCCTGGCACAGGGGTGAGAATGGTGGAGACCCCCTGGGGAACGGCCTGGGGTGGGTGACAGGGACAGGAAAAACTCCCCCAAACCCCTCCCAAGCATCTCCCAGAGTGAGAGGCACAGGGACACCTTGACCATCCTCTCGGCACTGGACAAAATAAACTTGGCAGAAATCAAATTTGACTCTGCAAAATCACTTTGAAGTATATTTGCTCTTCCCACAAGTAACTTGTGATGAAAGCGCAAAGAAATCCCAAATATGAATAAACTGGCAATCCAAGCAGTGATGTGGCAATTCCAATATTCATTGCTTCCTGCACAGCTCCAGCTCAGCTGCTGGCAGGTTCCGATAAAAGGAAAGTGAAAATTTGGCCCAATAGAGATTGTTAAAAGGAAGGGAAAGCTCTGTGTAGCAGTCACAAAGGTGACAGGGATAAAGAGAAAAATGATTGTCATATTTGGTAAAGCCCCCAAGCCTGGGAATTCAGGACTTATTCGGAAATTTAGCTACTTGAGCTGGGCTTCTGGTAGGACTTTTAGCCGCCTTGCGTTCCTCACCGTGGGGTGAAAGAACCTTGTCAGTCTTGCTGGTAACATTTGCTCTGTTTCCTCCAGTGATTTTAACAACTTTTTAAGGAAAGACAGCAAATTATTTTCTTTACACTGGCCACCCATAAAATCCATTTTCCTCATTATTTCTCCCATAAAGAAATAAAGCTTTTATAAGCTCCATAAGCTCCCCAGGAGGAAGGAGGGACTGTGTCCAAGTTTCCAAGAGTTCTTCCATAAAGAACCACAACCTCCTCAGTGGAGGGAACCATGCTGTTGTCAAAGGCACTTGGGGTCAGGGAACAGTGCACTGAACTCACTGTGCCAAAACAATATGGCAATATGGTTAAGAAAATTGTTAGAGAGATGTCTCTGCCCCAATTAAGGTGCTAACGCGACCAAATCCAAAATGGATTTTATTGAACAGTAAATGTGAGGTAGAGAGATGGAAAGAAAGAGAAAAGATGAGTGACAAGGGACAGAGACCTCCCCTGGAGCAGGGCAAGTGTGATATTGTCCCCTGTGTGTGGGGGTTTTACACCGGAGCCTGTTTGGGTAAGGGGGTAGGTGTTCACCCCCTGAGCAGGGATTACCCCACTGTTTCAGGTTACAATGTAAGATGTAACCAAATGCATGTTTTAAATCCCCATCTCCATAAACTGCTATAAACAGGTGGGGCAGTGTTCTTTATCTCTTCCATGACTCAGCCCTGATAACGCCCTCCAGGGGAGATATCTCCTGTGAATGGGCCATTGAGTCTCACTGCAGGGCTGATAAAATTCCATCATCCCATCTGGGATGCTCTGCCCAGGGAGAGGATCCAAGCATTCCTACCTGGATATAAGCTGAGGCTTGCAACACCAGGAGCAGCTTGCCTACTTGATTGCCAGAGGACAAGAGCTCCATAACCACCACTGGACCTTCAGAGGAAGCCCAGACCCTTCTGCAGGATCACTGCTTTGACAGAATCACGTTCATCACTCCAACAGGACTGCAGCCACCATTGAATGGGACTGCTGCCACCACCCTGACCAACAGGGTGTCAGGTTATATCCTGACTCTGTCGGTTTAAGGCAGTGTTTCTGTAGCATTGCATTGATCTTAGTTTTCTTTTAAATTGTAATTCTGGTTTAGACCCCTCCCCAGGTTTGCCTTAAACCCAGCGCAAAACTCAATGTACTCATTCCTTGTTTTCCTCCCAAAACAGGATTTCCCATTTCCAAACCTTTGCCAGATGGAAAAGGAGGCTGTGAGGAACAGGAAGGATCCCCAGGACACCCGGGCAGGTGAGGAGGAAGTCAGTGCCCCTTTCCCCCTCTCTCCTGCTCCATCTCCCAGCCCAGCACAGCCCTCGGCTGCAGGACAACCCTGCTGCCAACCCCGTCCTGCCAGGGATGCACTGGGGGGATCTCGTTCCCTATTTCCCTCTGGCACGGAGCCAAATCTCCTTGTCTTTCCTCCCCCAGACCAGAAGCTGAGGAGTGGGACCAGGACGGACAAATCCCCACAGCAGAACCTCAGGAAGAGGCTGTTTTGAGTGACTCCAGGGCACAGGAATCCAACAGAGAGGAAAATCCTGATAGATTCCACAGTAAGAGAGACTGCAAACCCAGCCCAGTGTGCGCTGAGGAGGAAAGACCCTCCCTTAGCCAGGAAGGTGGACAGAGCTTCAGACAGAGCTCAGAGCTGGCGGCCGATGAGCAGCTTCATGATGGAGAGAAGCCCCACAAGTGCATGGCGTGTGGGAAGAGCTTCAGCCAGAGCAGCACCCTGATCTGCCACCAACACATCCACATCGGGGAATGGCCCTACGAGTGTGGGGAGTGTGGGAAGGGCTTCAGCTACAGGTCAGAACTCATCAGGCACCAACGCATTCACACTGGGGAAAGGCCCTACGAGTGTCCCCAGTGTCAGAAGAGGTTTCAGACCAGCTCCAGTCTCCTCCAGTCCCAGCAGATTCACACTGGCGAGAGGCCCTTCCGCTGCCCTGAGTATGGTAAGGGCTTCAAGCACAAATTCACCTTCATCATCCAACGGCGCATCCACACTGGGGAGAGGCCCTACGAGTGTCCCCAGTGTGGGAAGAGCTTCATCCAGAGCTCTGCCTTGACCAGTCACCAATAGAGGCACCGGCAAGGGAAGGCCTCCAATGCCCCAAGTGCCGGAGGATTTTGTGCACTGCCCCAACTCCAATCATTGGAGTGTCCACGTTGGGAAGAGCCCTGATGATCCATGTTCCACATGATCCATGCTGGGAAGACACCTGTACCTTTTCCTGCCCCTGCCAATGGCATGATGTGGAATGGAAAAACATGAAGGTCTGGCCATGGCCCTCTCATTACAATCACTCCCACCTCAGGTCATTGCCAGGGGCAGGAAATGGACTCTCTTTCACCCTGAGGAGAAGGGTGAAATTTCCAGGAAGGGGAAATTATGGCCAGGCAGACCCAGCAAGTTGTGTTGTAGTTTTCCCTGTAAACAGTCCCTTCTGTTATCAATATTGTTTCTGTTTTTGTTTGTTCCTTATCTCATTGCTGTACCCAAAAAATTGTTCTTATCCCAGCCCGGGATCTTTGCCTTTTGTGCTTTCCAGGAGAGGTGGGAGGGCAGCAAGAGCAGCGCGGTTTTAGAGGGAGCAGGAAATTGGGGAATCCCATTCCTGAACTCCAGCCTGTGGAAACCGAGCATCCCAGCTGGTCCAAGCCCTGGTGACCATGGCAACAGCCTTCGGAGTGGGTCCCTGGCTGGGGCTGTGGGAACCTCTTCCCTCTGGTGCCCAGGGGCAGGAGTGGAGGGAACAGCTGCAGCTGAGTCGGGGCAGGCTCAGGTTGGATGTCAGGAAAAGGTTTTTGTCCAGAGGCTGCTGGGGCCCTGCCCAGGCTCCCCAGGGAAGGGTCCCAGCTCCAGGGCTCTCTGAGCTCCAGCAGTATTTGGACAGCGCTGGCAGGCCCAGGCTGGCATTGTTGGGGTGTCCTGTGTGGGGACAGCAGTTGGACTGGAGGATCCTGATGGGTCCCTCCCAGCTCAGCCAATTCTGTGGTTCTGGGATCCCATGAGCCTGGGGATGGGGCTGCCAATGGTTGCCATGGCAACGGGCTGTGGCTGCAGGCCTGAGCTGGTGTCCATGGCAACCACACCTGGCATGGGATCGCCATAGAGCTTCCAAGGGACTGAGCATAGCAACAGGGTCCTGGTGATGGTTGCCACAGAAACTGACCATAGCAACAGGGAGCTGGTGATTGTTGCCATGGAAACTGACCATAGCAACAGGGGCCTGGTGATGGTTGCCACAGAAACTGACCATAGCAACAGGGAGCTGGAGATTGTTGCCATGGAAACTGACCATAGCAACAGGGGCCTGGTGATGGTTGCCACAGAAACTGACCATAGCGACAGGGAGCTGGTGATTGTTGCCATGGAAATTGACCATAGCAACAGGGGCTGGTGATGGTTGCCTGTGAAGGATCAGATTTGTCACAGGCCCTCAAAGGGGTTCCATGGGAACTTTCCAAGAGTCTCCAGGCTGTTCCAGAGCTGGAATGTCACAGGCACAGACAGGGGCTCCACAGAGACCTCCCAGGGCTTTCTGGGGATGGTAAAGAGCCCTATGGTCAGAGGCAGTCACAGCCATTCCATGGTGACATCCCAGGGCACCTTGTGCTGCAAAGGCACTGATCTGTCACAGGCACTCATGGGGGCTTGATGGCGACATCCCAGGAGTCCCCAGGCTGCTAAAGAGCCGGGATGTCCCAGACACTCACAGGGGTTCCTGTCATGGGCACAGTGGAAGCTTCAGGTAAAAGCTTTATTTCTTTATTGGAGAAACTCCTGCTGAGACATGAGGTGGAGAAATTACACCCAACAGCCTCCATGGATCCCCAAACCCCTGCAGGGCCCCTAGACTTCTAAAATTCCTTCAAAGAGAGGAGACTGGGAGTGGCTGGATCCAATCCCAGCCCCAGAATTTGTCAAAGGTGTAAAAGATTGAATAGGTGGAATTCGACTAACACAATTTGTCCTGCAGGATTCATTATAGGATACCAGATTACTTTACATAAGTATGTCTCTGGCTTATTCTGATCATGATCAGATGGACAGATCACCAGCACAGTTTTTGCTCCACAGTTCAGGAGCTATAACAATTATTAGAATATAATGCTCCAGGCAGCAATTTTGAAGTCAACAGGGCCTTGCTGGAGCTGTTGGAGCCCATTGCAGGCAGAACCTCCTGCTCCAGCAGGAACTGCCTTTCCTGTGCCATGAGCAGGGCAGGTCCCGTTGCAGGAAAAGCCCCAGGCCAGCCTCAGCACAGGGAAGGGCTCGGGCACAAGGGCAGAGTGCTGTGCCAGGGAGAGCCTGAGGCACCAAAGGCACCTTGGCAGCAGCAGCTGCTTGCAGGCCATGGCCAGAAGCCTCCCTTGGCAGCCTGGCCTGGTGGGAACCACTGCAGAGCTGCTGCCTCAGGGCTCATTCCTGGCTGGGCTCTGAAAAGCCACTTCTGCTCCAGGATCCTGACTGGGAAGCCATTGGCCCCAGCACCTCGGGGACAAGATATTAATGACAAAACTCTTCATGCCAGCAGAGCCTAGGCAGGGGCAGAGGAAAGGGGAGAGCCAGGCCCAGGGGACAGGGCTGCCATGGTGATGGCTGTGAGGTCACTGCCCCTGCAGCAGCCTGGCTGTCCTCAGCAGACATTCTGGCCAGAAGCGTTGTGAGGGCACCCAGCACATCAGAGAACCCACACTACAGGAATTCTGTCACTGGGGATGAGAGGGTTTCAATGGGTCAGGTTGGACAGAGCTCCCGCTCTTGGACAATTCCTGGGATGGGGCATCCAATTCTCTGGAAAAACAACTGCAGTTTTGTGCCACTTTCATAACTGTAAAATATTTCCTCATTTTAACAAATGTAAATCCACCTTCATTCAGTTTAAAGATATTGATCCTTTTCTGTCATGGCAAGATTTGGGAGAAAATAACTTTGACCACAATTTTTCCATTTTCACATACCTTATTTTTTTTTCCAAAAATCTCCCAAGATGGGGTTTGAAGGCCTCATCCCATAACCAGCAGGTAGAGACTGTGGACTTTTTGTGTAGCTGACAATCTGTTAAACCACTAAGATACTGAACACACTTCTGTGAAACACATGTTAAAGATGAAAAAACCCAGGAACCTCCTCTTTCTTTTCCAACAAAGAAGCAGCAGGCCCTGGCCCTGGCCCCCATCTCAACCAAACCAAACCAAACCAAACCAAACCAAATCAAACCAAACCAAACCAAACCAAACCAAACCCAGCAATCCTGCCGTGGGCTGAGCCCCTTCCCCACTCTCCAGGCTGCCCCTCCTCCCCATCAGCCCCATTCTAACCAAACCAAACCCCAACAACTACCAAACAGGAAAACCAAAGTGGCTACAAAACCCTAAACAGAACAAAGCTAGCCACAGGTATTAAAACCTTACCATCAAGTCCACTCCGCTCAACACAACTCAAACCAAAAACCCCTAAAACCTACAACCCAAACAAAATAGCCCTATAACTAAAAAACACAAAAAAAGCCGAAAACAAACCATAAAACCAATCTTAACACAACCACACACCACAACTTCCACCACAAGTTACTGGCAGGTCAGGTGTTAGTCCTTTCAACACTTCAATGCCCTCTTGAGTATAAGAAAAAAACAAAATACAAGCATATAAAAAAACAATTAAAAACCATAAAAGTCAGTAAAGAAGAAATTAAATCCCCAAAAAAAGGAAAAATTGCCTTAACGTTAAAACTAAAATCCTCTTATAAACTATAAAGAAAAAACTCTTGTGCTTTAAAACACAAAAAAAAAATATTAAAAAAAATCAAATTTATATCTGACAAAAACCTGCATAATAAAGTAAAAAAATGTTAAAATAACCGTAATTTCATCAAAAGTTTAAACAGGGAAAAAAAGAAATCCACTATCCCCTAAGGTAAGATCTCTATTCCCAGAGTTAAAAATAATTTAATAAGTAAATAATAAAAACGTTTACCTTTAAAGAACTCATCTTTAAAACAATACTCCATAAGTTGACATGGCTTATCAACAAGCTGTAAAAAAGCTTGTAGCAATAAAAACAACTTCACAATAACTAAGTTCCCCAGACAACTGTTATCCATGACAAAATTAAGAACCACAAAAAACCTATTTTTTCCTCTTGTAAAAAAAAACTCCATAAGCTTAACAAGAAAAACTTCTCTCCCAAAAAAATCTAAAACAAAAGATTATTTTTGAAATAGTAAACTAACTAGAAATTTTAAGTTTAGTTTCTTCATAGTGTCAGTAAAAAGTTGTAAAGAAAAAAAAAGTGTACTAAAGAGTTTATTTTAATTCTTATGACTTTTTTCTTTTTTAATTTACTTTTAATACCATTTTCTTTATACCCTATTTAAATTTTAGGCCTACTTTAGCTTTCATGTAATCCTATCTCACAACAAAATAAATATATAAATAATTAATCGACGCTAAAACCCACCACATTCATCAATCCATTAATTAGGAAATTTCAAGATTACAAAAATCTTGACTTAACAAACCAAAACCACTACAATGTCATAATAAACCTTTTGCCAAAGTTTTCTGATTTTCTAAAGTTGCCAGTAAAGGCTGTCTTGTTGTTTTGAGCTCTTGAGAATCTCTTGTTGGTATTTCTCCCGTGAGTCCAACTCAGACTACACAAACAATTGCAATTTCTTTTAAATTTCTTCTTGAGAGAGTTGTTTGGGGAATGGCAGCCAGGGCTTGTCTGTCCTACTTGGCACAGCCCAGGCAGGGCTTTCCCAGCCACATTCCACACTCCATTTCCCAGCTGGAGCTGCTGGTGCCTCTGAGTTGTGCTGCCCCAGCCCCAGGGACACTCTCCTTGTCTGCCCATTCCCCCACAGTCTCTGGGCAGGGATGGCCTCAGTGGGGGCTGCTGACATCCTCAGCAACTTGGAGGCTGCTGCTGAATTTTCCTGCTGCAGAGGCTTGTTCAGCCTTCAGCTCTCCAGTGCAGGAATTCAGTGTCCCAGGGCTCATTAACATTCAGAACACCTTAACAAGCCAAGCCTCTGCAGTTAATTTGATTTTAATTTTCAAATAATTTATGGTTAGGTAGATCTCAGTAGTGATTCAAAGTGAATACATGACATTTAAAAAGACAGCAAGAAAAGATTTCTTAGGTCCTGTTTAGTTTTGTTTTCCTGTTAATTTAATAATATGTGCATTCTCCAACTGACATTGAATCCAAGTAGTTCTTCCTGCAGTTTGAATAGATATGAAAATCAAGACCCTTCATGGCTGACAATCAATCAGACTCTGTCCCTATCCCCACCCCACCATTTCCCCCATCCAAGCCCTGGCACTCAGAGCAGCCTTGTGCAAATCTGAGCTCCCTCCAGCCCAGGCTGCACCTGCAGCTTTCAACTCCTTGGCTCCAACTCCCACCTGCTTTCCTTGGAAAGGAGCTGCCTGAGACACAGAGGTATATTCATCTGATGTCAGCCAACAAAGCCAAGGGAAGGCACAGCTCCATCAAACACAAAAGTCATTCTTCTCCCTGACTCTGCCCTGCCCCTGATCCCCATAGCCTGTCCTGTTTCCCTGCATTGCCAGGGACTTTGTGGGTTTAAGGGAGCTCTGCTCTGGGGATGGGGGGCAGTCCAGGTGCAGCCCTGGAGTGGGAACCACAACTCATCAGGTTTGTGTCCACTGGGGGGCAGGAACTGCTGAAACTCAGAGGCACAGAAAGTTTCTCTTCATGGCAAACAGACCACAGTTTAACAGAACACAATTTAATATCAAATAACGCTCTTCCCTGAGCTATGTGCAATGTCCCAGAAGCACCTGATGAGTCCACCATCCACAAGTGATTTCCATACTAATATTAATTTCTGAGAAATGGGGCTCTGTGATAGATATAAACACAATTAAGTTTTTGTATCAGGATGCTCATTTTGGAGTGCAGGCAAAACAGCTCAAACAATTCCTGATTTGCAAAGCTGCCAGTGGTAGATGGAGAAGGGAGGTCAGGCTGCTCTTGGTGTTGAGGAAATGCTGAAACCAGCCTGACTCATTTCATCTCCTCATGCCCTGGCTGATCTCCCCTCTTTCCCCTTCCACCCATTGGCTTTTGTCTCCCCCCAGCCCCCTGTGAAGAACCTGGCTCTGTGTTTTCCATCCCCTCCTCGCTGGCACTGCCAGACTGGGATGAGGAGCCCCTCAGCCTTCCCTGCTCTGGGCTGGACCATCCCAGCTCCCTCAGCCTCTGCTCACAGCCCAAGGGCTCCAGCCCCACCCTGGAGGCCCTTCCCAGACCCTGCTCCAGCTGCCAGACATCTTTCCTGCCCTGGGGAACCCAAACCAGACCACAGTGACCTGGATAATCCCTGTCCTTGATGTCCTGGTCACACAGCCCTGCCCCCTTGTCCCCATGTCAGGCTCTGGGATGGATCCTGTGGAACATCCTTTGGTGGAGGCTGTGGCTCCAGGTGGGCCAGGGGGATCCTGGGGAACAGGGACCCTGCTGGGCATGAACAGCATTGGACTTGTTGGGAGAAACTCGGAGTGAAAGGGGGAGCTGGGATGGAGTGACTAACCCAGTGACCTGACACAGCCCTGCTGGGATGTCACAACCTGCTCTGTGATGTCACAGCCCATTCTCTAATGTCACACAGCTGGTCTCTGATGTCACAGCCAACTCTGTGAAGTCAGACCTCTGCCCTGTGATGTCACAGTTGGATCTGTGATGTCACAGAGGCAATCTGTGATGTCATAGCTGATCAAAGACCTCACATGACCCATTCTGTGATGTCATAGCCGACCCTGTCACCTCATGTTACCAGATGATAAATTGTCTCCACCAGCTGAGCTGACACCTGGAGCTTGTTCTCCCCAACCCCAGGCCTGTGGAAACCGCACAATGCCCATTGTGTGAGAAGGGAACTGAAAGTTCAGCAGCCTCAGTGTCCTGCCAGCTCAGCCAGGCCCACGGGAACATTGGGGTCCACGAGCACCAGGGACCACCAGAGAGACCCCCTGGAAAGAACAATCACTCCTGGGATGGATCCAGAATGTTGTGGCCAGCAGGAGCAGGGCAGGGATTCTTCCCCTGTGCTTGGGGGCACTGGCTGGTCCAGCACCTTGAGTGCTGTGTCCAGTTCTGGCCCTCCCAGTTTAAGAAGGACATGGAGGGGCTGGACCGTGTCCAGAGAAAGGCAGCAAGAGTGGGGAGGGGTCTGGAACACAAGTCCTGTGAGGAGTTGCTAAGGGAGCTGGGGTTGTTTATCCTGGAGAAGAGGAGGCCCAGCAGAGACAAGAAGGTGTCAGGGCACAGGGTGGACTTGATGATCTCCATGGCCTGTTCCACCCTTGCTGATTCTGGGATTCTCTGAAGCCACCTTTGGACCAGTTGCAGGAGGAGCCCTGGGCCTCCCCTTCAGAAGCTCCAGTAGCCCAGGTCCCTCAGCTTCTCCTGCCAGCCCCAAAGCCCATCCTGTCAGTCCTGCAGAGCCTCTGCAGCTCCTCCTCATTGCCCAGAACAGGGAGCCCCAGAGCCAGACACAGCAGCCCAGATGTGCCCCCCTGGCCTGGGGTGCCTCTGGCAAGGGAGCAGCACCAGGCACTGCAGGAGCCTGCAGACGATTCCTGCAGCACTTGTAGGATGATCCTGCTGCCCAAGGGACATTCCCATGGGGTCAAGTCAGGAACTGCAGTGGGGAGTGGGGCCAGAGAGGAAAGGGCAAACAGGGATGGGCTGTTTGCAGGGGAGGGAACAGGGGTGGGCAATGGGAAGACATTTGTATCAGGAAGAGGAAAGAAAGGAAAGGGGAAGTAAAGGAAATGCTGAGGGCAGTTTGGGGGTGGCTGCCAGAAAGCCCTGGCTCTGAACAACGGCACCTGCAGTGGGACAGGAAACTCCCAGCTGTTCCCCAGGGAACAAACTGTCTGGCTGACAGCAGAGGCCATGACAAAGCCGAGTGGTTTCCCTGGTGTCCCCCAGCCCTTGCTGGCCCCAGGGGCTGATGGCATTTGTGCTCCCTCAGGTTCATGTCCCCCACCAACAGCATGGGGGTGCTCCCCTTGCTCTGTGCAATGCAAACAGGGGCTGCTGAGCCAGTGTTGCCGTGTCGGTGCCTGCAAGGATGGGGCACCTCTGTGAGCTGGGGGAGAGGCCAGGGCTGCAGAGGGGGGATGTTGTTGGCAGCTCCATCAGGACGCTCTGGGATGCTGCCCTGTGCTGTCCAGCGCACTGGGGATGGATCAGCCCCTGCTCTGCTGCTCCTTCCCATCTCCCCCAGGGCCCTTGCAGAGCTCCAGCCATGCTGTTTGCCTCCAGCCTGCCCACAGCCACCCTGTGACTACTCACGGGGCTTTTCTGTGCTGAGCATTGGCCTGGGCGTGTTCTTGAGAGAGCCTGGGCAAAGAGCCTGGAGCCCCCAGGCCCTGGCCTGAGGCATCAGCGCTGCCCCAGCAGTGCCCATGGCCTGTCCCTGCTGCAGCCCCGGCACTGCCACCCCCAGGGCTGTGCCCGGCCCTACAGCAACACCAGGACCACCAGGGCAGCGGGGCAGGGCCACAGCAGCAGCACTGACAACACCAAGTGCTGCTGCTGCTGGGCCAGCATTGATCTGCCCCCAGCTCTGCACACAGACATTGCTGCTGCAGCTTCAGAGAGGGCAACAAAAGGGCATCTTCAGTGAAAACTTTTCTGGGAGATCCTTTAGTTCCTTTAATGCCACCGAGAGCCCCGGCTCTGATTGACACAGTCTGTGGCCACAGGGAAGGTGGAGAGAAATAAAATAGAAATGGCACAAAGAGTGGCTTTTCTTTGTGGCCAATATGGAAAAACTAAAACAAAGAGAAAGAACTTACAAAATGAAACTATCAAAAAGTATCAAAGGTTCTTACAAGTGATTTGCAGAAACTGGCCAGCAGTTTAATGTTCCAGAAACCATCCAGTCATCAGTGTCCACACTGCAGCCTTGAGCTCCTGGTTCCTTAGGCTGTTGATGAGGGGGATCAGGGCTGGAGGCACCACTGACTAGATAACTGACAGGGTCAGATCCAGGGATAGGGAGGAGATTGAGGGGGCCTTCAGGTGAACAATCATGACAGTGCTGAGGAACAGGGAGAGCACGGGCAGGTGAGGGAGGCAGATGGAAAAGGCTTTGTGCAATCCCTGCTCAGAGGGGATCCTCAGCACAGCCCTGAAGATCTGAACATAGGAGAAAACAATGAAAACAAACCAGCCGAGTTCTAAAAAGATACAAACTGCAATGAGCCCAAGTTCCCTGAGTTTTGAGTGTGAGCAGGAGAACTTGAGGATCTGGGGGATTTCACAAAAGAACTCGCCCAGGGCATTGGTCTGGCACAGGGGCAGGGAAAATGTATTGGCTGTGTGCATGAGAGCATGGAGAAAGGCACTGGCCCAGGCAGCTGCTGCCATGTGGGCACAAGCTCTGCTGCCTAGAAGGGTCCAGTAGTGCAGGGGTTTGCAGATGGACACGTAGTGGTCACAGCACATGATGGTCAGGAGGGAAAACTCTGCTGAAATGAAAAAGATAAATTAGTTGGACTGCACATCCTGTGTAGGAGATGTCCCTGGTGTCCCAGAGGGAATTGTGCATGGCTTTGGGGACAGTGGTGCAGATGGAGCCCAGGTCGCTGAGGGCCAGGTTGAGCAGGAAGAAGAACATTGGCATGTGCAGGTGGTGGCCGCAGGCCTACGGTGCTGATGATGAGGCCATTGCCCAGGAGGGCAGCCAGGGACATGCCCAGCAAGAGGCAGAAGTACAGGAGCTGCAGTTGCCGCATGTCTGCCAGTGCCAGCAGGAGGAAGTGGCTGAGGGAGCTGCTGTTGAACATTTGCTGTGGCTGCACTTGGGCACCTGTTCATGGAGAAAAGGACAGTGAAGGATTAGAGGAGATACCTATAACCAAATTCAAAGCCATTTCTCACACACCCTGCCCTTGAACACACAGAGACACCCTTTTGTGTGCAAGAGTTGCAGAAATTTTTTATCAGCTCCCCCACATCTCTGCTGGTTTTCTTGGATATCAGAAACTCTCAGCATTTCTGTGCCCCCAAGGAGAACTAAGCAAGTTCTCTGAGACAAAGTGATGAGTGGAGATGATCTGTTGTTCTGACCTTTCCAGAGTTTCTCTGGTCTTGAACCCTACTCAGGTGGAGGGTGATCACCTTCCCACATTTCCCCTAAAATGTGACCAGGCACTGCTGAGAGCAGATGGATCCACCACAGCCCAGGTCCACATTTGTAGCCCAGGACTCACATTGCTCATTCCACCAACCCAGCAGCATTTTCAGTGTCACAACACCTCTGCCTTTCCCCATGGATCTTATCACTCAGAGATGATCTAGGACAGGTTTGCAAGCTGGGTTGAAGCTCCCAGCTTGGACTGAAATCTCAGAGGGACTTGCAAGTGTCCTTATGATGGCATTGGATGAAGGGAGATGCAGCTCCTTCCCTGGCTGCACTGACAGCATTGCCCAGAGCCAGGCACTGGGGACAGTGTCACCCTGAGCCAGCGGTGCCCCCTCCAGAGCCCCCAGGGCCAGGCAGCTGCTCCCAGCCCTGTGCTCTGCAGAGGGAACTGAGCCTGGGGCTGCAGAGCTGCCCCACGGCTCTGCTGCAGCTCTGCCTACACAGGAGGGGCTGCACGCCTTGGAGCCCCGGCCCTGAGGGCAGAGGCTTGGCTGGGGCACAGGAGGGAGGGGGCTTGTTCAGAGGGAGGGGCTGCACTGGAGGGGATCCTGTGGGCATCTCTAAACTCTCTCTGCCACAGCATTGCTGGGTCTTGTTTTCTCTTCTTGCCTGATCTTCTCTCTGCTTCCTGCAGATTTTCCTCCTGCAGGTGCTTCCCTGTGCCTGATCTCTCCCTGCCAGCACTCACAGACCCCAAATCTCTGTGCACTCTCCTTGGCCTGACACAACCCTGCCTGTTTGCAGGGCACTGCCTAGAGGTAGGTTCTGTTTGCAGCTTGGAGAAAGGACAGCTCAGACTGAGCCTGATGGCTCCAGCAAAGGTGCTGCTGCTGCTGCTGCTGACCATGGACAGAGTGGCTGAAGGTAAATTAGGGATCTCCTGTGAGCCTACTGGTCACTAAAAGGAACAGTTTGGTTGTCTCAGGCACCACTTACCAAAATTCGTAACTAATAATTAATATTCATCCTTTATATTTATCCCCCCTACCTGACACTCTTCAGTAGTAGGAATCTGAGCACAAAATCTTAGGAAATGTCCTCATTTTTATCAAAATCCTTTTCTTGGAAATATTCTGGGACTGATCAGAACCCCTCAGTACATCAGAGCTTCATGAGCATTTCACCTCCCCTGCACCAGAAATACCCAGAGTTGTACTCACAGAGTCAGCAGACATTGGGATGTTGCAGCTTTAGGAGATCACTGCAGGAGCTGCAGCTGCATTGTCCTGCAGCCAGAGGTTCCTGTGCCAAGGCTGGCAGTGATTCTGCCCCAGGAACTTCTCAGCCCCTTCCCAGCCCTACCTGCCTGACTGAAGTTCTCTGAGCCTCTGTGCTGTTCCTGGGGTGGCTGCAGGCAGTGCCCCAGCCCTGCTGGGCTGTGCACAGGAGCTGCTCCTGGCCAGAGCTGTCTCTCTGCAGCGCTGCCCTTGCCAGGAGCTGCCTCTGGGCCAGGAGCCCGGCCCAGCTCAGCAGCACAGACACAGCACAGGGACTTTAATGAGCCTCTGGGGCTTTGTGCTCAGGCCTTGAACATCAGTCCCTGAGAGGCAGCTGAAGAAACTTCTCCAGAACTCCAAGCCAGAATCCAACTCCAAAATCTCTTTGACTTTTAATGGGTCCCACTGAGGGACACGACTAAGAAAGTGTCCCCAGGCCCCAGGCAGAGCAGAGAATTGGAGGCACTGATGACAGGTGGGGACAAAGAGAAGCCAAGTCTTGGTGCCCTGGGGCACAGCAGGATCTCTGTCACCAACAGCTGGGAGGAGACACCTTGTCCTGAGGCACTGGGGCCTCCTGGCACAGCCCCAGCCAGGCTGGGCACTGTCAGCCCCTTGTCCTGCCTTCAGCATTCCCCCCTGGCCCACATCCCAGTGGCCTCAAGGATCTGCTGGAAGGAGTCCCTGGGGAGCCTTGCTCAGGAATGGCCCTGGGGGCTCCTGAATGCTCCCAGGGACTGGAGGTTTATCAAAGGACTTTGGGTTTTGCTTTGGCCTTGGAGTCTCTGAGAGGTTTGTGCAATCATGATCTCCAATTATCTGCTATAATTAGTCCATGGAGAGGCTTTGTCAGTAACACCACTCAGTGGGGCTCATTAATGCTTCAAGGTACTTCAGTTCTTTTAAGGTACTTGGTGTTTCCCTTTTGATACAGACTCTGAGAGATTTGTGCAATCATGGCCCCAATTATCTGCTTTAACGAGTCTCTTGAGAGCTTTGTATTGACACTCAGTGGAACTCATTAATACTTTGAGGTAATAATGGTTTTTAAGGTGCTTTGGAATTTCCTTTCCTCAGTGAGGCTTCTGAGAGGTTTTTGTGCCATCTGGCCTCCAATTCTCTCCTCCAAGGAGTCATGAGGAGCATGTTTTGGGGATGGACCTCAGCGGGACCCATTCATGCTTTGAGACACTCTGGGGTTTTCTTCTGTCTTTGACTCCTGGAAAGGTTTGTGCAATCTCCTCTCAGACCTTGAGATTCAAGGGCTCAGCTCTAAATGCACCACAGGGCTCATTAGAATCAAGCAAGTCCTGACAAACCATGGTTTTGCCTTGATTTCACTCTACTGAAGTGCAGTTCACTAGGAAGTTTTTTTCTATTGTTATGGAGAAATATTTCAAAGAGCTTCTAATAAATCCACATTCCTGTTTTACGGGTGTATGGTTCTATTTAGAGAAGAAATGATAGCAGCATTCTGATTGATATTGACCCCGGGACTTTGCTAAGGAGCTCTGGCCTGCTCTGAGAAGCTGTGTCTTGAGATCTGACACAGTGTGGAGAGCCTTGCTCCACATTTCCAAACCCCATCCTGTCTCTCCTCACTCACCTGGCATCAGCTTAGCTTGGAGAACTGGCTGGTCTCAGGCAAAGAGGGTTTTTTTTTCTTTTCTTTTAGCACTCTAAAGCTCCTAAGCTCCCTGTTGGAAACAGACACCCTCCTGAAGTGTGTGCCAAACCCAAGCTGCCACCAAGACCCCTCCAGACCTTCCCTGGGCCAGCTGTGAGGATGTGTGGAGGCCCAGAGGCCTATCATCAGAGTCTCAATCCCCCAGACATGGAGGACTGGTTCTAGATAAGAGGAATAGGCTTTCAGGTTAGGGTGAGATGCCTTCTTCTCATATTGATCTTTGCAGACACATGCTGATTTATGTTACGTTAGGTTACCCCATTGGCCCATTGGCCTAATTACCCTAGCTCAACTCCTGTTACCCAAGTTTGTTTGGCCCTAGAATGTTCTTCTCTCTCTGTCCCTCCATTGGCCCTAGTTTGCTGTATTCCTCCACCCTTGTTTCCTATTGGCTGACCTCAGCTCTGACCCCTCCTCTGCACCATGTTCCCCCATATCCATTGGACCCTGACCCTCAGCTACACCCTCACAACCTCATATAATGCCCTGTTCCCTCAATCTACACCCTGCCTTCGTCCCTGGAGCCTGTTCAGCTGTGTAGCCTGTTTGTGTACCAATAAACTCAGTTTGCAGGAGATCATATGAAGACCCATACTGCTCATTCTGTCAGCTTTCTAAGACAGCAGTGAGGTTTGGGCTCATGAGTGCTGGACGCTCCAAGGGCCTCAGTAGGGCCATGATGCTACACATGGCACCCGAAGAGGAACCAGATTCCTTGAGGTCCCTGTGAGCGTCTCCAGCAGTGATCCTGCCAGCCAGACATCACTGGAAGCTGTACTCCTTCGGGTCAGCCACAACACTGAAGTGAGACTCCAGTTTTATTGAATCTCACTGAAGAAGAAGTTGACAATCCCCTCAACATCCGTGGGACCAGCTTCTCTGACAGCCCCATAAGCCCCACTTTGGCTGGAGATTGTGCCTGTGGGACTGAGAGTGAGTGACTGAGTGGCAGAGAGCTCCCAGGGGTTTGGGCTTCTGATTTTCTGTTCCTGTGGATGGTCATTCCCTCTTCCATTGGGGGCAGCTACGGGAAATACTCAGTCCCAAGCTGAGAAGGATGTTTTTGTTAAGTTTTGGAGAGTTTTAAATTTAGAGGGGAGTTAATTTTCTGAAGGGAGTTTAAAAGGTATTGTTCATGGTTATTTGAGGAGCTTCCTGATATCGCTGTTGATTCTATCTATCAGTTATTGTTTTGGGATGCTGTTGGGGAAAATCTTTATATTTTAAAAACACAAGGGGTTTTAAAAGTTGGGAAATTTTATCTGTTGTTTCATTCAATTTATGGGATCATTTAATGAGTTCATGGTTCCAACCCTTTGCCCTGGTTTATTCAACCCGCCCTCCACGTTCCCGAACCCAGGTTCCCTGAGAACAGGACAGGAGATGGAGCCCACCCTTTGGCACAGACAAGCCATCTGCTGTCTGCCATCTCCCCTCCTTTTCTGACCTCTCCTCAGGGTGGTGGTGGCCATGCTGCCTTGAGATATTCTCTCACCCACATTCCTTAATTCCCTAGTTCTAATCCTCCATCCTATAAATCACAAGATGGCAATACTCCTGTTAGAGAGACCGCCATTTTTGATTCCCTCCTGCCTTCATCCACATTTCCTGCCTTTGCTCCAGATGCCTCCTCTGTGACAGGTCTCACCTTAATGTTGAATTCCACCACTGCATTGGGTCCCTCTCCTGTCATCAGAAAGTTCCTCCCCAATGTGGGCTCCACCTCTCCACTTCCAGGCCCCTTCTCCAGTCCAGCCTCTTCCAGTTCCCACATCACTGGATCCGGACATGGGGCCAACTGGAAGGAAGCCATTTTGGCTACCAAAGGCCTTCAATGCCAGGCATTGCTGGTCGGCAGAAAGGCCTGCGCCTCTGCCAGCAGACCTGCCTCCTCTACAGAGGAAAAGAGTGATAGCTTATCTGAGAGTGAGGATGAGCCCAAGGATTCTTGGCAGAGGATGTGGAGAAAAGCTGCAAAGGAGGGGGACTGGGAGGTGGTATCCAAGATTCAGGTGGCACCTGTGCAGTACAAGCAGGGGTCAAAACCTAAATGGGAATCTATTCCCTATGGATTCCCATTTAGGTATTGGCCCCTGCTTATACTGCACAGGTGCCACCTGAATCTTGGATTTCCTACCTCCATAGGGAAATGAAGGACTTAGTAAAGGCTGCCAAGGATTATTGGAGGGGTTCTCCCTATTTTAACAATTTGCTGGACATGCCATTTACTGCCCACACAATGATACTGCAAAATTTAAAACGGTGTATGAAAATTATATTGTCACTTGCTGAATTTATTTTCTGGATAGGAGTTTGGATAAATAACGTTCATGGGTTACCAAAAGGTTATGTTGGGGAGGAAGGGCAATAACACCTCACAATGGACCGCATTACCAGGGAAGGAGACTATACTAGACTGCAACATCAGGCTGAAGTCATCCCCCAGTCAATACTGGAAGATCTCAAAGGCGCTGCACGGTCTACCCTCCTCCAAACACCTGATGCTTCTACACCCGACACTGACTTCACTGACATTCACCAGGGCCCAGATGAGAGCTATATCATAAAGTTCATAAAGCACCTTTGAAAGCCCTGGAAAAACAGGTAGATGATCAAAAGATCCAGGATTATCTTAGTAGCAAATTAGCTTTCTGTAATGCCAGTATTGACTGCAGAAAGGTTCTTCACAGCCTCCCCCTTGACCCTGAGTTGACCATCACTCAGATGGTTGATGCTTGAATTTGCCAAGCCGTCTCAGACCGTGACTCGAGCCTAGCCAAGGCCACCGGCCAGGGTGCAATTGAAATGCTGCTTGCAGCAAATGTGCTTCCCCACAATACAGAATGTAATAAAGGCAGTGGAAACTGTGATAACTGCAGGAAAACTGGACATGTAGCAAAAGATTATAAATACAAGAATAAAAACTGTTCTGGATTTTTACCCAGCCCTCAGTCCCACAGCCATTACCCAAACTGTTCCTGAAGCCAACAGCACTACCAGCCGTCAGGAAACTCCCAGCAGAGCATGAAATGACACCAAATATGAAGTTATTCTGTCTCACCCTTCCATTGGTGAGAGATGTCCTAGGTTACAATATAAAGATGTATTCTATTCCCATGCTCAAGAGCTGTTGAAACAGGAGAGGCATTGTTTTATTCCTTATCTCCTGTTAATAGGCCCATCAATGCCTTTCTGCATGACTCAGAGATAATGCCCTCCAGGAGCCATTTCTGTTTAATGGACCCACCTCATGACTCATAGAATGATATCAGGCCATTGTGAGATGCTCCACCCAGAGGGGAAGAACTAAGCATCCCCCCCTGGATATTATCTGGGGTTTGGGACAAAACAAGCTGTCTTTCCACTGGATTCCTCAGAGCAACAGCTGCCATTTCCACTGGATCTTCAGAGGTAGGCTACACCCTACTACAGGATCACTGCTCCAACATAACCAGATCTGCCACTCCAGGAGGACTGCAGCCACCATTCCAACTGGACTGCTATCAACACCTTGACCAACAGAGTGACAGGTTATATTCTGAGTTTATCAGTGTTTTTTCTTTTGTATTATTGCATTATTTTTTTCCTAATAAATTGTATTTCTGACTTGGAGTCTCTCTCTCTGGTTTTGCTTTCAAACCAGAAAAAATGGAAAAGCCTGAGTGGGTTTCCTGAAAAACAAACCCACCTCAGAAACCACCTCCTCAGTCCAGGCTGCCTGGAATGATGTCACCTTTCTACAAGGGACAGGGTGAGCAGAAATGATCTCTGGGAGCAGAATTCTCTGAGTCTTGCAGCTGAATTCTCTGTCCCTGTCCTTTCCCTGGATCTCTGTTGCAGATGAAGCTGCTGGTGCCATCCTCACCTTTTTCCTCTCTCTTGAATGCAAACAGATGTTCCCAGGTGTATTAAGCAGGATTTTTCAAAGTTGATGCAAAACTTTTGTGTTCCTCATGGAACGAAGGGGTCATTTTGGCACTGAGGAGGTCATGTGGAAGCAAGGAGTCAATTGTGACCCTGGGGTCCCATGGAACCAAGGGGCTATGGTGACACAGCAGGGCCACGTGGATCCAGTGGTCTATTGATACACTGTGGATCCAAGGAGACAATGGAGACACCCCCAGAACCTCATGGAACCAAAGAGTCCATGGTGACCCAGTGGGGCTGCATGGAGCCAATGGTCCATGGTGGCACTGCCCATCCAAGAAGGCCATTGTGACACTGAAAAACTTCATTACACCAAATATCCATGGTGACACAGCAGGGCATCATGGGAACCAAGGAACCTCTGTTGGCAGCAGTAAAACTCATGGAACCAGGAGCTGTTGTGGCACTGCAGAACCAACAGAGCTGCTGGACCTCGTCCCCTGGCCCTGCACAGCTCCTTGGGAGGCACAGCAGGAGCAGCACCCTGGGAGCCTCAGGAATGCCCCTCTGGGATCCATGGCACACACTCCCGGTGGTGGGAATTCCAGATCCCAGCCAGGAAAAGATGTTCCTGCCCTGGAAGGCAAAGCTCTTAAGAAGGAGAAAAAGGCCAAGTGGAGCAAGATCTTAGAGTGACATTTCACTGCCAACCTTCATAGCTTCACCGTGGTTGTTGTAGCTCCTGGATTGGGAAATAAATCAGGGCAGGGTCTTTGGTGGGAGCTGCCCATGGTCAAGAGAGACACTGAGAGAGAAACAGAGCAGGCAAAGAAAGGCAGGAGAGAAAGAAGGGCACAAACACAATCAGCTGAGAAGGTGGCACTCTGAAAAACAAACTGGAACTGACAAAAAATGGATGGGACAGAAGTCAGTAATTCTGAAAGTTTTATTTACTATCAAAATACAGGCCACACATCCAACCCCACACAATCCCAATCCCACACCCTCAAATTTGGATGCTACTTCTCCCAATCTCCTTCCAAACCCATCTCACCCTGGACATTGGGGAATCAAGTAGATTTGTCATTGGACTGAGTTTGTCATAGGTAGGAATAAGTCATTTTGACATGGATTGGTCAATTTTGGAGTAAAATTGAGGTGTTTTTAATGGGATTGAATGATTTTGAGGTGACAAACCAATCTATCTGGAATTCTGGAGTGCAAAGATATGGAGAACACTTGCTGAAATCCCCCAAGAACCCACAAATCCTATAGAACAAATGTTCACAAACCATAAATTCCACCTTAAATACCTGTTAAAGTGCGGGACTTTAGACATCCTTGATCAATTACTGTCATTTTAGTCCTATTTCAGGTGTTTTTAAGTGATAAAGACAAATCAGAAGAAAATTAGGGCCAAAAGGATAACCAGTCAGGTGTCCTCCCAACATGGACCACTGGGAATGTGGGTCACCAGTGTTCTGACTAATGTGGGTCCTCCCATGGGGGATGAAGCTGCACCAGTGCACAAAGCTCCTCCTGCAGTTGGAGCACACACAGGGCTTCCCTTACCAGTGCCTGCATGGTGTCGTGTCAGGGTAAAGCTGTGTGAGAAGCTCTTCCCACACTGGGGACACACTCGTAGGGCCTCTCCCCGGTGTGGATGCGCTGGTGGATGATGAGGTGGGAGTTACGTTGGAATCCCTTCCCGCAGTCAGGGCAGCAGAAGGGCCTCTCCTCAGTGTGAATCCGCTCATGCAGGATGAGATGGGAGCTGATCCGAAATCTCTTCCACCACTGGGGACACTTTTTAGGCCTCTCCCCAGTGTGGATGCGTTAGTTCCTGATGAGTTCTGAGCTGCAGCTGAAGCCCTTCCCACATTTCCCACACTCGTAGGGCCATTCCCTGGTGCGAATCATCTGGAGGCTGATCAGGGTGCTGCTCTGGCTGAAGATCTTCCCACACTCCAAGCACTTGTAGGGCTTCTCCCCATCGTGAAGCTGCTCATGCACCACCAGCTCCGAGCCCTGGCTGAAGCTCTGTCCACCTTCCTGGCCCTGGGTGGGTCTTTCCTCCTCAGAGCACCCTGGGCTGGGTTTGGTGCCCCTCCTCCTGTGGGATCTCCAGGGCTTTTCCTCTCTGTTGGATTCTTGTGCCATGGAGCTGCTCAAAACAGCCTCTTCCATGAGGTTCTGCTGTGGGGATTTGTCCACCCTGGTCTCCATCCTCAGCTCCTTGTCTGTGGGAGGAAGGACAAAGAGAGGATGAGATTTGCCTCTGTGCCAGAGGGAAGGAGTAGGAGATCCCCCCAGTGCTTCCCCAGCAGGACGGCATTGGCAGTGGGGATGTCCTGCAGCCGGGGGCCATGCTGGGCTGGGAGATGGAGGAGGAGAGAGGGGGAACAGGGCACTGACTTCCTCCTCACCCACCAGGGTGTCGTGGGGCATTGTCTCAGTTTGAATAGACAGGTGTCTGCTAAGGAAGGCAAGAGCCTCCTTTGAAATGGAAAATGTAAATAACCTCCTTCTGAACTGTTATAATTTTGAAATTATGGGGCTCTAAGGCAACAGATATGGGAATGGGAATAACAGTTATTTAGCAGGAAAATTAAAATATAAACACAACAGTACAAAGAAAAAACACTGACAGATTCAGAATACGACCTGACACCCTGTGGGTTACAGTGGCGGTGGCAGTCTCAATAAACGGTTGGCTGTATTCCTCCTGCAGTGACTGGTGTGGTTTTGTAGAAGCAGGGATCCTGTAGAAGGGTGGAGTTTTCCTCTGAAGATCCAGTGGTGGTGATGTTGGGCCTGGTCTTCCTCCAGGAATCCAGTGGAAAAGGCTGACTCTTGTCTTCCAGCCCTCTGATTATATCCAGGTAGGAAAGCCTTGCTCCTCCCTCTTGACAGAACTTCTCACAATGGGATGATGGAATTTTATCAGTCATGCAGTGGCACTCAATGGCCCATTAACAGAAGATATCTCCCGGGAGGGAGGATGGGTTGTGGAAGAGATAAAGAAAACTGCCCAATTAACAGAAGGTAACTGTCCCATCATATAGGAATAGAATACACGCCCCATGTCCAACCTAAGACAGCTGGGAAATGCTTTGCAGTATTCTGTGTCTGTGTTCATGTGTATTTTACACTCAAAGTCCCCCAAATTTCCAAGAGGTTTTCCCTGGGTTGTTGTCTTGTACCTGTGTGCATCTGGACCTCCCGTCACTCGGTCTCTGTCACATCCACACATCTCTGAGCCCACTGACACCTCCCAGGTTTGCACTGAATCCCTCCCTCCTGCCCTCCAGCACCAGCAATGACCATGCCAGGGAGCTCAGAGCAGGAGCACCCAGGCCAGGGCTAAAGCCAGGATCAGGAGCGCCTGGCAGAGGCAGGAGGAATCCCCCATTCCAGGGGGTGCAAGGGGGGCACTCATGTCCCCTGACAGCCCCAGGGCTACACACCAGGGAGGAGATGCCTCAGCTGCCTCAGCTGAATTGCTTCCCTCAGCCCTTGGCCCGGGAAGTCTCTGACTGGAGCACAATCTCTAGAGGAGAGTTAGCACAAGAAAGAGAAAAGAAAGGAATTGTTTCTTCCCTTTCTCTCATCCCTGCCATGTGTGCTGATTTTCTTGTCATCTCTTAGCAAAGCCAACAAAAAAGCATCTGCATTGAGGTGTTTCCCAGGGTCAGTTCCCAAACAGGGCCAAAGGAAGGTTCTCTGCCACGGAAAAAGTAACAAATGTGGGATTTGTTCAGACAGTTGAAAACATGACACTTTCTAAGCACTGGAAATCCAGAGACTCTAAAAACCAGAGTCTGCAGTTGTAATGGTCCATTGTCCTCCCTCTTCCCACTGCTGATTTGTCCCATCCCAACTCCAGAGGAGCAGATTATGGAAAGAAGACCTTCAGGGACTGTTGGAGGCCTAATCCCAGAGACAGGAAGAAAGAGTGAAATCAGGCAAAGATCTCCAGTTGTTTTCTTATCATATTGACCACAAATAGCTCTGTAGTCCATATGCAATATCAAGATGAAGAGGCATGTTCCTTATTTTTAATGCCAAATTGCTGTACTTTGGCAATTCTTTCTGGATGAGAACAAACCACAGGCCAATAATTGACCCACTTCAGTTCCCAAATCAGAAATCATTCAACTTCTACCAAGATGTCTTTCTCTGCAGGTGTCCCAGATTGCAAGGCAAGATGGATTCTATTTGCCATCTGTATGGCAGTTTTCCTTATCTCTTCCACAGTCACTCCTCCCTCTGGGGGAACATCTGCGCGATAACAGGCTATTGAATGTCACTGCATGGCTGATAAAAACTGCAGCATCCCATTGGAAGATGCTCCGCCCAGAGGGAAGAGCTAAGCATTCCTAACTGGATAAAATATGGAGATTCTGGAATAGCAGCACAGCTTCTCCACTGGATTTCCCAGAGGAATAGCAGCTGCCTCTTCTTTCACTGGATCTTCAGAGAAAGACTACACCCTTTTCTACAGGACCCACTGCTCCAACAGAACCTGACACTCCTGGAGGACTGCAGCCACATTTCCAATTGGATTGCTACCAACAGGGTGTCAGTTGTGTTCTGACTCTGTCAGTGTTGTTTTAGTTTACTGCATTGTTGATTTTATCCATTTATTTTCTTCCCTATGAAATAACTGTTATTTTCTGCTCCCATATTTTTTGCCTGAGACCCCCATAGTTTAAAATTTATAGCAATTTGGAGGCAGGGAGGTTCACATTCTCCATTTCATGGGAGGCTTCTGCCTTCCTTAGCAGGCACCTGTCTTTCCAAACCAAGACAGCAGGACTGAAGGCACTTTGATTCCTTTTGTCCCAAGTTTCTCCTGAGTTCATGACTTCAGATGAACTGGAATGGTCCCGACAGCACAAAAGCCACGACAATGAGCAGGATCAAATCCCCAGGTCACCATTAAATGCACTCGATCCACGCCTTGCACAGCCCAGCAGCAATTCCTGCCTCTGTCCCCAGCTCTGGCTCAGCCTGAGGTGTGTGCAGGGCCGGCTCCTGCAGGACACAGCACTGGGAGCCGTTCTGTGTCCCGCAGCTTCGGCATCTCAGGCGCCACTCCACAGCTGCGGGGCTGTGCCACCACTGTTCCATGGCTGTAGCTCTCGTGCCACTACCATTCCATGGCTGTAGTTCCTGTGCCACCATTGTTCCATGGCTGCAGTTCCTGTGCCACCACTGTTCCATGGCTGTAGTTCCTGTGCCACCACCATTCCATGGCTGTAGCTCCTGTGCCACCACTATTGCATGGCTGTAGCTCCTGTGCCACCACTGTTCCATGGCTGTAGCTCCTGTGCCACCACTGTTCCATGGTTGTTGTTCCTGCGCCACCACTCTTCCATGGCTGTAGCTCCTGTGCCACCACTGTTCTGCCTTTTCCATGCTCACTCCACTGCTGCTCAAAAGCCGTGCTGTGCTGTTTCAGCACAGTTCCTCTGCTCCCCTGCTGCTCCAACACTGCTCATCTCCCACTGTTCCACTGCTCCTTCTCTGCTCCTCCCCTGCTCCCCTGTTGTTCCATGGCTGCTGCTTCTGTTCTAGTGCTGCTGCCACAGCTGCAGTGTCACAGAGAGGGGAACGTTCAGGCAACTACACTGTGGTGTCACAGAGACTGGTACAACAGGACTGCCACAGCTGTGGTGTCACAGAGAGGGGAACACTTGGACTGCCACTGCTGTGGTGTCACAGAGAGGGGAATGTTGGGGTGGCTGCTGCTGTGGTGTCATAAAAAGGAACACTGGGTCTGCCAGTGCAGTGTTGTCATAGAGAGGAGAACATTGGGAACATTGGGGCTTCCACTGCTGTAGTGTCACAGAGAGGGGAATGTTGGGGCTGCCATCCTTGTGGGCTCAAAGACAGGGTAATCTTGGGGCTGCCACTGCTGTGGTGCCACAGAGAAGTCAATGTTGGGACTGCCAATGCAGTGGTATCACAGAGGGGAATGTTGGGGGAGTCACTGCTGTGGTGTCAAAGACAGGAGAGTATTTGGGGCTGCCACTTCTGCGGTGTCACAGAGAGGGAAAAGCTGGAGTTGCAATTGCTTTGGTGTCATAGACAGGGGGACATTGGTATTGCCACTGCTGTCATGTCACCGAGAGGGGAACACTGAGGTTTCCACCATTGGGGTGTCACTGACAGGGAAACACTGGGGCTGCAAATGTTGACGAGTCACAGACAGGGAAATGTTGGAACTGCCACTCTGTTGCTACCATAGAGAGTAGAACTTTTGCTGTCCACCTCTGCAGTGTCATAGAGAGGAGAACTTTGGGGCTTCCACTGCTGTGGTGCCACAGAGAAGGGGACATTGGGGCTGCCACAGCAGTAGTGTCACTGGGAGAACTTTGGGGCTGTCACCACTGTGGTATCACAGACAGGGGAAGGTTGGGGCAGCCACTGGTGTGGTGTCAGAGAGAGAGGGACATGGGGCTTCCACAGCTGCAATGTCACAAGGAGGGGAAAGTTGGGGCATTCACTGGGTCTCCACCAAGGCTAACAGTGAAAGCAGGGCGCTGGGGGAGGCAGCAGGGAGAGCAGACGCTGTGCTGGGTGAGCGAGGGAAGAGGATGAGTGCAGAAGGCACAGCCCACCAGGAGGCCACCAGGCAGAGCTGTGGAGCCTCCCCAGGTGAAGGTGACCTGCCCAGGGTGTGCCCTGCTGCCCCCAGGACTGTGCTGCCATCCTTGGCAGAGGTGTTTGCCCAGAAGGATGTCCCCTGGTCACCCGGGGCCGTGCCGCTGCCCCGGATGAGAGGGCGCTGTCAGCTGAGTGTGCCGTCCCCGGGCTCAGTGCTGGAGGCGACCCAAGCAGCCTGGCTGTGTTAAATGAGCACCCTGCAGCCCCTCCATGCCCTGCCGTGGCTGCCAAGACTCCTGAAAGGACTGGCTGCTGTGCTGCTGTGCCCTCTGCTGCCCCTTGTTCTGCCCTGCTGGCAGAAACTGCTGAAACTGGCCAAGAGCAGCGCGGGTTGTCAATGGAGTGCAGTGCTGCTGATCCAGAGGGTGGAGAGACGTCATGCTGTAGAGCCACATTGAACAGGCACTCTGCCACTCTGCTGTGCCCTGCTGCCATAGCTGGAACACCAGAAGCAGCATTTGGTAGCAGCAGGGAGGCGCTTTGCCCCTGCAGCCGCTGCAAAGCACCCAGCTGCCACCACTGTGAGACACCTTGCTCCTGCAGGACAGTGCCCGGCCATCGAGCGGGTTTTGCTGCCCCTGCGGCAGGCCTGCCATACCAACTGAGATCTCAGAAGCAGTGCCTGTCCCCTGTGAGATTCCAGCTCCTCTGTGCCATGCGGCTGCCCCTGTAGCCATCTCTGCCTGCGGTGGAACCACCTCTCTGTGCTTTGCTGTGACTGAAAGCGCCCCTACAGCTGTGCCCAGCCATGGCGAGATAGTGCCGGGCCCCGGCGGGAGAGCGCCCTGGCACTGTAAGGGGGTGCCTGGCTGAGGAGCCATTCCTGGCTGCTATGGAGCTGCCTGTGCCTGTTGCCAAGCTGTACCTGGCTGCTGTGAGGCTCCCAGCTGCTGTGGAACACATGGCTACCATCAAGCTGTATCTGTCGCTCCATGTCCTGCTGTCGACTGCTGTGAAAAGGTGTCGGCCGAGAGGTTTGTGCAGGGGAAGGTCCCTGGGGGGGTTCCCTGGGCCAGTGCCCCACCTGGGCCAGCACCAAGCAGCCAGCTTAGAACTGGTGCAAACCAGGGCAATCTGACTGTTTAATTAAAACAAAGCATCACAAAGGCCTGAGGTGGGTGTTGATGCAATGTGATTTCTGCCCAGTGCTCTGAATGTCAAAGTTAAGAAATTCAGTGAAGTGCAGGCAAATGGCAGTAGCAACTATGACTCTCCTAAGGCAGTTTTTGAGAGTATAGTTACAAACTGGGCCTTGCTGCAGAGATTGCACCTCCTCGTGGTCCTGCTGGATATCCTGTGTAATGTAACCCAATCGATCTCTGCCCCAGCACAGAGGCAGTGGGGATGGCCAGTTCAACATCCCCCGGTTGAAATTTCATCTTCCTGAAACAAATTTACAGTAAGAGCTATGTGGCTTTTTGCCCAAAACCTGGCTCCAGAGTATTGGGATTTAATTCCAACATCACACTGCAACATCCGACTTTGAAAGTGGGCAAAAGATTGCTACAGCCTTAGGGGTCCACTACCATTCTTATTCTACCTCCCCTAAAATTGTGGCAAATTAACTATCCAGGTCCGTAAAATGGGGAACCACTTTAACAACAAACCTCTAAATGTGACTAGGTAGCCTTGGTGTCGCAGGGTCTTAAAGTGGATAATTTGTCTCAATTTTGTAAGGGAAATTTGATGACTTTATTTTCTAAAAAGCAGGTAGACCTCTTGTCTAAAAACTAGGTAGACCTAGTGCCTAAAAGTTTACCATCAGAACCCTCCATTTTGGCAGACTATGGACTGGCTACGCTGGTGAACTTGGGGTTTTATAAATATGAGTTTTTAGTGAATAACTTTGAATGTGTTCATTTTCCCACAAGCTGGGAGGGTTTGAGCAGGCTGCCTGAGGTCTATGAACAGCTTGCACCACGGCCAAGTGTGGGACTGAAGACCTGCCTTCTGAGGAACTGTGAATTGTTTGTGGTTGACAGCGGGAAGAGAAACAGCACTTGGGAGATGGAGGGCACACCAGAAACATGGCCTGCTGAGCCAGAGAACGACACCAAGCTGGCGACATCCCCAGCTCAGACAATGAACCGCGGGAACAGACACTGGAAGACATCCTTACTGTGACTGTTCCTAATAAAAAAATCCACCTTATCCTTGCTGTGGTACCCAGGTGAACTTTGTGTTGGGCTTGATTGAACATCTGAGGGTAACCCATGGAAAAAGGAGGGTTTGTTTTCAGTGCGCTCTGTGGAAAAGAGAAGAGTAATAATCATAGTATTGTTTGTCACTTTCCTAAATGCAGGAGAACAGCAGAAATGGCTCCAGGCAGGGAGTGGATATGTGAGGAATGCAGCATGGACTTCAAGATGAAAATTTTCTGGGACAACACAAAAGATTGGCACATTTATTGGTTAGAAATCAGGAAAGGGTTGCTTTCCCACCCAAAAGAGACTTCCAACCAAGGAGCCCACAAAAGATGCTGGACTAAAGAGGAGGATGAACTTCTGATAAGATTGGAGGCTCAGTTTGCGGGGAGCAAGAACATCAATAGACTCATTGCAGGACACTCATCACAAGCAAAACAGCTAAACAAAGCAAGGAGAAAAGGAGATTGCTGCCCAAGAAACCAGCTGAGAATGTAGATAAAGAAACAGGGATGACTCATCAAACCAGGACATCACATGAGGGCCTGAGAATGGACTTGGACAAAGATCTTGGGAGGAGTCAGATGCTTGGGAGAGCAGCTGCTGGAAGGAAAACAGATCCCAAGATGAGTCACCACCCTGATAAAGATAACAACAGTTGGGAAACAGCAAGTGACAGAGTGAGGGGCAGCTGCAGGCCCATTATCTCAGAACCCTCAGTGAATGGTATCAGCTGAGACAATTAACATCTTCCCACAGGCATTCAAGCACTTCCTAGATGGCCAGGAGATGCAATCAACAGTCAATCAATCAGCACAGGAATGCTCCTGATGCTTTGAATCAATCAGCCAGATAAGAATAGCAACCAGAGATAAAGGAAAAATGGGGACCCAGGAAAAAGGAACAACAGGACCTTTTCAAAAATGGATGAAAAGAAGAGCAGCTAAGAAAGGTAATTTTCTTTTTGTCCAGGACTTGTTCCATCTAGATAGGGGAAAACTTGCTAAAATTATCCTGAATGACACAGTGTTTGTCCTGTGAAATCATACCCATCGAACATTTTTCAATTTTAAAAGCCATATGAGAACAGTTGATAGCCTTGGGAACTTCCAAACTAATGGGAAAGCCGACAATGGTGCTTTCAGAGAATTAATTACAGCAAAAGAAATTGAGAAAAATGGGCAGGAGATGAGCAAAACCTCAGGAAAGGGAACCCAAAGAACTCCTGGGCCACAGAGATCTTCAGCTTATGGTTAACCCAGACATGGTGAGGGGTTGCAGGACTGTTTTGATTCCTAAGTCAACCAAACCAGAGCACCTAAAGGAAATTAACAACTGGAAACCTATCCCAAACAGTTCCATCTTGCTAAGACTGTTCTCCAGCATTTTAACAGCCAAACTGACCAAGGCTTGTCCCCTCATCCCAAGGCCAAGAGGCTTTGTAAGAGCAGTGGGATGCTGTGAAAACCTGAAACTCCTGCAAATCATTATTCGGTCAGCAAAAGGAGAACACAAACCCCAGGGTGTTGTATTTGTGGACATCACCAAGGCTTTTGACACCATAAGCCAGCAGCACATTCTACATGCCCTACAGGAAAGGGAAGCAGACCCCCACATCATCAGTTTGGTGTGCAATATTGTGAAAAATGTTTTTGTGATTTGTCTCAATCAGCAATGGAATCAGAAATGCTTGTATCTGCTGTGTAGAAAATGGATGCATTCTTTGGGATAGATACAAAGAAGGGTTTTGAAACTTTCTCTAGCCAAATAAAGCTTCAAAGTAGGGGAAGTATGGTAAAGCAAAGAGATGAGGTAGAAAGATGGCTGATGCTAAGAATAAAATCAAGGAAGATGTGGTAAAGCTAAGGGGACTGCAATGCAACTAAATGCATATGTATAATAAAAAGCTTAACAAAATCATGTAGCAGACAGCAGTGAAGGGGCCTCCCTCCAGACGAGCACAAGAAGGACAGGAAGCCAACAACCACCTGGAAAGATGATGCAATTGCTGATTCCAGCTTATTGATATTTACTCATTTGTATTAACCAAGCATGTATTAACATTGGAAAACGCTTTGTAGGCTTCAAAATAGTACATATACTTTACTGAATTTGTAAGTGCTGTGTGCCGTGAGTGGAGCAGTGACTCCCCGGTCCCCCAGCACTGCTTCCTCACCTTCTTTCAAATCAAAGATATTGAAATAAAATTTGCATTGGCTATTAAAATTTTATGTATTAGTATGATCCTTGTCACATGCCAGCACTCCCAGTATGGTCCCAGAATAATCCCAGTTACTTTCAAGCCGTCCCAGGATGGTGCCATTTGCCTCCAGCTAGATCAACCCATTCAATCCCAGTATGATGCCATTTGCTCCCAGTGTGCTCCCATTTGCTCCCAGTCACCCCCAGTCCAGGGATGATGTGCATTGTGTTTCCCAGTCACTCTCAGAAACTCCCAGTGTTAATCCAGTCAGTCCCAGTATGATGCAGAAATGAGCCCACTGTGGTCCCAGTTGCTGCCAGTATGAACCACTTGTGCCCCGCATGGTTCCACTTGCTCCCTTTCACCCTGACTTTTGTTCCAGTCTCTCCCAGTCTTTCCCAGTGTATCCCAGTTCCTTCCAGCATATTCCCAGTCCTTCCCAGTATGATCCCAGTTCATCCCAGTAGAAGCCCAGTTGCTTCCAATGATGCCCAGCATGCACCCAATCACCCCCAGTTCCTCCCACTTGCTGCTGGCATGATCCCAGTGGCTCACAGCTGCTCCTGGTCACCCAGAGCATGATCCCACTTGCTCCCAGTATATCCCATTTGCCTCCAACAGGGTCACAATTGCACCTGGCAGGCTCTTATGCAGTCCCGGTATGATCCCACTATGATCCCACTATGATCCCAGTCTCCTCAGTGTGATCACAGTCTCCCCCGGCATGGGTCAAGCTGCTCCCAATATGATCCCAGAATGATGTCAGTACAAACCCAGTACAATTCCAGTCACTGCCTGTATGATCCCAGTATGATCCCAGTACAGCTCAGTCCCTCCCAGTGATGCCATTCCTGGGATCCCCCAGCCCTCTCTGCATTCGCCCCTCCTGGATCTCCCAAGAGGAACCCCAAGGGCTGGCAGTTCCCAGGCAGGGTCCCCAGCGAGGCCCAGTTTGGATGTTCAGCCCCCAGTTTTCCCAGTTTGCCTCTCCTTTGGGCCGGGCCGTGTTCCCCCTGCCCACAGCGGCTGGGAGCAGCTGAGAGCGCCGTGCTGCCCATCCTGACCTGTCCCGGCTCCTTCCCTGCTCCTGCCGCGGGCTGCGAGGGCTGTGGGAATGGGCACCGAGGGCGTGGCTCCCGCTGGGGGAGGAGGAGGAGGGAGAAAAGAGGGGGGAAGAAGGAGGATAGCAAGAAGTGATGAAAGTAGGAGAACGGCTTAGGGAGGAGGTGGAGAAGGGGCAGAAGAGGAGGAGTGGGAGGAAGAAGAAGAGGAGGGACAAAGGAGGATCAGGGAAAGCAGAAGGAACCACGAGGTTGAGCACTCCCTGAATTCGAAGCCCCCACGTGTGGGATCATCACCCCCATCCCACAGGTGACCAGGGAAGTGGAGCTTGGCCCAGATATCCTGGGGGGTCCCTGGGTTGGGTTTTTGGGGGGGGGGTTGATTGTAGAATGTAGAACTCCAAATCTGAGCAGAAAAGGCACCATGGGGGGACATCGGGGGGTGCCAGTAGCGGCTACCAGCAGAGGCAGCCTGGAGGAGTAGAGCTCTGTGTCCCCCAGGAGCCCAAAGTGGGGAGCCCAGAGAGGGGGGAGCACCGCCATTGGCGGGAGCCTCAAGAGCCTGGAGAGGGGCAGGGGGAACTCCTTGGAGCCGCTACAGCCCCGAGCAAAGAATGAGGGGAGAAGGGACCCTAGGATCCCAAAACGCCCCAGCATCCCTAAACTGGGAGATGGAAAAGGGAGGAGCTTTTTGATTCTTGGGACTCCCAGCAGCTTGGGGAGGGTGGGAACCAAGGAGACAGGGGACCCCCAATACAAGCATGTCCCACAACAGCTGGGACAGGGGGCAATCCTCAAACACCACAGGGGAGAGAGCAGAGACAGGCAACTCCTGAGAAGCATTTTCAGGGCTGAATCTTGGGAGGTTTTCATGGAGCCCAGTGGCTGGTGGCTTCTAGAGATGGACTTGGGCAGAGGGACATTCAATCTCAATGTTCTCATCCCTTGTTTTATCTGAACCAGGAGTTTCCATTCCCAGTCGTTGGTGGCATGGAGGAGAAGGCTGTGAGGAAGATGAAGATTGCTGTTTTAGGTTGCAAGATGTAGCTGAGGGTTTGTCATCAATTCCCATCTGTTAGAAGTGGGGCAGGTATCATCTGTTAATTGAGCAGTTATTTTTATCTCTTCTACAACCAATGCTCCCTCTGGGAAATATCTTCTCTTAATGGGCCATTGAGTGTCACTGTATGACTGATAAAAAGTATATCATCCCATTATGAGATGCTCCGCCCAGAGGGAGGAGCCAAGCATTCCTGCCTGGATATAAGCTCAGCCTTGGGACCCCATAGCCAGCCTTTCCCACAGGATTGTCAGAGGAGCAGCTTTCTTATCCACAGAATTCCCAGAGGAAGACCAGGCCCAACACCACCACCACTGAACCTTCAGAGAAAAGCGCCACCCTTCTACAGGATCCTTGCTTCAACAGAGCCACACCTGTCACTGCAGGAGGACTGCAGGCACTATTTAACAGGATTGCTATCAGGGCCCTGACCCACAGAGTGTCAGGTCGTATCCAGACTTGGTGAGTGGGTTTTTTTTGTACAGCTGCATTTGTATTTTTAAAATTTTCCTAGTCAATAACTGTTTTTCCTAGTCCCATATTTTTGCCTGAGACAACCTTAATTTCAAGATTATAATAATTCAGAGGGGGAGGGTTTACATTTTCCATTTCAAGGGAGCCTCTTGCCTTCCTTAGCAAACACCTGTCTATTCAAACCGAGACAATGCCCCAGGATACCCAGGCGGGTGAGGAGGACGTCAGTGCCCCTTTCCCCCTCTCTCCTCCTTCATCTCCCAGCCCAGCACAGCTGCCGGCTGAGGACAACCCTACTGCCAATGCCGTCCTGCTGGGGAAGCACTGGGGACATCTCCTTCCCCTTCCCTCTGGCACAGAGGCAAATCTCATCCTCTCTTTGTCCTTCCTCCCCCAGACAAGAAGCTGAGGATGGAGACCAGGGCGGACAAATCTCCAGAGCAGAACCTGGTGGAAGAGGCCACTTTGAGCAGCTCCACCGCGCATGAATCCAATGGGGAGGAAAAGTCCCAGAGGTCCCACAGGACGAGTGCCACCAAACCCAGCCCGGGTTGCTCTGAGGAGGAAAGACCCACCCTGGGCCAGGAAGGTGGACAGAGCTTCAGCCAGGGCTCGGAGCTGGTGGTGCATGAGCAGCTTCACGATGGAGAGAAGCCCTACAAGTGCTTGGAGTGTGGGAAGAGCTTCAGCTGGAGCAGCACCCTGATCCGCCACCAGATGATCCACGCCAGGCAATGGCCCTATGAGTGTGGGGAATGTGGGAAGGGCTTCAGGTGCAGCTCTGAGTTCGTTACCCACAAACGCATCCACACCTGGGAACGGCCCTATGAGTGTTCCAAGTGTCAGAAGAGGTTTCGGATCAGCTCCCATCTCATCCTGCACCAGCGTATTCACACTGAGGAGAGGCCCTTCCGCTGCCCTGAATGTGGGAAGGGCTTCAAGCAAAACTCCCACCTCATCATCCATCAACGCATCCATGCTGGGGAGAGCCCCTACGAGTGTCCCCAGTGTGGGAAGAGGTTTCAGACCAGTTCCCATCTCCTTCTGCATGAGCGGATTCACACAGAGGAGAGGCCCTTCCGCTGCCCTGACTGTGGGAAGGGCTTCAAGCAAAACTCCCACCTTGTCACCCACCGGTGCATTCACACCAGGGAGAGGCCCTACGAGTGTCCCCAGTGTGGGAAGAGCTTCAGCCGGAGCTCTGCCTTGACCAAACACCAACAGAGGCACCAGTAAGGGAAGCCCTGCAAATGCCCTAACTGCAGGAGGAGCTTTGTGCACAGCTCCAGCTTCATCTCCCATTGAAGAACCCAAGTTGGGAAGAACGCTGGTGCTCCATGTTCCCTGTGAGCCTTACTGGCAAAACTCCTGTCCCTTTTCCTGCCCCTGCCAACGACATGATGTGGGATCGAAGAACATGAGGGTCTGGCTAATGCCATGTCATTATTTTCACTGCTGCTTCAGGTCAATGCCAGAGGCAGGAAAGGGACTCTCTCCCCTTGAGAGAAGGGTGTCCTTTCCAGGCAGGAGTGAATATGTGGCTGGAAAGAGACAGTCAGTGGTGTTGTAGTTTCCCCTTTAAGTAGTTTTTCTGATCCCTCCTGTTACCAGTGTTGTTGCTGTTCCTGTTTGTTCCTTATCTGGTTGCTGTTCCCAATAAATTGTTCTCATCCCAGGCTGGGATCTTCGCCTTTTGTGCTTTCCATGGGAGGTGGGAGGGCAGTGAGGGCAGCGTGGTTTTAGCAGGAGCAGGAAATTGGGGAATCCCATTCCTGAACCCCAGCCCCTGGAAACCGAGCATCCCAGCTGGTCCCAGCCCTGGTGGCCATGGCAACAACACTGATGCCCAGGGACAGGAGTGGAGGGAATGGCTGCAGCTGAGTCGGGGCAGGCTCAGGTTGGCTGTCAGGAAAAGGTTTTTGCCCAGAGGCTGCTGGGGCCCTGCCCAGGCTCCCCAGGGAATGGTCCCAGCTCCAGGGCTCTCTGAGCTCCAGCAGTGTTTGGACAGCACTGGCAGGCCCAGGCTGGCATTGTTGGGGTGTCCTGTGCAAGGCCAGCAGTTGGACTGGAGGATCCTGATGAATCCCTCCCAGCTCAGCCAATTCTGTGGTTCTGGGATCCCATGAGCCTGGGGATGGGGCTGCCAATGGTTGCCATGGCAACAGGCTGTGGCTGCAGGCCTGATCTGGTGTCCATGGCAACCACCCTTGGCATGGGGTCTCCATGGAGCTGCCAGGGGACTGAGCATAGCAACAGGGGGCTGGTGATGGTTGCCATGGAAACTGACCTTAGCAACAGGGGGCTGGTGATGGTTGCCATGGAAACTGTCCAGACAAAAGGGGTTTAGTGATGGTTGCCATGGAAACTGACCATGGCAACAGGGGGCTGGCGAGGGTAGCCATGGAAACTGTCCAGAGCAATGGGTTCTGGTGATGGGTGCCTTCTAATTAACTGAATTGCCACAGGCACTCAGAGGAGTTCCATGGGAGGTGCCCTGATTTTTTAAGATTTTCTAAGATATTGACATTCTTGTAGCAAACTTTCTCACACACTTGCTGTAAATAACTCATCGTTTTGCATTCCTTTATGGAGGAGGAGAAAGTTGATGGAGTCTTGGTTTGTCCAGTGTCATTGGAGAGGTGGCACAGTCACCCTCCAATCCACTGTCACTCTTGGAAAACTATAAATGTTGGAGTCAGAAAATAAACTTACTTTTTTTTCACCATGAGAACAGCGGTGTGAGCTTGTGTTCTCTTGTGTCCTATAGCAACACATGGGGACTTTCCAAGAGTCTCCAGGCCGTTCAAGAGCTGGAATGTCACACACAGAGACAGGGGCTCCATGGACACCTCCCAGGGCTTTCTGGGGATGATGAAGAGCCCTGTGGTCAGAGGCAGTCACAGCCATTCCATGGTGACATCCCAAGGCACCTTGGGCTGCAAATGCACCGATCTGTCACAGGCAATCACGGGGGCTTCACGGTGACATCCCAGGAGTCTCCAGGCTGCCCAAGTCTCAGGATGTCTCAGACACTCACAGGGGTTCCTGTCATGGGCAGAGTGGGAGCTGCAGGCAAAAGCTTTGTTTCTTTATTGGAGAAACTCCTGCTGAGTCATGGGATGGAGAAATGGGACACAGCAGCCACCATTGAACTCTAGACTTCTTAAGTTCTATCTCAGAGAGGAGACTGGGGGTGGCTGGATCCAATCCCAGCCCCAGACATTGACAAAGGGGCAAAAGATTGGACAGGTGGAATTGAACTTTAATGCAATTTGTCCCACAGGATTCATGATGGAATACCAGAGAGATTTCTAAAAATACAGCTCTGATTGATTCTGATCATGCTTAGACAGAAAGATCTTGATCAGAGTTATTTCCTCCACAGCACTGGAGCTCTAACAATTAGAATATTCTTCCCTGGGAAGAAATTTTGAAGTCAACAGGGCCTTGCTGGAGCTGTTGGAGCCCATTGCAGGCAGAACTTCCTGCTCCAGCAGGAACTGCCTTTCCTGTGCCATGGGCAGGGCAGGTCCCACTGCAGGAAAAGCCCCAGGCCAGCCCCAGCACAGGGAAGGGCTCGGGCACAAGGGCAGAGTGCCATGCTGGCAGCTGTGCCAGGGAGAGCCTGAGGCACCAAAGGCACCTTGGCAGCAGCAGCTGCTTGCAGGCCATGGCCAGAAGCCTCCCTTGGCAGCCTGGCCTGGTGGGAACCACTGCAGAGCTGCTGCCTCAGGGCTCATTCCTGGCTGGGCTCTGAAAAGCCACTTCTGCTCCAGGATCCTGACTGGGAAGCCATTGGCCCCAGCACCTTGGGGACAAGATATTAATGACAAAACTCTTCATGCCAGCAGAGCCTAGGCAGGGGCAGAGGAAAGGGGAGAGCCAGGCCCAGGGGACAGGGCTGCCATGGTGATGGCTGTGAGGTCACTGCCGCTGCAGCAGCCTGGTTGCCCCCAGCGGATATTCTGGCCAGAAGCGTTGTGAGGGCACCCAGCACATCAGAGAACCCACACTACAGGAATTCTGTTCTTTGGTTGGGGAGGGTTTCACTGGGTCAGGCTACACAAAGCTCCCGCTCTTGGGCAATTCCTGGGATGGGGCATCCAATTCTCTAGAAAATCAGGTGCAGTTTCATGCCACTTTCATAATTGTAAAATATTTTTTCCTTCTAACAAATGTAAATCCACCTTCATTCATTTTAAAGATATTGACCCTTTTTCTGTAATGGCAAGATTTGGGAGAAAATAGATGAGATAATAAAGGCCCTTTGGGCCATCCACCACATTGGTGTCTGCGTGCTCCTTGGCCCGAGCGACCCTGGAGAGTTTGGGTTGCCGTGCTGTTCCTCAGAACCAGGTCGCCTTGCCTTATATCAGAAGGCAACAACTGGTGCTGAAACCCGGGAGCCGATCTGCGCCCGGGGAACGGGGATTCTCCTGGACAGAGGACGGCGGCTGCACAGCTGGCCTAGTGCAGCGGAGGGGACGCCCTCGGACCAGCGACGAGCATGGATGCTATCACGAAGGTCGTATCAGAAATGCATGCACAATGGGGTATAGAATGTAAAATTAGAAATATGACTCTCACATTGCCGATATTGATTAAGCTTGGGGCTATAGAAAGCCCTGTGGATATTTTACACCCAGGGGTGTGGGATAATTGTACAAAAGCTCTGGCGGAGGACACTATGTCCTCGGGGTCAGGGAAAGCCCTAAAATCGTGGGGCAGAGTTATCCAGGCTCTGCAAAAAGCTTGACAAGAGCAAGAAACCTGGAAAGCCGCAGAAACCTGTTTATTAGCCACGCCGCAGCTCGAGGTGGGTGCGGCAACACAGACCGCGGAGCTTCTTGATCCGGGCAGACGCAAGGAGGCGCGGTTGCCGGGACCCCCTCAGCGAGTGGACTCACCATCGGAGGGGGGGGAACACACCCGGGTGTTCTGGCAGGGACTCGCGGAGGAGGCGCAGAACGCTGCCGGATTGTTGGACCCCACAGGGATTGGTAAAAACTCGCCCCCGCCATTGCGTTTGAAAATGGCGCCGAACCGTGTGGCAAGGGCGGAAGGGAGGAGGCGGGGGGCGGAAACGCAGTCAGCCTGCTTAACAACGCGTGCGCGGACGAGCAGGGAGAAAGGGTGGAGCGTAAGACCAATCAGAGCACTCTATTCAAATTAGGTCCTTATAGGGAAGGGACCTCCCCCAGTTGGAGGCGGGGGGACCCCAGGGGGAGGGAACGGCCCGACCCCTGCAGGAAGGGGCGGGGTCGGAGCCCGAGAAAAAGGCAGAGCAGCCTGGAAATGCTCGGTCATTCGACCTCCGACTCCGACTCAGTCTCGAGCTCTATGCTCGAGAGGGAATCAGAGGACTCCGATTCTTATTCTAGCTTTAACAGAGTGTGAGCAGCGGCATATAAGGTCTCTAGTCGCAGTGCTCCCGCGTGGGTGAAGGGGTTATCAAAGAAAGACCGGACCCCGCTTACAGATTGGCGGAAAATAAAGATAGCTTGCACGGAATGGGCCCCGTCTGCCAATCTGGTGTTCCCGGTCCGTGTGGGGGGGGCAGGCAAAAACCAACGAAGGACCTATTCCCCGGTTAATCCAAAGGATGTCCAGGAAATCATTAAAGCGATTGCAGACAAGGGAATTAATTCTGCCATTGTTACCACACTCATTGATGACGTTTTTGGAGGGGATGATATGTTGCCCTTTGATATTAAGCAGACGTGTAGGATGATTTTCGATGGCGCGGGGATGATTGTTTTCAAACAAGAGTGGGAGGATCAATGCACAAAGGAGCTAGCCCAGATAACGGGACCTGACCATCCACTGCACGGTTCCACCATACAGAGGTTGATGGGCAGAGACCCCACTATGATTACCCCCCAGGCCCAGGCTGAGGGCTTGCGGGCCCATGAGGTTATGACAACCACCCGGGCTGCCCAAGAAGCCATCTGTGCTACTTCCAAAGTAGTAGCCAAACCTTCACCATGGTCAACTATAAAACAGAGTAAGAGTGAGAGCTTCACTCAGTTTGTGGACAGGCTTCAGGCAGCATTAGATTCCTCCTCATTACCCTCAGAGGCTAAGGGTCCCGTGCTGGCAGACTGCCTACGCCAGCAATGCAACTCAGCCACCAAAGACATTTTAAGGTCACTGCCATCTGGGTCTAATATAGCAGCCATGATCAGACACGTTGCAAAGGAGGAACACCTAGCTCCCATCCAAGCAGCAGTTCACACTGCAATAACCAGTGTCATGTCATGCCTTAGGTGTGGCCATGCAGGCCACTTGGCAGTAAACTGCCCCCAGCCAAGATGCCTATGAGCAACTGCTCCACCACACCAAGGGGGATTTAGGGGACCGTGCTGGGCATGTGGAAGGAAGGGGCACTTAGCTAAGGAATGCCGATCCAGGCTTCAGGGAAACAGGAGAGGGAGGAGGCAGCTGGGCTGCATCCAGCCCCCTCCCACCTGGAATATGCAGCGGCCCAGCTACAGCAACCCCCAGTGGGGCAGGGGACCCTCATACCCCATGCCCCCACAGGGAGCAGTCAATTTTGCATCCCCGCCTATGGTGCAATGGCAGAGTTATGCAGCACCCTCAGTACCCTCGCACCCCCTACTACCACAACCTGCACCGGTGGTACAGGGCCAGCAGGAGACGCGCCAGAGCAGGATCCCTGGGTGGCCTTGGCCATGAGAATAGGAAAGGAACCCCTGATGGTGTGGGGGACATGCCGCCTTTATGGCAGCCAGGATCCCCACGTCATAGGGTTTCAGTTCTGGGCAGACACGGGATCAGACTGTATGATTATTCCCCAAGCACATTGGCCCGGACATTGGCAATTCAAAGAAGTCCCTCCAGTGAACGGAGTGGGAGGGCAGTCCTGGGCATGGAAAAGCACCCAGCTGGTGGCTATAACACTTCATACGAAAAAGGGACCAGAACAGACAGTCACGATTTATCCCTACATACTGCAAAATTCTCCACCCCTGTTAGGAAGGGACGTTCTTTCCATGCTAGGATTTCGGATTAAAAATTTATCCTGAGGGCCACTGCCGTACACCCTCCGCTGCCAATCAAATTGACCTGGAAATCATCAGACCCCGTATGGGTCGAGCAGTGGCCCCTGACAGAGCCTTGAGCGGCAGCCTTGCTGGAACTGGTCGACCGCGAACTGCAAAAGGGTCACATAGAACCCTCCACCAGCCTATGGAACACCCCTGTATTCGTGATCCACAAAAGGTCCAGAGAAGGATATCGCCTCATCCACTACCTGAGAGAAGTGAACAACATGATCCGACCCATGGGTCCAGTCCAGACACTGCTACCCACGAACTCAGCCATTCCCGCAGGGCAGCCGTGCGTGGTGCTGGACATCAAGGATTGTTTCTTCTCAATACCTCTGCACCCTGAGGACAGAGAACGATTCGCCTTTTCCGTGGCATTCTGAAACGGCGAGTGGCCCAACCTCCGCTTCCAATGGAGACTATTACCACAAGGTCTGGTAGACAGCCCTGTCATATGCCAAATCACTGTGGACAAAGCACTGATGCCAGTCCGACACTCCTATCCCAATGCAACCATCATTCAGTACATGGATGACATCCTAGTTGCAGCACCATCAGCAAGCCAAGTAGATCACCTGGTGTCCACAATCACGGAAACGCTTCAGGCCAACGGCTTCGAGATCGCGAGCGCAAAGATCAAGAGAGGACCCTACGTGACCTTCCTGAGAGTAGGGATCACAAGCTCCTACATGACACCCCCCGAGGTGAAGGTCAGTCGAGACATCAAAACACTCTACGACGTGCAACGCCTGGTGGGATCACTGCAGTGGCTTCGCAACATCGTCCTGATCCCTCCCGAGGTCATGGACCCTCTATATGACCTCCTGAAAGGAAAGCACCCCTGGGAACCCAAGGAGCTGACACCGCAGGCAACGAGCTCCCTCGACTTCATCGAAAGCCAGATGACCGCTGGCACACTTGCCAGGTGGAACCCAGCCATGCCCCTGCACCTATACGTCCACTTTACACTGAAGGGGGGAGTGGAAGCATTGGCTCAAGGACCTTCTGAAAAGGCTCGACCGATCCAATGGGTGGTTCTTGGAAGACCTGCCCATGCTTTTTCCCCAGGAATCGAATGCATCGCTAACCTCATCATGAAAGGCAGGAAACTCGCCTTGAAACACCTAGGGACAGAGCCGACAAGCATCCACCTTCTGTTTCGCAAGCAACCGACCTTGGAGTCAGCCACAATATCGGAGTACCTAGCCCTTCCTCTTACTGGCTTCGGAGGAGAAGCCAGTAGGAGTAATCTCCTACTCCTCCAGACCACCCTGGACTCAGCTGCTGACCATAGTCGACATGGACATGCCGCCAAAGGTCAAGGACCGACCGCAGCCAGGACCAACGGTCTTCACAGACGCTTCCTCCACGACTTCAACCGCAGCAGCAGTGTGGCAGGCAAGAGAGCAATGGCATTGCGTCAAAGCATGTGACCCCACACTGTCAGTGCAACAACTGGAGGCAGAGAGTCGTCTTGGCGTGTGGACTCTTCCAAGAAGAACACCTCAACATCGTAACGGACTCTATATTCGTGGCAAGGCTGTGCCTAGCCATGGCAGGACCAGTAGTGCCAACATCAGCAGCAGCCCTAATGCTTTAAGAAGCACTTTCCTCGCGACAGGGTACCGTGTCAGTCATTCACATCAACAGCCATGACCCAGTCAAAGGTTGCTTCCAGATCGGCAACGACAAAGTGGATGCCGCAGCAAAAGGCATATGGACGTTGCAGGAAGCCTGTCAGCTGCACGAGTCGCTCCACATCGGAGCCAAAGCACTGGCGAAGAAATGCGGAATCCCGACAGCGGACGCAAAACATGTGGTAGCCACTTGCCCTTACTGCCAGAAGTTACCCCTATGGACCTGTGGGGTCAACCCGAGAAGTCTCGAGCCTTCAGAGATCTGGCAGTCGGACTTCACCTGGTGTCAACTGCTGAAGGCCTGAGCATGGCTTGCAGTGACCATAGACACTTATAGCGGAACGATCATAGCCACACAGCACCCCAAAACTAACTCCAAAACCACAGTTCAACACTGGCTGACAGCCATGGCTTGGCTCGGTATCCCCAAGCAGATCAAAATGGACAACGGGTCCAATTTCACCTCCAAACCAGTGCAAGAATTCGCCTCAAAATGGGGCATCACATTAGTGCAAGGTATCCCGTATAACAGTACCGGACAGGCCATAGTTGAGAGAGCAAATCACACCCTGAAAACCAAGATAGAAGTATTGGCGAAAGCAGAGGGCTTTGCCAATGCCATTCCCCCAGGAGATCAGGCGCGTATGCTTGCAACCGCTTTGCTAGCACTGAATCAGTTCCCTAGAGGAGATGAAACAAACAGTCTCGTTCAAAAACACTGGGCCAACCAAACGCTAGAGGAGGGCCCACAGGTGGTAATTAGAAATGAGCTAGGCAAATGGGAACGGGGCTGGAGGCTGATGCTCACGGGGCGAGGGTACGCAGCTGTCAAAAAGGACGGCAGAATCAGGTGGTGTCCACTTAAGTCAATTAAGCCCGACCTCCATAACGAGCAGAATGAGACTGACGAGAATTGCGAGTTTCTGTTTACAGGACATGCTCGTGGGACATCCTCGTGACGCGTACATCCCCATTCCAGAGGAAAGTGACAGACCACCAAGCCACCAGGCAGCGCCCGAGAGACCTGCACGGGTGAGACCCAAGCATCGAAGGTGTTTCTGTGTGATTTTGCTGTTGGGGCTTGTTGCCAGAGGGCAAGCCAGCCCAGACCACTACCCCCATCAGCCATTCAGGTGGGTCACGCGACACCTTAGTAGTGACAAGGTGCTCAGAGAAATCACCACACCGAACACCCCATCCTTCGTGCTCCGCATCACCGACCTGTTTCCAGGACGACCAAAGGTAGACCCCAATTCCCCACACGCCACACACATGTACCTATCCTACTGGTGCCCAGCTTCAAACCCTGGGAAAAGCTACTGCAATCACCCAGGGTGGGGATATTGTGGGCACTGGGGCTGCGAAACCATAGTTACAGATGCCAGACCGTCGGGGCCTGGGTGGGATCCACAAGAGCCCAACAAATTCTTACAGTTCACCTGGGCACCCAGCGGCTGCAAAACATCCGTCTTCCTTCACGGAAGCTTCTATCGAAATCGCCATAAAGTCCCAAAAATTCGGAAATGTACTAGCTATAACATGATGGTCTTGCAGCCACATCACCCCAGTTGGGCCATAGGCAGAACGTGGACAGTAGTCCTTCAAGGGTCGAAAGAGAGGGTGAATGTGCGAATTATCAGGCTCCAACCGTCAGCACCCTGAGCGGTCGGACCCCACAAAGTGATTAAAAGCGTGCCGAAAGGGAGAAACGTAATCTATGCCAAAACCTTACCCACAGGGTTCAGCAACGTCCCGACCGGCCATGCGGAAGCCTTTAAGATAGGCCATTTAGCCGGGTCGGACTCAGACCCAATCCTTCGTATGTTAGAAGCTAACTTTGTATCCCTGAACGAATCCAACCCTAACCTAACTGAATCCTGCTTGGCTTTGTTATGATGTCAAACCGCCCTTTTACGAAGGAGTCGCTTTAAACACTCCCTTCAGTTACTCCACAGCCGACGCCCCTCACCAGTGCAGATGGGATAACCCTCGCAAAGGAATCACCCTGAGTCATGTCACAGGCCCGGGCAGATGCTTTGGCAACGCAACCCTAGCTAGGCAGAGAGGCAACGTCTGCACCAAAGTAGTCAGGCCCAACAGGAAAAACAATAAGTGGGTAGTCCCGTCCGCACCTGGGATGTGGGTTTGCCAGCTATCTGGAGTGAGTCCTTGTGTGTTCCTTGCCAAATTCAATGACTCTAACGACTTTTGTGTCCAAGTTCTGATTGTTCCTAGGGTCCTGTACCACTCAGATGAAGAAGTGTATCACCTTTTCGAGGGACCCAGCCGGCTCCACAAAAGAGAAATAATAACAGGTGTAACTATCGCAATGCTGCTCGGTCTAGGAGCAGCAGGAACGGCAATGGGTGTCTCAACCTTAGCGACCCAACACCAAGGACTGTCCCAGCTGCAAATGACAATCAACGAGGACTTGCAAAGGATCGAGAAATCCATCTCCTTTCTAGAGAAGTCAGTCTCCTCACTTTCGGAGGTGGTCCTGCAGAACAGGCGAGGTCTGGACCTCCTGTTCATGCAGCAAGGGTGCCTGTGTGTAGCCTTGAAAGAGGAGTGCTGCTTCTATGCAGACCACACAGGAGTTGTAAGAGACTCCATGGCGGAACTCCGAAACAGACTGGCTCAGAGGTAGAAGGACAAGGAAGCCCAACAGAATTGGTTCGAGTCCTGGTTCAATCAATCACCATGGCTAACCACTCTGATTTCTACCCTAATAGGTCCATTGGCATTGCTGCTTTTGGCAGTTACCTTCGGACCATGCCTGCTGAACAAGCTAGTCTCATTAGTTCAGGCCTGCCTAGAATGGACCAACATCCTGTTCACAGGCCGGCAACAATTGCTGTGAATTCAACCAGGGAACACTGCCAGTCACAAGTCCTAAACTTGTCTGGCAAAAACTTACTGAGGTTTACCAAACCCCTTTCCCTTGTCGAACTACAACCTTATACCTCATTTCAGTGCCCATGTATATGACTACCTCATTCATTTGTGAAAAAGGGGGGGAGATGTGGTAGATAGGGACAGGCGGTCGGAAGATCTCGTGATGTAACGGGAAGGCAGGACCCCTGGTCCCCTTAGATAAGAAATTATCATAGGAATGTAGCCTCCCTAAACTGAATGCCAGTAACTTTCCATTCCCTACCCAGTAACTTTCCACTCCTTACTAAACATAGATAGTAAAGACAGACCCCCTCTGACGTAGAAGACCCCCTAGATTATAAAACCCCACGAGATGAGATAATAAAGGCCCTTTGGGCCATCCACCACATTGGTGTCTGCGTGCTCCTTGGCCCGAGTGACCCTGGAGAGTTTGGGTTGCCGTGCTGTTCCTCAGAACCAGGTCGCCTTGCCTTATATCAGAAGGCATAAGGAGACTGAGGAGAGAACAGGAGTAGCCTGGGAGGGGTGGAAGGGTGGTTTCAGAGGGGCTGGAGCTTTTCTTCATAGTGAGAATGAGCCTGAAGAAGACATAATAGCACCTAGAGCAGCTGGGGAGGTGCAGAGTGGACACCAGGAGAAAGGAATTTCCCTGCCAGGGCAGGGCTGTGGTGCAGCACGTCCCCAGCAGGAGCCTGGAGCAGCCCAAGGCTTTGTGTGAGCAGGCAGAGGAAGGCAGGAGGCAGAGCTGTCAGCAAAGGAAGGGCCCAGCCAGGTGGGGTTGCCAGGGGATGCTGACAGCCTGCAGGGACAGAGGCATAGGGCAGGGACACCGTAGGACAGCCTGGGCTGCACAGGGCACAGGGATGGGCAGCAGCTGCAAGACAGCCCTGCCAGAGCTAACTCCTGCAGCACTTTGGCCATGGCTGCTGGTCCTGGGCCTGAGGCCATGTGAGAGTCTGTCCAAAATATCCTTCATTTTTGCCTCACAGTTGCCATGAAGAGAGACCACCAAAAAATTAAAAACTGCTAAACATGTGGGGGCGGGGGGGGAAATCATGTGCCTCTTAGCTCACTGTTTCCAGAGGTCTTTTTTGCTACACGCGACACTGAACTCGAAGGAGGACCCTTCCCTTTTCCTGAACAATGGTCCTGGAATTTCTCCCCACCTCCTGGCCTGGCTGGTTTGAGCTTTAGCGTGGTCCCTCCTCCAAGAGAAGACCCCTCTCGCCCGTCCTCAACCATCGTGATAGACAAGTAGAGATGTAGGCCTCTTCCTCAAGGAACTGAGACATGAAACCCCTGTGTGAGAAGGCCCCCTCTCACCTTCTTCCAGAGACTGGGACTGAAACCCTCCCAACTCGGGGGAGATGTGCAGAGGGCAGGGAGGAAAGCTGCCCAGAGCAAGCACGGGTGCAGGCAGTGGACCATGAAAACAATGGTTCTTCCTTGCTGCCTGGCTCGACTTCATCACTGAACAAATACTATTCTTTCCCCCTGAAGACCTTTGTTTCGCTTGTGAAATTCATTCCCCCTTCCCCCAATGAGAAATAGTATAACTTGGGGTCCAGATGAACTGTGCCTCCAAGATCTCCCCGGACGTGGCCTGGCAGACTCCATCAGCTGGATCCCAAAGGATAATGCAGCACCACGTTTGATAGCTATAACCCACTCCTCCTATTCCTCCCTCTTTTCCTTATTTTCTCCTTTGTTCCCCCGGTTCCCCTCACCAATGCATTTCTGTTGTGGTTATTTCAATAAAATTGTACTTGTTGATTGTTACTGCAAATCCTCTGTGCCATGTTGGTTTTTTTTGCACCCTGAGATCACCCCTACGAACCATCACATCATCCATTCACTAGGACGGATCACGACAAATGGTCTCCATGATTCCATGGGGCCTTGCAATGCCACAATGATCTCCATGGATCCACGGTGCCCCTCAGGATAACAATGGCCCTTTGGCTTCACGAGGCCCTGAAATGCAGCAATGGCCTCTTGGTTCCACAAAGCCCCGCTGCTTCACACTGGCCCCTTGGGACCATGTGGCCCAACAGAGCCACAGTGATGTCCTTGGTTCCATGAGGCCTCACAGTGTCACAATGGTCCCTTGGATCCATGGTATTTTACTGTGTTACAATGGCCCCTGCATGTCACAAGGCTCAAAAAAGTCACAATGATCTCCATGTTTCCTCAAGACCCCACAGTGTCACAATGGCCCCTTGGATCCATGGTACTCACAGTGTCACAATGATCTCCTTGGTTCCACAAGTTCCTAGAGTGTAACAGGCTCCACAAGGGCCTGCAGTGTCACCATAGCCCATTGGCTCCACAACGCTCCGCAGTGCCACAATGGTCTCCACAGGAAGGAAACAAGTGAGCCCCAGTGATGCAGGGGCAGATGAGAGGCAGTCACCAGAGGCCAAGGCTAGCCAGACTTGACTGTATTAGCAGATTTTATCTGGGAGCAACCCTTGGATATAGGGAATTTCAGAGGTGGAATCCTAATTTCAGCCATGGGAAGCTAGACAAGAAAGACAGTTCTTTTCCATAGGAATAAAAACACAGGGCCTCAGTGCCTCATGGTCAGATGGGAAGTGGCCCTTGGCATGTCTGATTCAGTGGGACCTGTCAGACAGCCCCCAGGAGGCCAAACCAGGCAGACCTGTTCCATGTTCCAAATGGTTTCTTGGTTTCATGAGGCCCACATGGCTCCATGCGGTCCTGCTGTGTCACAATGGCTCCTTGTTCCTATGGGCCCCACAGTTTGATCATTGACCCTTGCTTCTATAGGGCCTCTGAGTTGCACAGTGGTCTCCTTGATTCCATGGGGTTACATAGTCTCACCGTGGTGTCCTTGGACCCGCATTGTCACAACTGACCCATGGTTTCATGAGGTTCTGTAGTGTCACCATGGTCGCTGTCAGAGGCTGGATGAGATCAATGTCCCGAGACACCTTGGGGTGCTCAGAATGCCCGTGTGGGGCCAGGGCTGGCTCAGGCCTTGGTTTGTGGTGGGACAGAGCCCCGCTCCCAGCCCTGGCCTGGCATAGCTGTCAATCACACAGCAGGGGGGGGGGGGGTGATGTTAATCCAGCTCTGATTAGCCCAGCTGGTAATCAATCAATCACACACTAGCAGCTGGTGCTACCCTGGCTCTGAATGGACAAGCAACTGGCAGTCCCACCCCAGGGGTGGGCCCATGAGGGCCCAGGGGGTTAAAAGACGGAGCACGAGGCCAGACCATGGTCTGGGTCCTGCCTTCTCCTGGGGTTCCTTTGTTAGTGATGCTGGAACCTGAGCAGTTGGTACCTATGTGTGTGTCTTTCTATGGATCTTCTGTCTTTCTCTTGTTCGCTATTTCTTCTCCTTCTAATCCTGCTTACCTGGAACATTTTAGGGTAACTTAACATCTTAAGGGATAAAGGTTTTTAGATTAAATTACTAAGTTATTGAATTTAATGCTATGATAAGGGTTTCATATTGAAGTGGATGTTGTATTAAACCCTTTGCACAAGTTCCTTGATTGTCTATATTCTGCCCGTAATATTTTGTGTCATTTTGACCTCTTAGCTCCATTGATCAGAGCATGTATCAGTGGGACTGTGGGTTCAACCCTGTGTGGGCCATTCACTTAAGAGCTGGACTTGATCCTTCTGGGCCCTTCCTACCAAGAATATTCTTTGTATCTGTCCATGCTGAGAAAATCTGGTTGGTGTTTCTCCTGTGCACCAAACTCAAGTAGAGGAACCTTTGGTTACCCCCAGCATTTCAGTGTTCTGGGGTGTTGCAGCCCTGCAGGCTCACAATGGCCCCTTGGTTCCATGGGCCCCAATAGTGCCACCATGATCCCCGTGGTTCCACAACTTCCCACAGTGTCCCACTGGCCCCTCGGTTCCATGAGGATCTGGAGTGTCACACAGGTTTATGCCATTTGTCCTTGCTGCCCTTCACGTACCCCTGGCCCACAAACAGCCCTGAGCCAGCCCTGAGGGACAGGCCCCGCTGTCCCAGGCTGGGCTCAGGGCTTGGCCTTTCTGCTTCCTTCAGCCAAGCCAGGCCTTGTTCAGCACTGCAGTTCCCTGCTCAGAGCCTTGGGCTCCCTGCAATCCTGGCCTCAAGGATCTGCTCTCAGCAGTCCCTGGGCCGCCTTTGGCACTCCCTGCCCTCAGTGGGGCCCAGCCATGCTCCAAGGCACTTGGAGTTTTGCTGCTGACTCCTTGAGCAGCTTCTTCATCCTTCTCTCCATGCCTGAGGCTCCTGGACCTAGCTCCAAACCCACCATGGGGATCATGAAAATACAGAATGCCCTCAGGGGGTCTTTGTCTCCCTTCCATTGTTTTTGAGTCTCCACAGCTTGTGCAGTGATTAGAGTCAGTTTGGAGTTCTGTTCAGGAGGATGATTTCAAAGTGCACCTCATGATTTTTAGTTTTTTAATCATGAGTATTGTTTTTTATTTTTCAGTTTAGAGAAAAGATAACTGAAGCTTTCCCCAAGTGATCTTGATGCTGAATGTCTCCTTAGGAGGTCTGGGCGCAGAGAAGAATAACACCCTTGCAAGCTGACTCTGTTTGGACAACCTGCTCCTCATCCCCAGCCTCACCATGTCTGACATCATCCACCTGGGACTAACATACCAAAATATCAAAAAAAATTATGTAATTTATTCTTTATTTTTAATATTTTTTCAATTAAATGTATTTATTGTATTTGTTTCTTATTTTTAATAATAGTTGTTTCATTTTTATTACCTAATTTTATATTTATATCAAAAATCTATGCATGTTTAACAACCAATAAAATTAATGGTAACTGGTTCTAAGTATAACAATTCCCTTCATTCACTAATTCACCTCTATTGGTTATTGATTTTTCCCCGCTTTATGCTAATTTGCCCTATGTTTAGTCCTTTTATAATCTTTTTAATCATGGTTTTCTCACACATGGTTCAAGGGGGCACTTTGGCTTACACGGAGATAATTTTGGGGCACATTTGGGGCAGTTTTGGGTCTGGGGAGGGAATTCAGAGAGAACTTGAGCATCGGGAGAACACTTGGGGGAGCCGGGTAGGAAATGGGGGGTGGGGGGAAGCACTCAGGGATTCTGAGGGAAAATTCGGGGTCCAGGGGACCCCTTGGGGATGCAGGGAGACCCTTGGAGGTAAGGGAGAGGAATTTGGGGCCCTTCGGGGTCCGGGAGGGCCCTTGGGGGGCTCTAACGGGGCTCTCTGGGCGCGGGGGTGAAGGCGGAGCGCTAATGGCGCCCTGCAGAGCGCGAGGGTGACAGGAAATGAAGTCCCGGCTGCATTAAAATGCCACAAGCACCACGGAGCACGATGGGAACTGTAGTCCCAGAAGTAGCTCTACTGCAGCACTTAGGGCTCCGGGGAGCCAATTGTGGGTGTGAGCGGCCACTTCAGGTCCTCAGGGGGCATCTGCAAGGAACCTATGGTGCCGGGAAGCCCTTGGGGGCCACTTGGAGAGTTGTTATGAGTTTCTTTGGGGCACAGAACATGATGGCACTTTGTATGGCCGGAACGGGTAATGTCTGGGCTCCGGGGTCGCGGGGCATATTGAAAATGGTGGTCCGGTTACAAAGACGCTCTACGGTGCGCAGAGCATCACGGGAGATGAAGTCTCGGCTGCAATGGTGCTCAGTGGATGCTGCGGTGCATGATGTGAGCTGTAGTCCCGAAAGGACATGTTGCTCGCTGTCATCTTCACCAGCCCATTCCATCATTCCAGAGGCTGGTCCATCACAGGGGATGTCATAAATCCACTTGGTGCCTGCTTCTTCCCCAGGCGTCTGTAAGGTTGCTTTAGCAATGAGTACCACACTCTGATTAAATTCTTTCATGGGGCACCTGTGCCCATAGCACCCATTTCCAAGCTCAGGACATTGTCCCATGCAGTGACATGGAACACAGGGTTTGTCTGCAGGCACTCAGTGGTTGTTCTCACCACCAGGGGCACATAGCACTTGCCGTGGTGGGTTTGGGGTATAGTCAGTGTAATGGGTTAAAACTTTAAGTTTGTTCATCCAAGCTGACAAAGCTATTCCAGTAAGACTGTTGCACCACCTCCATTTGTTTGCCTAATAAATTTCCAGACTTAAAAGGATAAGGAAGACGAAACCAAAGACAATGGGTTTCACAAACATTTGTTTATCTGCTTAGTAAACTGTTAAATATGGGTGATGGGCTTGCTATGATTGATAGCACAGTATTAGCTTATCCGCTCAGTAAACCTAAGATTCCAGGAACTCAGCAGATTGAGCCCAAAATTCCAGGAATCAGACAAACCTGTCAAATAAGGAAAATACCGGCTTTCATCTTCAGACCTCCTAGCAGCAGGAGAAGAATACGCAGAGTACTACCCTGAAAGACACGTCAACCCGGACTGTATAAAATCTCCACGAAATATCAGAAGAGTGTGGGCCATTGCTGGAGTGGTGACTCCGCGGCCATACCCAGCACTCCCAGGTGGGTGCAAGCCTTTTGTTGGCTTCACCCAGCACTGACTTTGCCTATTATCACTTGCTCTATCAATTAATAAATTTCATTTTATTTGGACTTACTAGTCGATGATCGATTCCCCACCACAACTAACCTATAACAGTCAGTCTGCCAGGACTCCCCACACTTATATTCCAGCCCTCATGAGCAAAACCCTTCCCAAAAAGGTTTTTTATTTGGGAGGTCAAAAACTCTTTATTTGATATTTCTGAGCCCAAATCCTCCCTAAATGAGTGTTTCTTAGCTCCCTAAAATGGTATTTCAGACATCAAAATATCCTTAAATTGATGTTTCTGAGGCTGAAATCTCTCTAAATTGCTGCTTCTGAGCTAAAAATAGCCCTAAATTGCTTTCATTGAGACTCGGAGCTCCCTAAATGAAATAAACAGGGCAAGGAGACTTCTTCTCCTTTTTTATGCCTTTATTATAAGTGATCAGCTCAGGATTGGGCAGCTTAACGGGGCTGCAGCTTCCCGTCGTCTCTCCCGGGGCGACCCAGAGGAGGAGGATATGCGCAGCTTTGTCCACTAGGGGCAGAGCTGGGGGTCCGATCCTCGTGGGAGCTTTTAGGGCTTCAAGACCCTTCGATGTTGAATTGGTTTCAGTCTCACCTCCTCCCAGACCCGGCCTGGGGGCTCTCAAACACGGTAAGGAACAACGAAGGTTTTCAGCATCTCTGCAGGCCCAGCACTCTGTTCCTGGCGTCCAGACATCACTCCAGTCTCTCAACTCTTAGGTGGCTCATTGTTTTTGGGATTTTCTCAGTACATTCGGAGCAGGGGTCCCACACAGCATGCTGGTCCTTAGAGTTATTTTGCATATCCCTCCCCTCCAAAGTCTCTTCTCGCTGTTTGCTGTTCGGGAGGTACCCCACGCTTCACTGTCTCAGAGAGGGGCCATTAACTCGCCCCAGCCAGGGCTTTTACTGATACAAAAACAACTATTAACAACAACGACCCGTAATTACCATAACACAAGCAGCAGCCCAGCAGCAACAGTAGTAACCTTTTTCTCACAGAAAAAAATTGGCAGAATTTTTTGTTCATAACAGTCACCCCTCTTTTTCTTTGATCGAGCTTAAATTTTAAGCTCCCATCAACTTACAATTTTTGACTCATGGGTTTCATGTTTAATTTTTTTAATTGACTATAAATTTCTTGTGCACTTTGGTAATCACGGTTACTTAACTTTGTTACTTTCCTTGGTTTCTTAGGTTGGTCTGCACGGCAAATACTGTTTTAATGAAACAGATAAATAAGCATAGTAAAAAGAGCAATCCTCCAAGTATACACACAGTGAGAAAAACTACCTTTTCCCACACATCCTTTTTGAAAATCTCCAGGTTCTCCCACCAACTGGAATCAACTGTAGGAGTTTGTTCTTGATTATTTACACATGCTAATCTTTTTATTTCGTTTGAAATGCTCCTAATAACTGCATTCTTTATTTTTAATACTGCCTGGAGCCTGATGACTTTGTTTAACACAGATATTGGGGTCTGAACTTGTCCTTTACAATTTTTAATTCTCTCAATTTCTATTTCCCTTTGCTTGTTCTGTTTAATTTCTCCCAAATCATTATATATAGGAACTCCTAAACTTGATCCAGTTTCTTTGGGCAACAAGAAGAAAATTTGTTTTATCATTCTAGCGGTGCAGCTGCCAGACCAGTCTCCTGACAATTTGGTGTGTGCTGTGGTATCAGAGATCAAACCTAGGGGTTTAGAGCTCCCCTGAAATGTGTTTTCAGCTTCTGTTGGGCATTCCCAACATTTACATAGTTCTTTCATTTTCCAAAAGGGGTTTATCTCTTTTTCAGTACACTCATAACATTCATAAACTTCATGGTAATTACACTTTTCTCTTTCTTTTTTTTCAACAGACTCTAATTTGTGTGGATCTCTTGGGATCCACCGGGTAGCTGAATACTTTACTGCTAAATGTTTGTTACAAACAATTTTTCTTACCATTTTTACCATTTCTTTTCTTTTTACTAGATCTACTGAGCTTGTTTCAGCAGCATCACATTTAAAGCACAACCAGGCTTCCCCTATAGGGCACTGTCCTAGTGTTGCCCGATAGATAAAGGACACAAAACTCGGATAAGTTTTGTGCGGTGCTTTATTGAGGGCCCAGGAGCCTGTGGACTAGCATCCCAAGTCAGAGCCCCAACTTCACATACAGATGCTGCCCTTTTTATATGATACAAGGTCTCCAAGAAACAGTTCCCCTTGCCTAGCAACAGACCCCTTGTGATACATTCCTTAGTTCACAAACAAAATCATAAATCTTCTGCTTATCTTATTCTAAGAACATTGTATGCTGCCTCCAGACAGGTTAGCATTCTTACTTTCCTACACTAGTTTAAATATTTATTAAGTTCCTAAGACTACCTGCTAAGTTACACACGAAACCCAACACATACTATCAACGGCTACAAACTGTTTTTAACAAACCAATTCACACACAACTCATAACTAAACTGTAATTAAACATTTTGCTAAATTTCGTTTCTTTTTACAACACTAGGAGTGACTGCCTACAAGTGGCAGTGTTGTGTGCTATCCAATACACTCTCTTATTTTTGTGATAAAGACTAATTGGGAGAGGTTAACACAGTTAGGGTTAGAATTGATGTGGACTCTAGACCAGGAGCTTACTTCTTCCTCCTCATAGAGGGGTTGGTAGCACTCACTGCACGGCTCTCTCGGGCTCCCCAGAGCAACACCAGCAATCAGAGCTATCATTACTACCCTTCCCAAGAGTCCGGTATGGGTCATCTTGCAGAGCCTGCCCACCCGGCCTTGCCTCTTGGGGAATTTTACTGAGAAGAAGCTTCCAAGCTCTTTAGAGTCCCTTCTATCTGCTTCTCTGGTTAAACCTCTCTTGGTTTGTTCCCTACCAATTTTGGTTTCTCCTAGGGAAGTGCTCTGTAGAGGATTAACCTGGAGTCTTTAGAATTAAATTGGAGAACTTAACCAGAATTACTTATTTACAGTCTTACACTTTTTACCAACATAGTTTACACAGAACCATCTTGAAACATTTTAAGCAATGTTAGAGCTCTGATACCAATTTTCCCACACAGTTCAGTCTTTTTGACACTTTCTTCTGAGAGTCAACTTTAAATCACAGTATACTTAAGTGAATTAACTTGTGATGTGGTTAAATCCTTGTCCAGTGCCCGGAGGTGAGAGTGGTGTGGACTCTGGCCCAATGCCAGAGGGAAAAACTGGGAGTCTAGCCCGATGCCAGAAGGAGAATGGGATAGAGTCTGGTCCAATGCCAGAGGGAAAAAAACTGATGTTGAATCCTGGTCCAATGCCAGGGGGTGAGAGTGATGTGGGTCCAACCTTTTTCTTTTGGTCTGCACAGTTGAATTAGTAATGAAGAGTACCTGAAATGGGCTTTCAAACACAGGCATTAATGGTCTGCTATTTTATGATTATATCAAAATTCAGTTTCTCTGTTTAATGTTAGTTTCTCTTTTCCCATAGCTTGTATGTTTCTCTCATCAACTTCTACATACTCTGTATTTTGCAAGGAGTTGTATTTCTGTCAGCTAACTTAACTCCCAGAGTGCTTTTATTCTCCTATTTTTCTGTGTATTTAATTCACTGGTTTTCTGTTCTGTTTTCAAGATCTTATTTATTTATCTCTTTCTTCTGTTTCTTACTTTCACTTACAGCTTAAATACTACTTTTCTTTTAACTCCTTACACTTTTTCTCACACTATTCTTCTACACAATGCACTTCCCTCTAAGGAGATGTGGTAAAACTTGTAATGCACAATCTACATTACCTCTACTTTAATTTGTCTACATTATTTCTCATTCACTTTCACACATTCCTTCACACCCTCAAGACACAAACTGGATCATTATTCCTAGATAATCACTGGTCCCCTTAGCCCCCCCCTCACCTTGGGGTTGGCCCACAGGTCTCATTGTCTCTGGGCCTCTTGGAAGGCCCTGACTCTGGTTGCCTCTGGTGCACATTCACCTGTTAGGCTGTCTGTGTGTCACTCACTCTCTTACAGCTATGGCCCCCTCACACATCTGGGGAGCCCTAGTCTGGTTTGCAGGTCACACACACCCTTTGGCCACAGCCCCCACCCGCCCGGGGGACACAAGCCTGGTTTGCAGGTCACACATACACACACTTCCACTGCCCCCCTTCCCACCTGCCCAGGAAGTTGAGGCTGACTTTGCGTGTGACTCACTCTCACACACACAACAAGACAACAATAAGGTACCTTTTACTTTCACATCACTTATTACAAGTTTAGTGTTACTGGCCAGTTTTTGTGCTATTGGATATCCTTTCTACCTAGCTGGTTTTGTCTAACTTCAGATGTTGCCTTGTTGAGACAGGACTTATCTGCTCCTGTATCTACTCAAAAAATTGTAATTCTTCATTTAGGGGTCCCACCTCAAAGTTTACCAAGGGCTCTTCTAGATGTTGCATCGGGTCCCCTAAAGTGTAAAGCCCCTGACCCTCTAATTGTCACCTCTAAGGATCTTCCCTAAATTATCTTCTTCCCTGGCTATTGCCTCATCAAGATTGAGCTTTCTACAAAACCTTCTGATGTGTCCTGCCTCTCCACAATAATAGCAATGTTGTTCTCTTAAAGGGACTTGAGGTGTCTCCATCCCTCTTGCACCTGACAGTACAAGAGGCTTATCCTTGCCTCCTCCTGGTGGTGGACCCACCCACCCCACACTTTCTCTAGCTACAGCAATCATGATCTTAGCCTTGGCCTTTGCTTTTTCTTCCTCCCTCCTTAAATACACCTTCAATGCCTCTCTTAATAACTCATTTATGTCCTTCTCTTGCCAATCTTCCATCTGTTCCAATTTTCTCCGTATATCGGGGCAAGATTTGGTAACAAATTGGACTTTTAGTAGCATTTGACCTTCTAGGGTGTCTGGGTCTATTCTAGAGTACAACTGGAAGTTCCGCTTTAGGCGGTTAAGCCAGGCAGCAGGAGCTTCATCTTTCTCTTGTGTACCCTCGAATACCAATTGGGTGTTAGTTCCTTTGGGAACTGACTCTTTGATCCCCCGTATTATCAAAGATCTATATTTCATCATGGCCTTCCTCCACTTCTCCTGATTAGGGTTCCATTTGGGATCCGTTAGTGGCAATTTCTGTTCACCTGATGGCACCTGGGGTCCTGGATGGTTCTCTTTCTCCCATATTCTTATGCCAGCCGCCCTAATCATCTGGATCTCTTCTGGGGAAAATAATATACTCAGGATGGAATTCATCTCCTCCCAAGTGTGGATATTTGGACCTAGAAATTGATCCACTTGGTTGGCTATGCCCACTGGGTCCTCAACTAAATGCCCCAACTCTTTCTTGAATCCTCTCACCTCAGAAGCAGTTAGGCTAGCATTCACAAAGCCAACACCTCCCGCTACTCCTCCCATATGAACTTCTCTGAGGGGAAAGAGTCTCACTGCCTTGGAGATCTTGGACCTGGTACTACTGTACAGCCCATCTTCAGATGCCAAACTACTAGTTTGAGGGATATCTGGGTTACCCTGAACTTCCTGCACATCAGCAGGTGTATTTGCTGATAGCTGTTTACTGGGCAAGGAGATATTTGTGTCCCAACTAGGAGGAGGTAAAGGGACAGCAATAGGAGGGGGAGAAGAGCCCAAGTGGATATTAAGTGGAGCTGGAGAAGGGGTGGAGAATGCATCAGGTGGAGTAGGCACTTGTGGTGATGCAGAAGGAACTGGAGGAGCTGAGAGTGGTGAGGGAGTGGTTACTGGAGGGGATACTGTGTTTATCATAGGGGAAGATGAAGAGGTAGAAGGAGGAATTTGAGCAGGTGGTAATGAGATGGCAGCTTGGGGAAGAACCGGACCTGCCATTTGAGGTGTTTGAAGAAGAGGATTATAAGGTGGAGGGGCAGAAGGAGGCAAATAATCCAGGGGGTCCCATCTTTTACTAGTCCTATCATCCCCTCCTTCATTCCCCTCTTCCTTCCTCTGTACCTTACAAATTCGCACCCCTTCATCCCCAATAGCGTTCTTTAACCAGCAAGATACATACAGTAATTGCTCAGGATCAGTATCTCCTCGAGCTGTCAGATAATGACTCAGTTGCTGGCATATCCACTTATCCTTTGTTTCACACCAAGGCCATCCTCCTTGCACCTCTAATTCCGGCCAGACTTCTACACAATAATGGATCATTTTCGCTTTATCTAATCCCTCCGTGGCCTCCATAGAGTCCCATTTTACTAACAGTTCTCCTAAGGGACTATTGGGATGTATATACCTCAGTCTCTTGCTGGTCTTTTTACTATTACACCCTCCCATTTTTCAGGTCTCAACAGTAAAAAGTACCAAAGGTGCCTCTACTGACCGGTAATTTTCAAAAAAACCTTCTTTGAGGAGCTTCAGCCTCCTCCACCGAACTTCAAATTTCTGCCTGATGCTCAGGACTTTATACTGAAACAACTGCCCGATCTCTTGATTGCCCAACTTTCCAACGTCAGGTCTTAGATCTGTTGGGACTTGAACACACGAAACCCCGGCCTAAGAATCCAGGTTGTGCCTGACTCCCTCAGTCAGGAAAAACAACTGCCTGATTTTTAGTTTGCCTAACCTGCCAATTCTTAGGCTTCACCGTATCAGGACTTATAAGCAAACCGCAGCCTCCTTCGCTGGGGTTTGTGCCTGACTCCTTTGTCAGGACTTACTTTGCCTGCAGGGCTTGAGCTTACCCGAATCCTTCTTGGGACTTACAAATCCTACCCGAATCCTTCTCAGGACTTACAAATCTGCCTGAATTCCCTCTGTCAGGACTTACATTGGGTGCGTGCCACTCGTACAACTATTCCTTCTGTACACCTGGACGGGGGGGGCCTTTTTTTCCCCCTTTGGAGATGACTCACTCACGCTAATTCCACTCGCTTTCCCCAGTTCCCGGCCGGCTTTCTCGCGAAAGTTCAGAAACGTGGTACTAAGGGCTCCGCTCTCACTTTGAAGGTCCGGCTGCCAGCCCTCATCTCACTCACACACACATGTGCACGTCTCCCACTCCCACCACCGGATTTCTCACCAGTCCGGTGCTCCGATGCTCCTCTGCGTCGCTGGTCCTGAGCTGATCCCTCTGGTCCTGGTAGCCAGCTGTCCTGGAGGTCCAAGTGACCAGTCCTGTTGTCTTCTTTCGGCGTGGCTATTCCGGACGAGCGCCTCAGCTGAAATAAACAGGGCAAGGAGACTTCTTCTCCTTTTTAATGCCTTTATTATAAGTGATCAGCTCAGGATTGGGTAGCTTGGCGGGGCTGCAGTCTCCCGCCGTCTCTCCCAGGGCGACTCAGAGGAGAAGGAAATGCGCAGCTTTGTCCACTAGGGCAGAGCTGGGGGTCCGGTCCTCGTGGGAGCCTTTAGAGCATCAAGACCCTCTGTTGTTAATTTTTGCTGACTGTCTTAGCCGGCCCTCGGCGCCAGGGACAACTCCCATGCTCAGGGCGAGAGGGACTCTGAAGGTGTTCCGCATCTCTACAGGCCCAGCACTCCGCTCCTCTCGTCCAGACATCACTCCAATCTCTCAACTCTTAGGTGGCTTGTTGTTTTTGGGGTTCTCCCAGCACGTTTGGAGTAGGGGTCCACACAGCATGCTGGTCCTTGGAGTATTTTGCACATCCCTCCCCTCCAAAGTCTCTTCTCCTCACTGTTTGGGAGGTACCCCACCCTTCACTGTCTCAGAGAAGGGCCATTAACTCGCCCCAGCCAGGGCTTTTACTGATACAAAAACAACTATTAACAACAACGACCCGTAATTACCATAACACAACAAGCAGAACTTCGGCAGCTACAGTGATCTCAGCTGATTTTTGTAACCTTTTCTCACAAAAAAAATTATCAGAATTTTTGTTCATAACAGGGAATCCTCAGGGGAGCACTGAGGGGATTACATCAAGTGTCTAGGGCCACTTTGGGTAGGAGGGTGGGGAGGATGGCTCACATGGGCCAATGGGGCCTCCAGGAATAGGGGAATTCCAAAGGGGTGTTGCAGACAGGGATTGGCTCCAGGTTAAATTGGCAAAGAAGGTTGGGGAACAAAAGGGGCTGGGTTTGACAGGCAGGGAAACAGCTAGACCAAGGGGAAGGGAATGGCATGAGGGACAGCTTTGAGGGAGGGTAAAACCCAGGGGTAAACCAGCTCAGGGAGAACATGGGGTACAACAGAACAAACCACTTTACAAGGAATTGATAAAATAAATTTGAACCACTACACATGGCTGCAGAGTTTTTCGTCTCCACTGGAGCTTCCTGCAGTGAACACAAATCATTCTGCTCTCCAGGAGGGGGGAAATGAGACAAAGAAGAAAAGCTAACTGCTTTATGCAATAACATCTCTCTAACAGCCACCTTCTGCCCTCATCCTTGCTCTGCCCCCTTGCAATCAAATCAATCACTCTCAAAAACACAAGAATGGCTTCAGGCCTTGACCATAAGGTCTGTAAGCTCAGCATATGATTTTGGAAACCAAACAGTGCTCCTTGAGGAACATCCCGAGTAAGCCAGCTAGCAGAGGCCTCCCAGCAGTGCAGATCTCTCAGTGCCAGGATGATCCAAGCTGACACCAGAGCTAAAGCCCTCCCACCCTGCAGTGCAGCTCCAGCCCTTGTGCTGCAGCATCTGTGGCGGGGCTCTTGCCGTACCTCAATGTCCTGGTATCCCTGGGGGAGGATGATGCCTTGGCTGGGATTCATGGTGAACTCCCTGGGCTCCACATAGAAATGGATTCCCTTCCTCCAGGCTGGGTCGGTGTCCCTGCAGATCTGATAAACGCTGTCCACAGCCAGCTGTGTGTCATCGTCCGACATGCGGAGCTGGAACGTCAAGGGGCACCGGGGAGCTGTTGATGAGGCAGCAGTGCTGCGTGTAGGGATAGCCTGGGCAAGGACACAAATTTCCATTCAAGCACCCATCAGGGCATGATCCTGGGGGGAATATCCTGGCAGGATCAAAGTGGCATTGGAGTTGAGCTCTTTATTATCTGAACTACAGCTCACCCAGAAGCTGCAGGAGGAATTAATTGTCACTTAGTTCCCTTGGACACTGATTCCAGAATGCAGCCTTGAAAATGCCCACTCCTAGCCCTGCTGAACACTGCAAGCTTCAAACCAGCACCAGTTCTCTCTCAGTGATGAGTGTGCACCCAGACCCAGCATTTAGTCTAAGAATTCAAGCTGCAAAATTCCCTGGTCAGCCTGCCACACTCCTACCACTTTCAAGATATATAAACAGTGAGTTGTCATTGAGAAGAAGCTACAGCCAAAGAAAGTGAGGATGGAATCAGGAACTAGAACGTGATGCAAAGCACCCTAATGCAGCTTGTCTCTGCAGGACCCTTAAGGCATCTCTTGGTTTCGGCCAAACAGAATGAGCACGTGACAGCTCAGAGCCCACTCAACTGGGGGCACAGCCAAGCCTTGCTTTGAGATTAGCAATTAAGAACCAGCAGACCTCACCCAACAGACGGGGACATCACAGCCATGCTGCTCACTGGCATTGCTGCCTGCAAGGGTTTACCCCACTTTAGCTCTGAGATTTGCTTTCCATCCTGGAAAGCCAGAGATGCAGCCACTCATGGTGGGGATGTCCTGCAGAGTCCACAGATCAGCCACAGCCTGCTCTGCAGTACACATCTGGCTGGGCTGGCCAGCTCTGTGGGGAGGAGACTTCTCCCCAGGCCCGCTCACCAAGAGCATCTGGGACACAGATGGGGAGAAAAACAACTGCAGATGCAGCCCAGAGCTTCTCTGTGCCCATCCAAGTGACCACTGCCAGCTCCAGCAGGGACTTCAGCAGGGAGGCAAGAGAGGCATAAAAAGGACAAACCCAGATGTCAAAACCTCAACTGAGACTGAGGCCAGCACATGCAGACAACAGTCAACAGTTATCAAAGAAGCAAAGCTACAACAGCTGCCTTCAGCTGAAGAGACCTTAGGAATGAAATCACATTCAGCAGGATCAATCTCCTGCTTCAGAACCATATTTCCATCTGTTGCCTTTCTTGTTTCATTTCTTCAAAAGGCAACTTGACAAGTGCCTCTGTGGTGATTCAGGCTGGGGCAGAAGCACCTCAGGAAAGGCAATGAGTTTCCTTCAGAAGTTCATGAACTTCATTGTTCTGGGTTTAGGCTTGGCAGCAAATGTTGCCCTTGGCAGTGAACTGTTGCTCCAGTCTGGGAAGGGGGATAGGGGTTCTGGGGGGTTTTGGGGAGTTTTGGCCCTGGGCTGGGCTTTTCCCTTGGGGGTTTTTGGGAGTTGTGGCGTGATGCCGTGGGCGGCTGTGCAGTGGGAGCTGAGGCTGGGCAGGGAGCGGAGCTTCCCTTCCTCCTGCTCGGGGATTGCAGCTCGGCCGCTGCTGCTGCGGGAGGTTTGTGCTTGGCCCGGGACTGCCCTGGCTGCAGCTCAGCGCTGGCACCGACCCTGCCTGCCTGCCCCGCTGCTGCTGCTGGGCACTGCCCACATCCCCCTGCCCTTTGGGGCTTTGCAAAAGGAGCATTCCCTTCCCTTCCCTTCCCTTCCCTTCCCTTCCCTTCCCTTCCCTTCCCTTCCCTTCCCTTCCCTTCCCTTCCCTTCCCTTCCCTTCCCTTCCCTTCCCTTCCCTTCCCTTCCCTTCCCTTCCCTTCCCTTCCCTTCCCTTCCCTTCCCTTCCCTTCCCTTCCCTTCCCTTCCCTTCCCTTCCCTTCCCTTCCCTTCCCTTCCCTCCCCTCCCCTCCCCTCCCCTCCCCTCCCCTCCCCTCCCCTCCCCCCCCCCCTTCCGCACCAGCTGGGAGGGGATCCCTGCCCTGCCAGAGCCCACAGCTCCTCCTGCTGTGACCACAACTCCACCAAAGCAGAAAAACGAGACTTGGCCCCTGGCAAACGTCTGTTCTTGCCTTCTTGTTTGTGCTCTCCTGAGATAGTCTAGCAAAGAACTGTTATTCCTTTTCCCATAGTTTTGCCTGGGAGCCCTGTCATTTCAAAGGGATAATCATTTGGAGGGAAGGGGCTCATCTTTCCATTGCAGGAAGATTCCCACCTTCCTTCCCATCTGTCTTTTAAAGCAGCACACAGACACCAGAAAACACTGCCTTTCTATTCCTTGCTTCCATTGGTTCTCACAATGGCAAAATGCCCCCTGAGGCAGCAGCAGCAGCAGACCTGCAGTTCACAGCCTGAAGAGGCTGCTGGGGCAGAGCAGGAGTGAGGGATGCTTTTCTGTTGGAAGGCACAGATCCCTGAGGCTGTGTCCCAGCCCAGGGAACACTCACCAAAGGAGATGTCCCCGAAGTTGAGCTCAGCGAGGTCGAAGTGTAAACTCGGTGCAGTGACGCTGCCCCTGCAGGCCGAGGACAGAGCAGGCAATGGCTCGGTTAAAGGCATTGCAATGGTCCGGCTGTTGTGGCTCGGGGGCACAAAATCTGGGCTCAGGCACCCTGAGTCCTGGGCACAGGAGGCAGCTCAAGCCAAGGGGCAGCAGCCAACAGCTTCTGATGGGCTCTGGGCACAGGGTAGGCAGGAGAAGCCCCCAGGGTGCTGGGGGTCCCATGAAGGACCCTGAACACACACCCAGACATGGCTCCGTGCCTCAGTTTCCCCATCTGCAATGGCATGGACATCAAGGTGTCCCCACAAACTTCTGTAAGGAGCCCTTCCAGCCACAGCTTCCCTGCTTTGCTCCTTCTGAGCTGGAACTGCTGTTCCCATGGAGGAGCTTTCTCAGGAGAGTTTGACCCACACAATCATTACAGACACAGTTCTGAGACACGAATCCAGGGCATTCCCAAACATCCTCTGAAAAGAGCCGCAACAGTTCTACCCAGGGCACAGATGGATCCTAGAGAAAAGGACCAGCTTGTCAGCAGTGCACCAGCTGGCACAGCCAAGAGCAAGAGCTTCAACAACCAAACTTGGCTGTCCTGAATCTAGCACAGCACCTCACCTGTCCTTGAACTCAGCAGACACACTCCAAAAGCCACCAACATCCACTAAAATCAGCACTTGAAGCTGCACAACATTCACCAGTTGATTTCATGGTTGATGCCCATCAATGCCCACTCTGCCTTTTGGTTCAAAATCAAGGAGCAGTGACCTGGGCCTTGTGTTGTACTCACAGGACTGCCCCTGGCTCTGCTCTGCGCATCTCAACAAGAGACACCTGCCCTTGCTCAAGGAAAGCTGCTTATGCAGAAACACCCCATGACCACTTTGGGGGAGGGACAGAGGAGAATCAATTCTTTGATGGTGAAAGGTTCCCTCTTGATTTCCAAAAGAAAAAAGCAGCACTTTTTCCTCCAAAAACAAAGCCAGCATCATTGTTTCTCCACTATGGGCACACATGCTCACCACTTTTCTCTTGCTAAGTAATAATTTCCTTGTTCTTCTTTATCCATCTCCCTTATCTCATTGGTATAATCCAGTGCAGATTGCTTTCATTTCTTTACTGCCTTGAGCCAGTGCCTCCCAAGAGCAGCAGCCCAGCTCCAAAGCTGCAGAGCAGCCAGCATCAGCTCTCCTGCTTCCACAGCATTATCCTGGCAGCACATGGCTCAGGCTGGCAGGGACAAGGCCTCACACTGCTGTGGTGCTGAGCACTGAGCTCTGCCTCCCCTATGATCAGCCCTTCTCCCTGCAGCTGGGCCAGGATTGTCTCATGCCATGGCAACAGCCCACAGGATGGTGCCCAAGTCCTTGGCACAGTTCCTGCTGCACAGTTCCTGACTCCCACATCAGCCCTTTGCTGGCTGTGCAAAGGAGGCACCAGAGCCCTCTGTGAAAAGGAGCTGGGGGCATAGCTTGTCCCCACAACATGGCTGGCAGAGCTTAGCTGAGGCTGCTGCTGCCCATCTGGCAGGGATTATTCACATAAGTTTTTACAAGCACTGCTGCTGCTGCAGAATCACCCAGGCTGGCCCATCTGCAAAGCCCTGGTAGCCTTGCTGGGTGTTCAGGTGGGACATCCCAGAGCAGCTGCTGCCCAAAGCTGATCCATCCCACTGCCTGCCATGGCCCAAGGCACAGGGAGATCCCTGCAGGGAGGAGTCATTCCAGCTCCCAGGCACCACACAGGGCAGCAGGCAGCCTCACACTAAAGCTATGCCAGCAGCAGAGCAGAGATTCACACCTCAGGATACACCTTTTTTCTCTGCTCCAGCCCAAAAGGAGGTAGGTGGGGGATGTCCCAGAGACAGCCACAGATGTGCTGACCCAGCTCCCAGGGTCCTCACTTGATGGTCAGCATGGCAGGCACAGGAGATCCAGCCACACTGAACTGGAACTTCTCCTCAAAGCTCCCCAGCTCGGTGGCACTGAAGGAGATCTGCACACTCTGGCTCCCACCTGCTGCAATGATGCCCTCCTCGGGGGCAAATTTGAAGCACAAGCCCATGTTGGTGGCTGAAGGGAGACAGGTGAAGGGAGCATCAAGAGCTCCTTGGTTCATCAGTTTCACCTGCAGCAGCAAGAGAGCAAGATGGAAATATATGTGGAACCTTCCCTTCTTGTGAGTTATTGTCCAATGATGCAATGAGCACCCAGCAAAGGCAGAAGATGCTTTGTGCTGCTGAATGGCAGAAGTCCAAAGATACAACAGGACAAGTTCTGCCTTTGGGTTTTCATGCAGAGCAGTGGCAACTCCACAGAACTGCAGTCACCCTGGGCTTATCCCATGGACACAGAGCAGTGCCCCTCTGCTCAGCAGCACCAAGCTCATGGAGAGCTGGCCCTGAGAGCAACGTGGGCTGATTGCAGCTGCGTAGGGAATCACCCCAGAGCTGATGCTGCCCCAGTGAGGACAGCTCCAACAGCACCATCTACTCATTCACCTTCTCCCATACCATGAAAACAATCCATTGAGAATGAGGCATCAACATCAAAATGTACAGACAGCACCATCTTTTGGTAAGAAAACTCAGGGTGTCTTTCTCTTCTCCAGCCAAGCTTTTAAAAGTGTCTGGCATGATGCAGTGCCTCATGAAGTTTTTGCAAGCTTGACACTACTGGGGGGAGGCAAATAGGTAGAAAAATCCTTTGCTTTATTCCCAGGAACACTTTTCTCTTTCTAGAGGCAGAGATGCAGCAAGGCTGAAGTGTGGTGAGGGACTGGTCAGCAAGGGAGAGAACTCCCAAGGCTTTCCTGTGATTGCAGGAATAAGCAGGGACACTTGGCTGGGAGCTGTTGGCAGTGGGCTGAAGCTCAAAGGCAGCTAGTTTGTTGCAGCTGCTTTTGTAGAGCCCAGTCCAAAGGTGCCTTGTGTCTGGCACTGCCACAAAAGCCTCTGAACATGCAGCTTTTGGAGCCAGTGCTGGTTTCATGGGCCAAGGGGTTGTTTTGCAGGAAGCCTCCCAGCTGATCCCTAAGGAAGGCTGCCCAAAAGCAGGGACTGGGGCTTCAGGAACAACAGACACACCTTTGTGACCCCCCAGATTTGAGCAGTCCGTCAAATATTCCCTGCTCACAAATGCCCAGGCTGGCAGCAATTCCACAGCTGCACCAGGCTTGCTGCTGCCTCAGGAGCCATCAGGATCCATCCCAAGCCCTGCTGCTCACCTCACAGACATGGGGGGTGTTGACAAAAACGTTCCCAAGGCTCAGACTCTGAGAGCTGAGTTCAACCAAGGGTCCTTGGCCTTCCCCTCTGAGCTGCAGGGGCAGCCTGCTCTCACAGCCTGGGGAGAGATGTCCATTGCAGTACAATCATTCCCTCGGTGCCACTGCATTTTCCAGGCTGCCTCAGTGTTAGTCCCTGACTCTGAGCTGGATGCAACCAGCTCCTGATGCTGCAGGAGAAGATATGCACCCTTCTCTTCCCTCAGGAGAAATCCCTTGGGGCTGATTTCTAATTTCTAACCCATTCCTTGGGCTGCTTTCCCATTTGAGCCACCAGTTTGCTGAGTTTAAAACATCTCTGGTGCCTGTAGTGACAGGCCAAGGAGTAATGGGTAGAAACGGAAAGAAAGGAAATTTAGGTTAGATATTAGGGAAGAAATTTTTCCTGTGAGCGTGGTGAGGCACTGGAGCAGGTTCCCCGGGGAATTTGTGGAGATTCCAGCCCTTCAAGTGTTGCAAGCCAGGCTGGATAGGGCTTGGAGCTACCTGCTCTAGGGGGAGGTGTCCTTGCCTATGGCAGGGGCCTTGGCACTCGATGATCTTTAAGGTCCATTCCATCCTTAACATACTGTGATTCTGTGGTTTCCTTCCCATGCACCTAGAGGAGCTTTGAAATCCATTCAGTTGCAGGCACAAAGCTCATACAGAGTTTGGCAATTCCCAAACTCCCTGGCCCAGGAGCACTGGGCTTTGTTGCCCAAGTGCTCCCCTTCTGACACTCAGCGCTGTGTTCTATTTCACAGACTGAGAGCTGCAAGGTGACAATTCCCACCCAGGGAGAGCAGCAGCTGCTGGCCAAGGCTGCTTCCTCTGGCTGAACAGCCTGGGCTCAGTGGGGCTCAGCCCCCTCTGCTCTGCGGCTGCCTGGGCATTGGGAGGTGATCCAGGCTCAGGGAGCCCATTTCTAACTCAGCTCCTCCCCCTGATGATGGATCCATGGCAAATGGACCCAAGGCCAACTTTGGATCTCTCTCCCCCTCTCACTCTTCTCCTGATTTCCTCTTCTCAAAATCCACACCTTCTCTGGGCAAACTGTTCCAGGAGGGTCTTTTTTCTGAATCCCTACCTAAACCTACTCTCTTTCCATTTGGATTCATTCTCCCTTGTCCTGTCCTTGCCTGCCCTCATACAAAGTCCCCATCCAGCTTTCTTTCAGTAGGTTGCCCTCAGGTACTGGAAGGCCACAGCTCGATCAAGTCTGAGTCTTTTTGCCAGGCTGAAGAAGCCGAGCTGTGTCAGCCTTTCCTTGCAGGAGAGGAGCTGCAGCCCTGGCACCATCTGGGTGTCCCTACTGGGCCCCTGCTGCAGCGTGTCCACGTCCTTGCTGTCCATGCCGGGGAGCCCGGCAGAGCGGGAGGCAGTGCTGCAGGTGCAGGGTCAGCGGCGGGGAGGAGACACAGCCCTGGCGGCGGCTCCGGGAGCAGCGATTGGCGCTGGGCCGCCCGCACTGCCGAGAGCCGGGGCCCTTGTGCCTGCCCTTGTGCCCAGGGCACCTTTCCCCACCGCTCGCCCACCCGCCCGCCTGCTCGGGGGAAACGCCCCCTGTGCCGCCCTCAGGGCCACCCCTCGCCGCTGCCCCGGGGGCTCCCCGGCACCAGCTGGAGGGGTCCAGGCCTCGGCCTCACCCTGCTAAGCCCAAGGCCTAGAAAAGCACATTCAAACACCCACCCAGAAAGTGCTCCAGGATTCCAATCTTTTCTCTACAGCACTGCTTTGCAATCAGAGTCTGCACGGGATTATAAAATCACCAGGAGAAAAGAGCATGAACAAGTTCTGCTTTGGCAGTAGCTCAAGACTTTAAGGGAGAGGGTGTGGTGCTTACTCACTCACAGGGATGCACAGGAAGTGTTGAAATGGTAAAAATAGTCCAAACCCCTCAGAACTTGGAATAAAAACCTGAGGCACTGGCAGCTAGCACCTCAGAAACACCTGGCTTTTGCTCCTCTCTTGCACCTGAGAACTTCCTGGACAGGGGCAATTCTTCCAATGGCCATGGCTACAAAGGGCAGCGAGCAGCTTCTCCTACTAGCCCTGAAATGCCAGTTGTCATTTGTGTGCACTGAGGATTCCGTTTCAGACTCTGAACTGGCGCAGCTGCTCCTCGGGTGCTGCTTGCACGCAGGCGCAGCGGTGCTGCAGCAGCTGTCCCGCAAACAGGGAGGGCTCTGGAGCTTCCCGGGGCCACCAAGGAGCGCAGGAGGGAATGTGCCCGGGATCTGGTGCAAAACCGTGGGTTGGGGGATCCTTTGGTCTCTTTGATGGGGGAGGGAGCGGGGCAGATGGAATCAAGATGAGACAGCCCCACACCAGGCAGCGTTTTCTCCTCTGAGAGCTCCTCTGAGCTGAGTGAGCTGGTGAAGCCTGTGGAGCAAATGAGACCCAGGAGTGAGGGAAAGGCTGGCTGGGAAGGAGTCAGATAAAGCCTGTGTGGGCATTTTGCTTTCCAAGGGGCTCCTGGGAGGCAAAGGAGACAAGAAGGATGTCCCATCCCATGACATTTCCTGGGATATGCTTTAGTGGTGGCCTTGGCAGTGTTAGTGGTCTCAGGTTATTGGGAGGACTCTATGATCTTAAAGGTCTTTTCCAATGGAAACAGTTCTGCAACTCTAAACGTCCATTCCTGCTTTTGAAGGATGCAGTCCCAAATAGACCCACATTTGTGTTTTTAAGGAATTTAGCATCTACCATTCCTTGAAAGTAATAGAAATCAGGCTTTTAAGGCTCTCAAAACACTTGAATTCCTTGATCTTCAGCTGTGTGTTTGAACTGAGGTGCTTTTATTCAGAAAGGTTTGACCACGGGATAAATGCAGGCAATTCAGCCACAATGGCACTTGCTTCATCTGCTTTTCTTCTTCCTTTCCCCTTGGGTGGCTGATTTGGCACTCTTTGTCTTGTACTTTGAGTTCTGGCTCAGACTTGCTCATGCATGTGCTGTAAAATCTTATCTACTCCTTTGTAGTGAAAAATGCTTGCAGACTGGTGGGAATTGCTAGAGACAAGGCTTACAAACCAGCCCCCAGTATGATTAGCCCAGTATCCCTGCTTAAATCCCTGCTTGTATTAAAAAGGAATGAGCTATTCTAACTCACTTGTCCCCTCCCCCACCCCATTTTTTTTGTAGCTCTTGGGACAGTCCTGTGTGTCATTCCTAGTCTTTGTTATCAAATGTGTGAAGGCATGGAGCTGCTGTAGCAGCAGCCTGAGTTCAGTGGGAACATGTCCAAAGCACTGGGTCCCACAGCAGAGGGCACGGTGAGAGACTTGCCTCTGCTGCCATGGCCATCCAGCCTGGGGAGAGCAGCTGCTGGGGCTTCCCCCCATTCTGCCAACAGCAGTCTGCCTCCAGCATGTGGCCTGTATGGCCATGATCTTGCCAGAGTGTGGAAAATGCATTGTTTGAATGTATTTTGATAGTGTCTGACATCACCTGACTGGAGCAGTTTGGTGGGCAGGATGCCCTGTGGGCAGGGCCATGGCAGGGATGGGTCGCTGGCACTGGCACTGGCAGTGTTATTTTCCCAGACAGGCTCCTGGTACAGCTGTGGAGGAGGGCACCAGCAGCTGTATCAGCCCAGCAAGCAGCAGCACATGGAGGAGACCCTCATCTACAAAGAGCCCCTCACCCCCTTTGCTCCCCCATGGCAGCGCAAGATGATTCCACTGCAGGTGAAGAGCTGCTGCAGGCTGGAGACTCCTGCAGCCTGGCCTTATTGCAATCTCCTTGCTGCAGCTGTGCCTGGAGGGTGATGGCCTGCAGCAGCACTGCTGATGCCCAGGAATGCTGCTGGGCTCAGAGAGGCAGAGTGTGTACAAAAGCTGCATTCAAAGCCCTAATGGCAAGACCCCGGACCCGCTGGCAAGGGCAGCAGCTCTTCTTCATTCCATGCAGGTGAGAGCCCAGCCTTGCAGCTTGTCCCTGAGGACAGGGAAACGCTCTGAGTATAGGTTTGAATTCTCAGGGACAGTCCAAATGAGAATTGCTTTGTGTTGCAATGTTTGGTTTGGGTGTGTCTGCAGGAAAGAAAGTGGGAATAAACCCCTTGAACAGCAAAGGAGAACTCTGCATGGCCAATTTACACCCTACAGATACACTGATCATATCGGCCCACTGAACACTGGGGGTATCTAATGCAGAGTACAAAGCTTCTTTGAATAGATAAGAGAGATGAGACCTGAAGAAATAATTTTGCAGATGGAGAAAAAAGGGATCAGCCCCAGGGGTCCCATAGATTGGACTTAGTTCTGCCAAATCAATCATGATTAGTTTTATCTGCTCTGTTGGGGAGTATTTCAGAATGACTGCCCCTTGGCATTTCCATTAGGAAAATTTGGAATTTTCAGGAACTGCCAGGATCAGAAATGTTTTGAGGCAGATCATGTTTCTGTTGGGTGGAACAATGAAGCAAAGCAAAAGAGGAACATTTGAAAGGTCAATTTGTTTCCTACAGCTCTCAGCCAACTGATTTTGGGGTCATCTACTGGGGAGTGCAAAGCTGCTTTTACTTCCACTGCCGGGTGTCAGAACCCAGGAAATTCCTCTGGCTGCCCTGGAGGACTTGAGCCCCTGCTCAGGGGGCTCAGAGACCTTGGCACAGAGCCCAAGACCCCTGTGCCTTTGATTTAGCTCTTGGAAAAAACAATTACCAACCTTATATGAAGAATTACAAGCCATGAAATTTTCAGTAGAATAATAGTTAGCTTGTCATGGGGTGAAAAATACATTTTTGAAGCTTTTAGAATGAGGGCTTGGGGTCCCAAGATGGAGGAATTTGGGTGTGCCTTGTCCTTTTTCCTTCTTCCTAGCCTCAATCTTCAGCTGTGATGTGGGCACTTTTAGATTGGGTTAGAGTAGAAAACTGTCTAACATAGATGATAGGTATTGGAAAGTAATTGTAAACATTGTAAACGTAGTTTTTAGTAAAAAAAGATAACATCACCTCGGAGGCAGGCAGAGTGCCTCTGACATTCTTGCTGAGCGGACCTCGGCAGGTCAGGAGAAAGAAGTTTATAGATAGGATACAAGAAACAACCTGGAGACCAAGAAATGAAGAGCTCTGACTCCTTCTTCAACCGCCTGGCTGGGAAAAGAGACTTTCTAACTTATCTTGGGGTCCTCTGACCAGCTAGAGTCCTGAGAGCCTGGTGCCCTTGTTTGTGTCTCACCACTTTGTTTGATGTGAAGATAGTTAAACAAAATACCACACTAACAAGCTGCAACCCAGAACTGAGTAGGAATTACAGAAATAAAGGCCCTGAAAAGTAGCTTTGAAAAGGGTCTCCTTCCTATGTTATAGGTAAAAGTTAAGTTAAATAAGGGTGTAGTTCAATTATATTGTATTAATTATGTTATATTAATTGTATTATGTTAAAAGGGGGGGGGCTTATTAGAATGTGCTAGGAGAAGGGTCCAGGGTTTGGTGGAACAGTGGTCTGGTGGGGCAAGGCGAGGTTGAAGATGGATTGGATAGAAGATCTGACCAATCATTTGAAGGCCTGCAGAAACGATTGGTCCAGAATGAACGGTGTTAAAGACCAATAAGAAGCCTGGAAGGGGACCAATCGTCATGCGGATCCAAAATGGACCAATCCTGGACTCAAATAGGGCTATAAATTTGGGGGGGAGTGCAGTTGGGTCGTAGTTCTTCTTTTTGGATACTTGTTTTATTTGGGGAGAACCCAGTGCACTTGGGGTTAGCACACTGTTCTGTTTTTGGCTCGCTCTGTGGGTGCCTGGGCTTATCCTGGGTACTCTGTTCCTTGTAGCTATTTTAATAAATGAGAACCTCTTTCTCTGGAGAAAGTTTGGCCTCGTTCGTATTCATAACATCTTTTTGGGGACTTGTCTGGGATAGGCCATGCCCCGAAACAGTCTGGGGTAGCCCAGGACCTGGGAGAAGCGTCCAGCCACTTTTTTGGCTGCCCAAGATTGGACTACGTCGGACTGCGGAAGGGTTTGCACCTGTACCTGAGGCTGCAAGGAACACAGCGACCCAAAAGGTGAGAGCCCTCTCAGAGGGAGCAGGGCTCACGTTACCTCAGAGTAACGTGAGTGGGGGTTGAAGGCAATAGGGGGTGTGAAGTGCATGTGAGTGAATGAGATGGGGGCTGGGAGTTCAGACCCCCGAAGCGAGTACGGTCCTCCCAGTAACAGAGGGAAGCGAGTGTTGTTGTGGAGTGTGTGTACCCCTAGGGACCCCTGGGAGTAGGGGAGACGGGGAGTACCCACCTATAGCCGCCCTTACCCGCTCAGGCTCCTGTTCCTCCAGTTATTGGCGGCTCTTAGGGGTGGTTTGAGCCATTGGCCCGAGTTCTACCCCTCGAACTAGGATCCCACTGGGAGGTCACAGGGGTACCCGAGAGGGGTTAGTGGGGTGGACTTGCCAAGTGAGGAGTAGAGCTCCAACCACTAGCTCAAACTACCTGGAGGGCTGTTCCTCAGGGATAGACAGGGAGAGTCTACTCTCTGAGGAACTAGGACCTTGGGGGTGAGAGAAAATGCTCCTATATGGAGACCACTGAACAAAGTGGCCACCGTGTAGGGGAGTACCCGTTTTCTGAAGCCAGGGAAGGAGAGGGTGCCCAACCCAAGGGGGAGGAGGGTCCCCTCGAACTAGGACCCCAGTGGGAAGGAAGTAGGCTCACCCTGAGCTAGGATCCCAGCTAAAGGGGGTCATAGTGGTGGCTGAAAATATACTTCACAGGGACGGTGACCCGCAGAGAGGAGGTGGGCCACCGGCTGTAGAAGGGCCCTTTCAGTCACTGGGGCTGAGGGGGAGGTTAGAACAGGCTCACGTTAGGGAGAATTTTTTTCTTTTTTTTTTTGTATGTTAAGAGTCGGGGCCCCTAAGGAATGAGGTTCGGAGGTGAGGGCAGGCCAAAAGTCCTTTGACCACTCCTTAGGAATTTTTGAGTTTTCTGTGTGGTGGGCCAAGAAGCGGCCATTTTGAGTTTGCTGTGAGATGGGCTGAGAAGCGGCCATTTTGAGTTATGTGAGGCAGGCCGAGAAGCAGCCATTTGGAGTTTTCTATACGGTGGGCCGAGAAGCGGCCATTTTGAGTTTGCTGTGAGATGGGATGAGAAGTGGCCATTTTAAGTTATGTGAGGCGGCCCGAGAAGCGGCCATTTTGAGTTTGCTGTGAGGTGGGCCAAGAAGTGGCCATTTTCAGTTTGGTGAGGCGGGCTGAGAAGCAGCCATTTTGAGTTTGTTGTGAGGCGGGCTGAGAAGCAGCCATTTGGAGTTTTCTATACGGTGGGCCGAGAAGTGGCCATTTTGATTTTCGTGTGTGATATGAAGCGGCCATTTTGAATAAACGGCTCATTGAAGCCATTTTGTACGTGGTTGAGTGTGGTGAGCAGAGGCCACTTGTGCAGAGTAAGTGGCTTGCTGCATCTCTTTTGTATTAAGTTGGGCAGGTGGTTGTAAGTTGTTTCATTTCTTGAAATATCCATCATTATTGTTTAGTTTTCTCACTAAAATGATAGATATTATATTTCTTTTTGGAATTAATTTCAACATTTCACTATTCTTAGGTTATAAATGTTCATTTGAATTGACATTATTATTCCAAAACCCTTGTTAAACCACCATATTTATTTTGTTTCCCACATCAAACATTTCTTTAAAGTTGCCATCTTTGTCTTGTCTCTTATGATAAGGAACTTTTTTAAAAGTAACCATTTTAACTACATTTTCCACAATAATTAATATTTATTTTTTCTTCCTCATTTATAACTAATACATATCCCTTATTAGGAAAAAAAAAATTGCATTTGGGTACCAATTGCTAGTTAAAGATGGGACAGTGTGCTGGGAGAAGTGCCAGCAGGAGGAGAAAAGGGAAGGATGTTTTTAAGAAAATACCTCCTAGTAGTCCTTTAGGTGAACTTTTAATAAATTGGGATACTAATGAGGGAATGAAGGATCTAGATAAGAGAAAAATGATGAGATACTGTGCAGAAATATGGCCTAAAGAGAGTATTGCTGAAGGACGTATTTATTGACCCTGGTACGGGACAAAAGAAAGATGGCTATGTATAGCTTTAATTAGATATGTCAATACCTGAATAGAACCTTGTGATGAAGAGATTAGATATGCTAAATGTTGGTTACAAAGGGAGAATCAGGAAGAGGAAATAAAATTATATAAAGTATCCAGAGAAAAAGAAAAAGAAGAAACTAAGCTACCAGAACGGAGGTGGGATCCTTTAGACCATCTTCCTCCACCTCCCCCTCCTGATCCCTTAGATTACCTCCTGTTGCCTCCTCCTTCGTCTCCTCCTGTAGACCACCTTCCTCCTCCCCCTCCAACCTTGTACCCCTTGGTACCATCTCACAAGGTGGATGCAATTTCAGTATCTACTCCCACAGGAGTTTTAAAATCATCTCAACCTTTTAATTCAAGTTTTCTTCCTCCCGGCATCCCCTCTTCTGTATCACCTCCTTTCCCAAATATACCAAGACCTGCCCATTCTAGTACTCCTTACGTTTTGCAGATTCCCTCCAGTTCCTCAAGTACCCAGACACCGGTCTCTAGTACCACTCAGAGTGTCCATACCCCAGTCTTGGCTCCCAAAACTTTCCAAAATACCACTCTTTATTTTTCCCCCATACTTAAACCCATAACCCAAAGTACCTCTTCCCATATTCTTATTCCTGGAATATCACAAAGCATTCCTTTTTATTTATCCCCTGTACCCCAACATACCAAAAGTCACAAGCAGGAGGAAAGTTTGTGAACAAAAGGTCAGGGAGTGAAAAAGGCCACCTATTGTAAAGATAGAGTGGAAAAGAAGTTAATTGAACCAGATGAGCATGTAGCAAGCCATCAATATAATACAAGGTTCCAAGCAAAGAAAATTCAAGATGAATGTGGGAGAACTGAGAAGTTGTTTCCTTTAAGGGAAATGCCTATGGAGGGGCCAGAGGCGGTGTTGGTTTTGTGAATGCCCCATTAAGTGCCTCTGAAGTTAGAAATTTTAAGAAAAAAATTAAGACTTTATTAGAAGACCCAATAGGCATCTCCCAACAATTAGACCAATTCTTAGGGCCTAACATCTTTATGAGGGAGGAATTAAATTCTATCCTAGAAATACTGTTCTCTTCTGAAGAAATACAAATGATTTGTACTGTGGGTATGAGGATTTGGGAAAGAGAAAATAGAGGGGGTCCTGGAGGAGAAGATAAAATGCCTATTAACCCATCTAATTGGGATCCAAACCAGGAAGAGGGAAGAGCGAACATGAGGCAATATAGAACACTAATTGTAAGAGGCATAAGAGAGGCAGTCCCAAGAACAAATAACACAAGATTGGCATTTGATAATCACCAGGAGCGAGATGAATCACCAAGCGCCTGGTTAGAAAGATTAAAACGAAACTTTCAGTTATATTCAAGTGTGGATCCAGATAGTCCAGAAGGACAAGCTTTAATTAAAATTCAATTTGTAACTAAGGCCTGGGTGGATATACGAAGGAAATTGGACAAGTTAGATGATTGGCAGGAAAGAGGAATGAACAAGTTATTAAGAGAGGCGCAAAAAGTATATCTAAGGAGGGATGAGGAGAAGACCAAGACAAAAGCAAAACTTATGGTACCACTAGCTAGAGAAAGTGCTAGATTTGGGAATAGTAAGTCACCAGGTGATGGAAAAAGCGAGTACACACGTCCAAGAATAAGTGGGTTTAAAGATCAGCCAAGTAGAACGTATGAGCCAGACAGAGATAAGTCACCTTGGCCTGAAAGAAGACTACCTTGGGCAGAAGTCATATGCTTTTATTGTGGTAAGAAAGGACATACCAGAAATTTCTGTAGAAAAAGAAAGATGGATGAGGCTATTGCTCAGGAACAAGACACCTTAGGGAGAAGGCTGGAAGGAGAGGACTAGGGGTGTCAGGGGCTCTACGCACTGAGGGATGATATTGGACATCAAAAGGAGCCCCTGGTAAAACTAGAAATTGGCCCTCAGAGCAAGGAAATGGAATTTTTAGTGGATACTGGAGCAGATAGTTCAAGTATTTCAGTGATTTCCAAGGGATGCAAATTAAGTAACCAAACCTGTAAAGTTCAAGGTGCTGAGAATAACTCTTTTGAAGTACCCATTATTGAAGAAGTACCTATAAAAGGAAGTTTCAGAGTAGGCTGTGCTTACTTGCTGTATTAGCCTGAATTAGACTCTAACCTCTTAGGCCGGGATTTACAAGTGCAGTTAAGAATAGGGGTAGTCCCTGAAGGAAAATGTATGGTAGTGAAAATGATGGTTTTAAAAGAAGATGATGATGAGAGAGAGATAGATCCGAGTGTGTGGGCAGAAGGAGGGGGTCATGGACTGTTGGAAATTCCACCCATAGAAATCAAAATGAAACCTGACATTTCCCCAATAAGAGTTAAACAATATCCAATTTCCGTAGAAGGGAAACGGGGATTAACACCTGTAAATAAAGATTTAATTAAAGAAGGAATTTTAGAACCATGCATGTTTCCACATAACACCCCAATATTACCCATAAAGAAACCCGATGGTACATACCGATTAGTCCAAGATTTACGAGAAGTAAATAAGCAAACTGTTACTCGATATCCACTAGTAGCCAACCTGTATAATTTATTGAGCAAAGTACCATCGAGACATGCATGGTTTAGTGTCATAGATTTCAAAGATGCTTTTTGGTCCTGTCTGCTTGAGAAAGAAAGTAGAAAATGGTTTGCATTTGAATGGGAAGATGAGGAAAAGGGGAGAAAAAAACAATTACAATGGACAAGGTTGCCTCAGGGATTCACGGAGTCACCAAACCTATTCGGCCAAACTCTAGAAGAACTAATGAAACAGTTTATACCTGAAGAAGGATCTCAAATCCTCCAGTATGTAGATGATCTATTAATTTCTGAGGAACAGAAAGAAGAGGTACAAACAACAACTGTTGATTTACTGAACTTCCTAGGGAAAAAGGGGTTAAAAGTATCTAAAAGAAAGTTACAATTTGTGGAACCAGAAGTAAAGTATCTAGGCCATATAACTGGGAAAGGATATAATAGATTAGATGCGGACCGAATTGAGGGAATACTATGATTGCCAGCACCAAAACCAAAAATAGATGTGAGAAAATTACCAGGATTAATTGGGTATTGTAAATCATCCATAGATGGACACACAAAATTATTTAAGTTTCTATATGATAAATTAGTTGAAAATGAGCCCATAAGTTGGGATGAAAATGATGAGAAAAAGTTAGAAGACCTAAAAGAAAAGTTGGCAAATGCTCCAGTACTCAGTTTGCCAGATTTAAATAGACTGTTGGAACTATTCATCAATGTAGAAGAAGGAATAGCTTATGGAGTTATTGTACAAGAATGGTGTGGGGTGCGAAAACCCATTGCTTATCTCTCCAAGTTGCTGGATCCGGTAGTTAGAGGCTGGCCCGCTTGTCTCCAGGCGGTGGCTGGAACTCCAACTCTTGTGGAGGAAGGTTACAAGTGAACACTAGGAAACAAGATCAAGGTGTATACTCTGCATGATATAAAAGTATACTAAGTAAGAAAGCCTACCTCTGAAATGGATTTCAGAGAGCAGGCTTTTAAAATATGAATTTATATTAAACAAAAGTGAAAATATAGAATTGACAACAACAAGGATCCAAAATCCTGCACAATTTTTATATGGAGAACCAAAAGAAGAACTGGAACATCACTGCCTTGAAACCATAGATTTGCAGATAAAAGTTAGAGAAGATTAGAACTACCTTTACCTGAAGGAGATATACTGTTTATAGATGGTTCATCACGGGTAGTGGATGGTAAGCAAGTATCAGGGTATGCTATTGTAAATGTGTCGAAAGAAAGGAGACCAGGACACCAAATGGTTCATCACAGGTGAGATTTATTGATTAATTCAGCAACTTAAATACAGTGTCTAATGAGTCTCATACATATTGCAAAAGCTGAGCTCAGGATTGGCTATTCAGCTACATGTCAGCCTCGTCTAATCTAGCCTTTTAGTTACATTCCTGTGGTTAGCAAGCACAGCAGCTTCTGTATTCTTCTTATCCACGAGGACACCCTAGCCTTGAAGGGGCCTCTGCTCTAGCTAAGACTTCTTTACCAAATTGATTAGGCTGTGTCCCCTTTCCTCAAGCCACTCTTTGACAAAACTCTCCCCATAAATGGACATACGATGACAGTCATAGAAAAAGGAAAACTTCCCTATAGTTGGTCTGCACAATGCTGTGAACTATATGCATTATTAAAAGGGCTAAAATGGCTTGATCAAAGGAGTGGTACCATATTCACTGACTCTAAATATGCCTATGGGGTAGTACATATTTTTGGGAAGATCTGGGCAGAGAGAGGATTTGTCAACTCAAAGGGAAAAACCCTTATTAATGAAGGCCTCATGAAGGCAGTGTTAGAAGCCTTGAAAGGACCAAAAGAAATTGCAGTGGTACATATAAAGGGACATCAAAAAGGCGATACTAGAGAAATAAAAGGAAACAACTGCAAAAAGGGCTGCTCTAGAAGATTCTGAAAAGATCCTAAGGTTAAAGGAAGTAGGAGATGGGAATGAGGAAGATCAAGAAAAGGAGGAGATCCCTATATTTAATGAAGAAGAACAAGAGGAATTACTAAAACATGGTGCAGTCCAAAACGGAAAAGGAGAATGGAGGATGCCAGACGGTAGATAAGTATTAAACAAGGCATTAACCAGAAAGATACTAGAAGATCTACATGCCTCAACCCATTGGGGTACTCAAGCTTTACATGATCACTTTATGAGAACTATGTGTGTATTGGGGTGTGGGAAATTGCCAAGATAATAACTCGAGTATGCATGGTATGTCAGAAGATAAATAGAAAAGTAATAAGAAAATTACCTCAAGGAAGTAGAGAATTAGTGAAAAGGCCATTTCAGTGTGTACAGATAGACTTTACAGAATTACCACAAGTGCAGAGATATAAATATTTACTGGTGATAATAGATCGTCTAACTCATTGTGTGGAGGCATACCCAACCACAAGAGCAACGGCCGAGACTGTAATAAAATTTTATTAGAGCAAATCATACCCCGATATGGAATGATTAATACTATGGACTCTGATAGAGGTTCTCATTTTACTGCCAAGATATTACAACAAATAACAGAGGCCTTAAATAACATCGGGAGATTTCATGCCCCATGGAGACCTCAAAGTTCTAGAAGAGTAGAGAGAATGAACCAGACTCTTAAAATAACTCTCACAAAATTAGCAGAAGAAACAAAAATGAATTGGTTAATGCCTCCCTCTGGCATTATTGAGAATAAGGACTAAACCAAGGGCAGATAGAGGGATTTCTCCATATGAGATGATGTTTGGCTTACCTTTCTTAACTACTTCAGGTAATATGGGAACGTATGAAGAAGGAGAATTAGGCATGAGAAAATATATAAAGACCATAACCTGCACTTTAGAGGAGTTAAGGAACAAGGGATACCTTCTTCAAACTACTCCTATTGATTTTAAAATCCACAAATTCCAGCCTGGTGACTGGGTGTTAATTAAGACCTGGAAAGAACAACCACTAACTCCAAAATGGGAAGGTCCATTTCAAGTTTTACTCATCACAGAAACAGCCATTAGGACGCAAGAACGAGGATGGACACATGTCACCAGAGTAAAAGGGCCGGTTTCTGCTCCTGAGGGATGATCCCCCACTACAGATAAGTTAAAGAAGACATCAGGAACACCATAAGAACCACATAAGCTATAAGTTATAATAAGAACTCTGTTCGATTTATTAGAGGATATTTAATTGAAACGTTTTAAACATTCTTTTAACTTAAGGAAATGGTATTAATATATGGGAGTGAGATTATATGAATTATCAAAAACATGTTTTAATCTCTGGTATTCCTTGTTACTGATCCTGTGATCTGAGAAGCGATAGAGCATTCTCCCACACACCTAGCAATCTGGCCCTAAAAGAAGGAAAGAACAGGTTGATACAAAAGGGGAAGTAGACTCCTGCAACAGTAACTGGTAAGAACAGCACAAGTAGTAAGGAAAGAGAAGAGAAGAGAAGAGAAGAGAAGAGAAGAGAAGAGAAGAGAAGAGAAGAGAAGAGAAGAGAAGAGAAGAGAAGAGAAGAGAAGAGAAGAGAAGAGAAGAGAAGAGAAGAGAAGAGAAGAGAAGAGAAGAGAAGAGAAGAGAAGAGAAGAGAAGAGAAGAGAAGAGAAGAGAAGAGAAGAGAAGAGGGGGAAAGACCAGATCAGGATACACTCCTGCCAAAAAGAGTCACTGATCCTCTGTGGAAGGGAGACATGAATGGGAGAATAGCCTGTACCGGACCCCAGTTCTATTGATCCTTCTACTATCATCCCTGTGTGCAAGAGTGTCTCGGACAGCCGTCCTCAGAACACACTCGAATATGAGCCCCAATTGTATCAACTTTTTAACGTTAATTACCTCTGTAGAGGATGGCAAAGTGTATTGGGTATTTGAAAACAGAGGGAATTTTTAAACAGAAATTGTTGGAGGAATGCCCTATGAAAGGAAAATGGATCTGTTCAGAAAGGAAACTGATTAAAGGAGAAGTAAGACATGCAGCTTATGAACCAGATTTACCAGACATTGAAACAACAATTGAAGAGGAAACATGTTAAAGAACTGATTAAAAGACTGGTTAAGAAAATAATTAAAGAACTGTCAAGAGACTGTTAAGAGGTTGATGCGGGCTAAAGCCTGATCAAAGTTTTAGAGGGGGGAGTTGTTATAGGTAAAAGTTAAGTTAAATAAGGGTATAGTTCAATTATATTGCATTAATTATATTATATTAATTGTATTATGTTAAAAGGGAGGAGCTTATTAGAATGTGCTAGGAGAAGGGTCCAGGGTTTGGTGGAACAGTGGTCTGGTGGGGCAAGGCGAGGTTGAAGACGGATTGAATGGAAGATCTGACCAATCATTTGAAGGCCTGCAGAAATGATTGGTCCAGAATGAAGGGCGTTAAAGACCAATGAGAAGCCTGGAAAAGGACCAGTCGTCATGCAGATCCAAAATTGACCAATCCTGGATTCAAAAGGAGCTATAAATGAGGGCAGTTCGGTTGGGTCAGGGTTCTTCTTTTTGGATACTTGATTTTTTTGGGGAGAACCCAGTGCACTTGGGTTTAGCGCACTGTTCTGTTTTTGGCTCGCTGTGTGGGTGCCTGGGCTTATCCTGGGTACTCCGTTCCTTGTAGCTATTTTAATAAATGAGAACCTCTTTCTCGGGAGAAGGTTTGGCCTCGTTCATATTCATAACACCTAGACAATGTGAAAAGCTCAGGCCTGGCCCAGCTGGGCTTAGTGTTGGCTGCCCTTGGCAAGGGAATGGAAGGAGATGGAGTTGGGGTGGGGTTTTGAAGCCATGGAAACGAGAGAACCATGGTGAGTGTGTCACAAAGGGGCAGCCCCACGCTGGGCTGGTGCAGGTTGTGCTGGACACGGCCCCAGTGGCAGCAGACGCGTCTGGCTCTGCCTCTCTGTGCCGAGCGCCAGCAATTGGAGTCACCCGGCCTTGTTCAAAGGCTGTGACCGAGCTCCCGGCGCTCACTGCTCTGAGAGCGTTCCCAAAGTCAAACCCAGACACTTCTGCGAGGCAGAAGCATGGGTTCAAACATGGATTTTACTGGAAAAGGAAAGACAACTGGAAGAAAAGGTGAGGATAGAAAGGAGCTGGAAGGCCAGAGCCAAATGGAAAAAAATCCCCCCAGGTTTCAGAGAAAACTGGTCCATGGTGGTCAGTGCTGACTCTATGTCAAAGTAGGTGGCTGGCAGCTACAGATGATCCTGCAAGGATGTCCTGAGGCATGACAACATTCTATCCTTAGTTTACTCTGCTTTCTCATTTTTGACAGTAGGCAAATCACTCATACTGTCAGCCAGGACAGGGACTGTGGCCATAACTGACCACAGGTTGGACATGGTCGTGAGATGCAAATTCTGTTGTTTTCTTTGCCATCAATGTTGATTGATGGTCTCACTACAGGTAAATTTCCCATTCTTCCTCTGCTTGCTGATAGGGTCTGAGCCTGAGGATGGGATTATGGTGCTACAGATATGCCAAAAAGCCTACCTGCTTGCTGAGAGGTCTTTGTAGTTTCCAGAAATAACATCACAACTGTGAGGGTTTTTCCTGTGGATTCACAGGCCACCCTCAATAAGGAATCTTTTTTCCCATTTATCATCGGAGCCTTCCACCTTTCCCTTCAAACTTGCTAACTCAATACAACTCAATACTGCTAAGAGGAATTAAATGCAGGCTAGTTCCATGAGAAATTAAACAAAAACAATTTTCCCAATAATTAAAAATTATTCCCCTTGAGTACCACACCCATTAGATGTGTTGATGATAAAGGTGGGCATTCACCTAACTCACTTCTTCCCTTGTGAGCATGGCTCAGCCTCACACAGAGGTGAGGGGGGAGCTGGGCCAATCTCTGCTGGGAGGAAGGGTCTTGTGGCAGCCCAGAGAGGCTGAGCACATTGCCAGGGAACAGCTGTGCCCTGCATGTGCCCCCGCAATGAGCTGTGCTGCTGCCAGTGCCCCTGGAGCTGTAGGGCTGCTGAGCTGTGGGGCAAGCAGAGGAGCAGGAGGGTGCATGTGCAGCTGAGCCATTCCTGGAGAGCACAAGGCTCTGGGCTCCCTGCTGTCCCAGGGCAGCCCAGAGGCCAGGCTGTGCCTGTGCTAGCTGGGAAGTGGCTCAGGGTTTTGCCCTGGCCTGCCTCAGTGTCTGCTAGCAGGAGCATGTTTCCCTGTACAGCTGTTTAGAAGTTTGCAGGAAATATGTCTCATGAAATATGGAGCTTCAGATGCTTTAGGTTTGCATTGTGGCCTGTGTTGTATTTTGTGTCTCCGCTTTGCAGGCCTGACTGGCTACCCTCTTGCCAAGAGGTTTTCCCTGGCAAGTCCCTCCATGCTCCTTCCCTCCAAGCCATTGCCTCCCATCCAGAACAGCTCTCCTCCTACCAAGCCAAGCCCAACATGCAGAGGAGAGCAGGAGGATGGGAAAAATGGCACCGGCTGGGATGAGGAAAGGAGAAAGAAACAGGAGCTGAGTTCAGAGGGAAAAGGATGGAAGGTAAGGAAACCAAGCAAAGTCCTGTGTGGCAAATGTTCAGTATATGTGCTGTTGGCAGAGCTCGAAGAACTTTTCCCTGACAGGAACTGACACTCTCACTGACGTTTGAACAGGTCCTGGTTTGTCTCTTTAGCTGGGCCAGAAATGATGGGATACTAAGGATGAGTGTGCACCTGCCCCTGCTGCCTCCTGCCCCATTCCTGGCCATGGCATGGAGGCCCTGGAGCAACTTGGGCAGGCAGAGAGCTTGCAGAGAGCAGCAGGGCAGGGAGCTCTGCTGAACTTGCTCAGTGCCAGGGAGCCTGAGCTGATGGATGTGTGGGAGCTGGAGAGCAGCCAGCATGCTGAGAGCTCAGCAGCACCTGGGCTCAAAGGCTGCTGGGGGAAGTGTAGGAGGGAAGGGCAGCAGCAGAAGAAATGAGGGACTTGAGAAAAGCAGGTTTTGACATCCTGCAGAATGGCTTTGTGGGGACATGGCTGGAGATCAGCTCTGGCTGTGAGACGCCTTAGGGGCAGGGAGAGAACAGTGATCTAAAGCCACTGCCATGCCATCCAAAAGGGCAGTGGAGGCAGTGGCACACCAGAACATCTTGATGTCAAACGTGTGAATGCCAGCTGGGAATGCAGCCACACTTGCAGAGGAGTGAGCACAAGGGCAGAGGTGGCAAATGTGGGACATGGTTTCTCCCTCACCACTTTGTGTTCCCTTCCCCATCCTGGGCCAAGCTGGACGATCAGTTTGGCTTTTCTTGCCAGGTCCCAGTTAAATGCATGGCTAAATGTCCTGAGGCATGAATGGAGGCAAGGCTGGATTCTTGATCTGATCACTGTGTTCTACTCTTTCCAGACTTCCTTGCTGTATTCCAGTGGTGGGGATATGAAGAAGGGGTTGCTGGGACCACCTTTGATCCCCCCCATACGCAGGGCAGTGAGTCCCCCTGTGGGCAGTGCTGCAGGGTCCCTGCCAAACTCTCCCCAGCTGGAATTCCAGGACTCCCAGGAGATGAGGTAAGCCAAGGTGTCTGCTGCTGCAGTGTGCTGTTCAGCTCTCTCTTCGCATCTTGTGGGGTTATTTTGTCCAGTCAGGTGTCCCATGTATTTTGGCAAACCTCTGTGTATTCTCCATTTTGGCCATCTATGATGATCCAGTGCAAATGTCAAAGGCAACACCAATGTCCCAAGAGCAGAGGTGGTGGTGGGGAAGAGGAGGTAGGGCTTTAAAGCACCTCAAGATGGTTCCTCTGCTGGACCTTGGCCATTGTTTCATACAGAGCTTGGCCAGCTCTCTGTGACTCCAGCAACTGAAAGCTGAAGGAGCATGAATTAGCTTTGCATCCTGTTGGGTTTATCGGTTGCATTTCCTCCTTTGTCATAGTGACCATGCTAAGAAGGTTTGCCTCCTTTCATGGTATGCCCATTCTCTCCATTCTCTTTCTACCTCCTCACATGTTCTTTTGTCCTCCATTTTCTCCAGGCCAGAATCCAGCAGCATAAACAAAGAGAAGAACTCTGAACCTGCGGGTAGGTACAGGGCATGTCTGTCCTAAAATGACCATTGCATTCTTGACTCAGAGGTGACATTTGGAAAGCTTGGTTAAAACAAATTCTTCTCAAAATTTCCTTAAATTCATTTCAATTCATTCGAGGGTTCAGTGGACTCTCCCAGAGCCCAGTCCCTGGGAGCATTCTCTGGTGCTGCAGTGTGAATTCCTCCACTTTGCAGGTGTGACTAGGTTCATTTTTTCCAAGTCTTTCCGCCCTTGGCTCCTTCCCTCAAAGCTATTGCCACCCATCCAGATCAGCTCTTCTTCTTCTTCTAACAATAATAAAATGGACAGCATGGAAGAAGAGAACAAGGAACCTGGCACTGGCTATGATAATGACCGTAAAGAAAACCAGGAGCAGAGTTCAGAAGGAAAATGTTCTAAGGTAAGGAGACCAAACTAAGTCCTGTGCAGTAGATTTTCAGTTTATGTGTTGCAGCCAGAGCTTGGAGACCTTTTCCTGTGCTGTGAGCCCAGGGAAGCAGCTGAGCCAAAGAAGAGCTCAGCTGGATGCTGTTCTTCAGGCTGTCTTTGCAATGGGTGTGTAGTGCAGACTTCCCATCCTCAGTGTGTATCAATAACAGGAGAGGTCTTTGAATGGTTTCTGGGCTCTGCTGTGGTTCCTCCTCTGTCTTATGGCTGAGAGAACACAAACTAGCAGTCAGAGCAGCTAAAGTTGTCCACTCTGGAAAAACTGTCCTCCTAGATTTATTAAACAATGGGTTTCTTTGAACTGTCTCTGTGTCTTGGTGGTGGTTTCTGTCAGCTGTGTCTGATCAGGATGGAAAAAGGTGTTTGCAGGAACAGGCAGTCCTGCAAAGTCAGTTCCAGGTTGGCTCAGCTTTTGAGTTGTACAGCCATGCCCTCTGCACAGTTGTCCCTGATGCTATTTCAGGACTTCATCAGCTTCTGGTCAGCTGTGTGCTCTGGCATGGCTTTGTGCAGAGGGAAGGGAAGGGAGGTGGCCATGGGGAGAGCAGCCCAGACCCCAGCCCCATGACTGCCTTTGCAGCAGGGCCATGACCTGCAGTTGTTCTGGGTTTGCCATGGGGTGCAGGAAGAGGCAGATGAACAACAGCTTTGGTAAACATAATGTGCAATCCAAGGCTCTGGTAGATGATTTCAGCCTTGCTGAGAAAGGGCCCAGTGTAACCCTGACAAGAACTGACCCTTTCAGTGAAGTTTGAACCAGGTCCTGGTTTGTCTCTTTAGCTGGGCCAGAAATGATGGGATACTAAGGATGAGTGTGCACCTGCCCCTGCTGCCTCCAGCCCCATTCCTGGCCATGGCATGGAGGCCCTGGAGCAACTTGGGCAGGCAGAGAGCTTGCAGAGAGCAGCAGGGCAGGGAGCTCTGCTGAACTTGCTCAGTGCCAGGGAGCCTGAGCTGATGGATGTGTGGGAGCTGGAGAGCAGCCAGCATGCTGAGAGCTCAGCAGCACCTGGGCTCAAAGGCTGCTGGGGGAAGTGTAGGAGGGAAGGGCAGCAGCAGAAGAAATGAGGGACTTGAGAAAAGCAGGTTTTGACATCCTGCAGAATGGCTTTGTGGGGACATGGCTGGAGATCAGCTCTGGCTGTGAGACGCCTTAGGGGCAGGGAGAGAACAGTGATCTAAAGCCACTGCCATGCCATCCAAAAGGGCAGTGGAGGCAGTGGCACACCAGAACATCTTGATGTCAAACGTGTGAATGCCAGCTGGGAATGCAGCCACACTTGCAGAGGAGTGAGCACAAGGGCAGAGGTGGCAAATGTGGGACATGGTTTCTCCCTCACCACTTTGTGTTCCCTTCCCCATCCTGGGCCAAGCTGGACGATCAGTTTGGCTTTTCTTGCCAGGTCCCAGTTAAATGCATGGCTAAATGTCCTGAGGCATGAATGGAGGCAAGGCTGGATTCTTGATCTGATCACTGTGTTCTACTCTTTCCAGACTTCCTTGCTGTATTCCAGTGGTGGGGATATGAAGAAGGGGTTGCTGGGACCACCTTTGATCCCCCCCATACGCAGGGCAGTGAGTCCCCCTGTGGGCAGTGCTGCAGGGTCCCTGCCAAACTCTCCCCAGCTGGAATTCCAGGACTCCCAGGAGATGAGGTAAGCCAAGGTGTCTGCTGCTGCAGTGTGCTGTTCAGCTCTCTCTTCGCATCTTGTGGGGTTATTTTGTCCAGTCAGGTGTCCCATGTATTTTGGCAAACCTCTGTGTATTCTCCATTTTGGCCATCTATGATGATCCAGTGCAAATGTCAAAGGCAACACCAATGTCCCAAGAGCAGAGGTGGTGGTGGGGAAGAGGAGGTAGGGCTTTAAAGCACCTCAAGATGGTTCCTCTGCTGGACCTTGGCTATTGAATTCCTCTGTAATTGTTGTGGTGACATTTGGGAACTGTACTGCATGGGATGGGTCCTGCAGGTCTTTGAATGCTGTTATCCTTGACTGTCAAATTTGGCAACCATGAGAATATGCTTGGACAAATTTTGGCTACTGGAGAGGTGTTTGTAAATTCAGGTGCTGCTTCTGTAAACATCAGGTGTATCTTCATTCTGCCTAGGGCTCCACAGTGAAATGAGATGCCAGATAAATGTTGCAGTATAGATGTAAAATCTGATGTATAATCCGATTGATGTTTAATGTTTTGATCTGGGCTTAAGATCAAAGAGGGAAAGGTGCTATAGAAGAGGCACAGGACTGTACCTGATGGAAAAATATTGGCTTGGATATGGAAGAGAAAATGTACCTATAACCCTTATGCAAGAGCTAACAATAAAGAGGGAGTCACGGAAGTATCATGCCAATTGTGAATCTTCAGTGGCTTTTAAGGTGTGATCTGCACATCCTTCCCTAGCATCTGAGTTGGAAACCAGGCTTTGTTTTCTTGAAAGAGTCTGCAGGTGTAATATCATTCTCAGGAGACAGCAGTGCTCTGACCACATGTGGCATGAGGATGTCACCAGGGTAAGCCACAAGCAGGCAAAGTCAAGCTTTGGCAGCTGTACAAAAGTAGCTGCCCTCCATTCAGAGTCATGATTCAGCTCAGCAGCTCTTGCTGCTTCAGAGAGGCTGTAGGAGCCACTTGGCTCCAAAAGGAGAGGCAGCAGAACTGGGGAATTCTGATGCAGGTTGAAGAATTATTGCTGTGTTTTAGCTGGAGCTTGGCCACCTCTATGTGACTCCAGCAATGGCAAACTTAAGGACAATGAATCAGCTTTGTATCTTGTTGGGTTTGTGTGTTTCATTTCCCCCTTCATCACAGTGACCATGTTTAAAAGTTTTGCCTCCTTTCATGGTACACCCTTTCCCTCCCTTCTCTTTCTACCTCCTCACATGTTCTTTTGTCCTCCATTTTCTCCAGGCCAAGACCCAGCTGCAGAAGCAAAGAGAATTCTGAACCTGCAGGTAGGTACAGGGCATGTCTGTCCTAAAATGACCATTGCATTCTTGACTCAGAGGTGACATTTGGAAAGCTTGGTTAAAACCAATTCTTCTCAAAATTTCCTTAAATTCATTTCAATTCTTTGGTGGGCTCAGTGGACTCTCCCAGAGGCCAGTCACTGGGAATGTTCTCTGGTGGCACAGTGAAAATTCCTCCAGTGTGAAGTGTTGAGTGGTACCTGGGGGCCATAGAGATGCAGCGCTGGAAGAGGATACCTTCCTCTCCATGCTTCTTATTCTTTTTATCTCCCTGCAGCCTTTTTAGTGTCACAATTAGCAGGGGAAAGAAGGCTTTTAGCATGAAATGAGAGAAGTTCCCCCTCCTTCCTCCTGCTTTTGAAGCAGAAAACCTTTCCTTGGGGCACTTTCTGAGCGGAACCTTTTGAGATGTGAAGGGGATTAATGGACATTGCCTGGTTTTGTATTGGCAGAAATAGGGAAACTTCCTACGATAGAAAGTTCTTTTGAATTTGCCAGTGAAGGAGAAAGAGCCTTCCAAATGGATACATCCTATGCAGGGTGTGAGTTTGTCATCCTGTGCAGAACAAGCCCAAAGCCACCTATGGCAGGTTCACAATGACAAATCTCTTCCCAGCTCTCTCTGCCTGTGTCAGTGTTGCAGGCTGAGGCTGGGGCAGGAGATGCCTTCTGCCTTGTCCCTGTCCCTGCCTTGCCTGATCCCTGACAAGTGGAATCGTGCCAGACAAAATGCAGTCTCTGGTGCATCTGGGTCAGGCAATGCTTTCAAGTTGAAAGCCTCAATGACACTGTTGTTGTTCCTTTGCCATCTCTGGGTGTGTAATGATAGGAGAGATGAGACTTGGAGAAATAATTCTGCTGATGCAGAACAAGGGATCAGATCCCCTGGTCCCTTTGGGGGTCAGGGTTAGTTCTGCCAAATCCTGGCTACGGCCCCCCTTTGGAATGACTCCTTCATTGCTGATATGAAGCTGAAATGCTTAATGCACTGGAAAATAGTATTGCTCAGTAAGTAAGGTGACATTTTTGCTGGATCAATTCTGGACTAGAAATGACCTATCTCATTAAACATTACCTGTCTCACTTTTATTACTGACCACTGCATTCCACAGGGTGAAGGAATCTGGGTTTAAGACACTCATCCTGCTTGCCTGCCATATGATTTTATTCTCTGTGCAGCCATGTAAAGAACTAGTTCTCTTAATTCTAACTGCTTTGTTGGAGAGTATTTCAAAATTACCTACCCTCTGCTATTTCCATTAGGAATATTTTGAATTGACAGTATTAGCCAAGATCAGAAATGTTTTGAGGCAGGTCATGTTTATGTTGTGTTTGGGTGTCTCTGCTGAAAAGACTGCAGGGAATAAACCCCTGGAACAAGTAAGTACAGCAAAAGTGGAACTTTGGGATGAGCACTTTGTTCCCTACCAATACGAGCTCACAGAATACTGGGCACATCTAATGCAGAAAGCAAAGCTTCTTTTTTATCTGAAACGTGGTGCCATTGTTTGTGTCCCAGCACTTCTTTTGTTGTAAAGAGTAATATAAAAATCCCAAAAATGCAATACCCCACCTGGAACTGAGTGGGACCTACAGAAACAAAGGCCTTGAAAATTACTTTTGAAAGCAATGACTTCCTTGCCAGGATCAGATTCTAGAGAGCACTGTGAATTCCCAACTGTTTGGAAGGAAAGGGATCCTGTAGTAGTGGGGAGGCAATGGGCATCACATGAACTAGTAGAGCCCTTCTCTTTTGGCTTGCCAGCTCCATATTGTTCAGAGAAATTAAACTGATTCTTGTTTCATGAAAAATAAAAAACCAAGCAATCTTCTCAGTAACTAAAATACGCTTTGAATTCCTCACCCATTAGATGAGTTGATTGTAAAGGCATGAGTTCAATTAACTCACTTCTTCTCTTGTACCGGAATGTCAGCTGCTTCTGAGCCTACAGCAAAAACCCAGAGGAAGAAGGGAAAGAGCTCTGGGTTCAAGACAGAGCTGAGATGCCTCTGTTGCCAAGGAAACGGGCTGAGCTGTTGGGCTTGGAGCCTCCTGTGCCGGAGCCCGGCCTTGGGAATGGAAATCGGGGCTCGCAGGAGGCTCAGGGGCCTTGGCCCAGGAGCCCCGGCAGAGCCGCAGAGCAGCACCGGCCCCAGGGGCACTGCAGGGAGGACAAGGACAGAGGGCAGGGGGAGCTGGGCTGTTGGCTGGCAGGAGGAGGGGTCTTGTGGCAGCCCAGAGAGGCTGTGCACATTGCCAGGGAACAGCTGTGCCCTGCATGTGCCCCCGCAATGAGCTGTGCTGCTGCCAGTGCCCCTGGAGCTGTAGGGCTGCTGAGCTGTGGGGCAGGCAGAGGAGCAGGAGGGTGCATGTGCAGCTGAGCCATTCCTAGGGAGCACAGGGTTCTGGGCTCCCTGCTGTCCCAGGGCAGCCCAGAGGCCAGACTGTGCCCGTACTAGCTCTGGGTAAGTGGCTCAGGGTTGTGCCCTGGCCTGCCTCAAGTGTCTGCCAGCAGGAGCATGTTTCCCTGTGCAGCTGTTTAGAAGTTTGCAGGAAATGTGTCCCAGGAATTATGGAGCTTCAGATGCTTTAGATTGCATCTCCACCTCTGTTACATTTTGTGTGTCCCTTTTGCTGGCCTGACTGACAGCAGTGGTCCCAACGAGGTTACCTTGGGATCTGTAGTTTCCCTGCCAACATCCCAAATGCATTTACCTTCCAAGGCCCTCCTTTCACAGAGCCGCTGTCTAAGTCTCCTTTTTTATTATTATGCTGACCATTCTGCAGGGGCAAAAAATCCTGATTTAAGACATTGCTTTTTTTCTACTGCATTGCCACTTAATTTATCCTCTGTGAAGTTGTATAGAATTGCAACTAGAAAATCAGCCTTTAGTCATCCTGGCCTGAAAGTGGCCCAATCTCATACAGTTTAGAATGAAAATCCTTGGGGAAAATGAAATATCTAGTGTCAAGAACACAGTTCACACTTGGCTAACACTCCTGCACTCCTGCAATGCTCAGATTTTCTTTGAATGTCCTATGAAATATTCCAACAAAGAGAAGACAATGTTGATCTAAATGCATCCAGGTATTAGAACCTGGGGCTTCTTTCAGGAACCAGAAAGATGATGTTTACTACAATCAGCATGAATAAGGGCAGATAAGAATCTCTGTCAAGGGCAATCTCCTTCTCTGCCCTTCTCTATCACACACAGAGGCTTTCCAGCATGCAGGGGCTGGGGCCTTCATCATGCAGCAGGTTTCAGTCTGCTGGCCAACAGAGTCATGTCATGTCTGTTGCCAGTAGTCCATCCCCTGGGAGAGGGTCTAGGCATTGTACCTTGCTGCTCTCAATCCCAATCTCTGTGTCTTGAGAGCTCTGCACTCCGGAACCTGTCTTGCCTGTTGCCCAGCATTGTGGTTTTGGGGGCTTGAAGTCTGTCAGAGGTTTACAGGAACCTTTGCTTCCATTCCCAGGCCTCCCACTGAGCCAGGCCAAGGACACAGATCATTCCACCACTCCTGGTCTTACAAGGGACAAAGAGCTGAGGGACGCCTTTGGAAAGGTAAGGGATAAGAACAGGGATGAGCAGACTTCCTTTCCAGTGGCTGTTTAGTGCTTGGCCCAAAATGTCACTGAAAATCATCATCTTCCACTCTAGGGGAATGGGGATTCACTTGGGAATATATTGGACAGCTACAGAACCACTGCTTGGCTATTTCCAGTGGTGCCAAGGTCTCTGTTTTGGAGATGGTGCTAAGGTCATGCCTGAAGCATTTTTTTTATGTGCAAAGGCTGTTTTAGAGAAGTTCTGAATGACAGAGCAAGCTACACATCAGTGAACGTGGGCAAAGTGCATCCTTGGAAGCAGAGAAGCTAAGATTCTAATGTTGGGTGCAAGCAAGGCTGCAAAATCAAATGGTAGAGGTTGATTTTTCCTGGTTACCTTTGTGTCTGTATCTCACAGCCCTCTCATTCTCAAGTTTTCTGCTCATGAACATCAATGCTTCTGTAACTTGTTTTCACATGACTCCTCGTTTTGGTCTCCTGGTCTCAGAGACCAAGTCCTTCAGAGTCCTTCAGAGCTGAGTCCTTCAGAAGCCAGGAAGTGAGAAACAGCTGCAATTCCTGGCCATGAGTGTTAAGCAACAGCTCATTAGCCCTCCTTGCTGGGTATTGCACATGGGTTTTATTCTCCTGCCATGGCCTGTAGGAACTGAACTGCCTGCTCCCTGGCCATGTCAGCTGTTCCTCTGCCTTGGAGCACTCCTATGACTTTCATGCTTCAAGCAGGGCTTCCTGACATTGGTTGCAGTTGCAGCAGTGTAAGGTTGTGGCTCTGAAGTGTTGTTGTATTCATGTTGTTGCATAATTATATTTCCTGAGTCTCATACCTTCTTGGTGGTTTTCTCATGGCAGATCTTCACAGCAGTGGTGTTGTTGCTTCTCGGTCAGGACTCCTCTCCCAGGCTATCCCTGACCACCCCGCCCCCTTTTATCTCAGTTGCCTCCATGGGCTACAGCTGCTGCCCAATCAAGGACATCACAGCTGCAGCCCATTTACAATAACTAGAATCAGGGCAGGGTCACTAATACAATACAAAGATCTTTCACTGCCATTCATATATTTACAATACATAAGTTAACTCAACCCCCTACAAAGTGTTCCACCTCACTGTGTGTAATTGCCAAGGTGAGGACAGGAGACATTCCTCTGAAACTATTGGAATGTGGATGGAGCTGCACTGAAGCCTATGGCACTCTGTGGACTCTGTGCTCCTGATGAGATGTTGTGTGTGGTTTGTGTGTCTCTGCTTACAGTCTATGATGTATTTCCATTGCATCCAGATCCGTGCTGCTTTGTACATGTTGGCTCAAAAGAACTTGGGGCAGAAGGACGCAGAGCTTTTGGAGAGACAGATGAAGAAAAGGAGACAAAGGAAAACATTCTTGCAGCCTATTCCTGAGACAGTTGAGCTTGGGGATGCAGCTGAAGCAAGTAAGTGGTGCCTACACTTGTGGTGGTCCTTTTTCACCACTTGCTTGCCCTTTTCATAGTGTTGCAATCAGACTGGGGAGCTGTTCAGCTTCCACCTGAGTGGAAGCTTGCTTGGGATTTAATTCTGTTTCCCAAAGAAAAATACAGAGGCATGAAGTGTCTTGCCCATGGCCTCACTGAGTCAGTAACAGAATATCAGCTTCCCCCCTTTACCTCTAAAGTCCTTCAGAGCAGAAAATTCTGTCTTGCAAAGTACACTAAGGTTTCAGACTCTCCTGGAGAGCAGCTTCCAGGGAAGGGGAGTCCAAAAGAATGCTTTTCAACCAGGCTGCAACCTGAAAGAAACAAAATTCAGCTCCTTCTAATGAAAACACCAGAGATCCTTCTCCTGCCACTCCCTGCTGAGGAGCTGGCACTGTAGGGCTGTGCTGAAGCCCCAGCCAGGGCTAATGTTGCAGCCCCAGGAGCAGCAGCGTTCCCAACTGGATCCTGGCTGAGAGGCTCTGCCTGCAGGGCTGTGAGCGCTGCCCAAGGGCGGCAGCGGGGCCCTGAGGAGGCAGCACTCAGCCCGAGGGCAGCACACAGGGTTATCTGCACTTTCCTTTGGCAACTGCCCCTGCCAGCCTCTGGAACAGGAGAACAAAGGCAAAGCAATACTGGGTTTCCTTGTTTCTTAGGGGAAGCATCACTGCAATTTGGTTTTAAGCTAGAATAAGGTAGATTTTTTTTTATAATGAAAAGGATGAAAAGCTGGAAGGTTTTCCCAAAGAAGCTGTTGGTCCATCCTTGAAGGTGTTCAAGGCCAGCTTACATGGGGCTCTGAGGAACCTGATCAGGATGAAGATGTCACTGCTCACAGGGGTTGGACTAGATGATGCTTAAAGGTGCCTTCCTACCCAAACTCTTCTAAGATTCTGTGATCGTTGTCCCATGTTAGTGTTATACTTGGTATACAGTGGTATTTCGTTGTTATACTTGAAGTTCTTTGGGGTAACAAGCAGATGTTACCCAGCTCCAGCAAGTTTTCTGGTCCTTTCCATCATCACCTGTCCAGCACTCTCCCCTTACAAGCTCCTCTTTGGTCCCTGCAGCCTTTAGCCTACCACCTGTTGATGGCACAGCTTCTAGAGGGCAGAGAAAACACCCTGGTAGTGCCTTGAAGGAGAAGGTCTTGAGGAAGCAGGACAATGTGTCCTTACTGCCCAGTACACCCATCATCCATGGGGATGGCAGCTTCCCATGCAGCTCCTCAGGTAAGCCTGCTCCATGGCAGCTTCTCCCACTTGGGTTTTTCCTTGCACAAGGAGCACAAACTGCCTCCTGCCTCAGCCAGCACTGCTGGGATCTTGGCTCCATAGTCTATCCTGAGAGTGAACAGCAAATATACTTTTGAGTTACTCCAGCTTGGAAGTACTGGAGCAGTTGGTTCTTAGAGATCCATTGGAAAGCTGAACTGAATAAAGTCGTGGTAAAGGCCTAATCTCTGGCTTTTGCCCAGCCTGAGAGTCCAAACTACAGCACTGGTGCCAGGAGGCAGCTGGGACTGCAGGGATGAGCTGCAGGGCAGTCTGCTGCTGTGCTCACTGTGCTCCTATGAGAACCACCACGATCAGTTGTTCACTCACCATCTGGGCCCTGTGCCTGTGCTTCTGTCCAGTTCTGCAGCCAGCTGTTCTGCTGGGCTGTTCCTTGCTGTTCCAGCAAGGGCTGTCTCTGCAGGGCAGTCAGGGGCTTGGTGCAGTCATGCTGCTGCTGTTCCCAGAAGTGCCCGATGGCTCCTCGCTGCCACCATCCCACAGCCTGCAGTGCCAAGAGGAAACAAGCAGTGCCTCCTGTGTCAGCCAGCAAATACAGCACCCCTGTGCAGCAGATGGCAGCCAGGAGGGGCTGCCTGCTGTTCCCAGGCTGTTTGCTGCCTGCAGCAAATAGACAGCAGAGAGTCCCTAGTGGCTCTTGTCCCTCCTTTGTGGGTAGCCTGCCTGTGCTGTGATCCCAAGTAGGGTGAGATAAGAAGAAGGGAGCTAGGAGTGATAGCTGAATGCTCTTCTCTAGTGATGCTACTTCCTTGTTCAGAATTGACCAGAACTAGCCTGACATGGCTCTCCATTCACAGTGAATCTAGATGTGTGTGTCTACATCACTGATGTCAGTGGCTGGGGTACCTCAGTGACATCCAGATTAGCTCCCTTCTGAATATATTTTGAAGTTATCATTCCTCCATACTTTGTGAGAACATGCAAGGTAGCACAAAAACCCTACAGAGTCCAGAGCAGTTCATCTAGATTCTGTGCAATATTTATACTCCATCATTTTAAACATCTAAAATGTTTTCATCTACACATTAGAAAATCAGCTTTTGAGTGCATGACATGAAATTTTTGATTGACAGTGCTTTTGATGACAAATGGGTTTCATAAGGAATGCATTTATCATCAGATTTTTCTCATACCTTCTAAAATTTTTTTCCTTACCAAAAAGTTCAATTAAGGCAAACCCAGGTCAACTGATTAACAAGAGAGTGCATCTGCCAACAATGTGGATCTGTATTTGCATATTTTTATCCTCAGAGTGTGTTTGGAAGGCTTTTTTATCAACTGTCTAGTCTGGAAATTCCATTTTTACACAAGAGAAAGCTTAGAAACTGCTGAGTTTGCAAACACGTCCATTAGATGGCAAATAAATTTCACCTCAGCATTCTTGAAATACAGGCAGTGTGTACCTCTGAAAAAGGTTCATGAAGCTTGGAAAGAACAAGATCCATAAAGTACTCCCTTCCCAATAGCAGGCTAAAATGTGTGTGCACTCAGCTGCCTCTGTCTAGAATATTTGCAGTCAATGGGAACAGAGGCGCTCTCAGGTGGGAAGGGTCAGGTGTGGCTGTTCCCTGGCAGCTGCTCCAGGGGGATTGAGCCGGGCCCAGCAGGGCTGGGTTGTTCACTCTTGGCTTGGTGCTGTCTCCAGGCAGCTGCAGGGCTCTCCCCAGGGAGTTGCAGAGTGCCCCTGTCCTCAGGGCTGGGGGCAATCAGGGCACTGAGACAAGAGGGGCACCTGAGGGGTTCCCTCGTGGGCAGCCGGTGCTGCTGGTCAGCGCTGCCTCAAAGGGAGCGGGAGCTCTGTGGCCGCAGGAACTGCTGCTGGCTGTGGCACCTGTGACACTCAGAAGCTGGTGCTGCAGGGGCAATTGTCAGCTTCAGCCTGGAGCTGGGCCCGGCTGGGGGAGGCTGGGAGCAAGCAAGGAGCCCCAGGAGCCAGAGAGCAGGGAAGCCTCTGAGCCAGTGCCAGTTTGTGCCACATGGAGCCCCGGCTGGGAGATGGAGCTGAGGCCGCCCCATGGTGGGGCCTTGCCCAGGGCTGCAGTGCCCATGGCCGACCCTCTCCTCACAGTGACCTTGCAGACGGCCCCTGGTGCCAAGCGCCGAGAGGGGCCACTCCGTGGGCATGGGCAGAAGGACAGAGCCTCTTCAGACCCACAGCAGTCCTTGCAGGAGGCACTCTCCTTACTGGGCAGCAATAACTGGTAAGAAAGGCCCCGCTCCCTCTGTGTCCCTCTCAGAGTTAAGGTCGGTCAGAAGCATGTCTTGCTCGTGCCTTGGAGTCCTAAGAGCCCAGAGAGCCAAAGGGCACTGGTGAAACCACTCCAGAGCAGGGAGAGGATGAAGACTGGAGAGCAGCCTTTTCTTGGCCTTGCTCTGCAGCAGTGCTGCAGCTGCAGCAGGCCCATGCTGTTTCCTTGCTTTGCCTGCTGCTCCATGGAGCTGCAAAGGAAATCTTGAGGGAAGGGAAAAAGCTCTGGAAGGAGATGATTTGCTGGCTGAAGGCAGAAGCAGGATGGCAGAAGTTTTGAGTGTGGAGATTTGGGTGCCTTGGGCCACTGGCCCAGTGGGACTGAGTAAGATTTCTCTCTGCTCCCACTGCTGACAGCAATGGCAGGTGACAGGGTCTCCCTGTGACCTCCTGCATGGCAGTCCCAGAAGCAGCTCCAGGGAGTTCCTTTTTCTGACAAATGGACTGAGTTGTGCTTTCAAGTCTCTCAGCCTACCATTACTCCTGAGGGGCTCATGGCAGAAGAGAAGGAAAAAGAAAGAAAATCCTCTAGGAATCTTGCTTTTTGGAAATCAACTTTTTCCGTCCCACTGCTTCATATGGGCCTGAGATGTTTTGTCATTACTCCCAGTGTGTCCCAAAATTACTCAGAGGCAGAAGGAGCCCCAAAGGTGATAAGCCTACAAATGTTAGGTGATATTGGTTTTCTTTTTGATGTCTTTTTGATCACTCCCTGGTGGATGCTTAATTCACACAGGGTTAAGGACTCCATTCCCACTGGGATAAGCATGAAAAATCTGCCACGATGCATCTCCTTGTGCAGTCACCTTTGCTTTGCCCTTTCTCTTCTGCTTTCTCTTCCCCGTTTCTCTTTGGTGCCCTGTGGGGTGCAGAGAGCTTCTGCAGGTGTGAGGGCTCTGGATGACACTCAGGGGTGCCCGTGGGATCGGTCACCAGCCCTGGGCTGCAGCCTTGATGCCTCACACACCTTCCTGTAGCTGAGGGCCTGCACAAAGCAAGTGCTCAGAGACAGAGTCGTTTGCTACCTTTTAAATAACCTGTTGCTGTTGGGGGGGTTGTTTTAGGTAGGGGTTTTTGGGAAAAGCCAGAGTTTCAACAGTTCTTGCCCAGGGGTGGAATCTCCTGGGACATCCTGCTGCATTTTTGGGGAATGTGTGAGGTGGAGTGGAGTGGAGTGGAGTGGAGTGGAGTGGAGTGGAGTGGGTGACAGAGAGGCCTAGATTGTAGAGTGGAAACTCAGCTCCAGAGAGTCAGTGCACACTCTCCCTGCTGAATGCCTGCTGGGGCTGACAAAGAAGGAAAATGCCCCAATAACAGCCCCATGCAACTGTGTCTCAGGGACAGGTACAGGGAGGTGACAACAAACAGCAGCATGGCCCGGTCTCACAGCTTCTAGGAAGCAGTGACAGAGGGGCCTCATGTGCCAGAGGTTTCAGAAAGGCTGTCTTCTTAAATGGCCACTCTGAAACCCCTCTCTTTGCCTCTTGGGTTTGTGAATGCTTTTGACAGCCACAGCATCCTGGGGTAACGTGTTCCACGATTTCATTAAGCGCTCCTTGAAAAGCACCTCCCATTGTTCAAATGAGCTGCCAGCCTGGTAATTTCAGAGGGTACTGCCTTGGTGGAGAGAAAAATCAATCTTCTGCCTTTCAGGGAGCTGAAGGAGAAGGGACTCCTCACCATCAAACACCTGGCTGGGTCCCATTCAGAGGTCCTGCTTTGTAGACTTCATGAGGTTTGCTTGGCAGTTACCAGCGAGGTGAGAACATTGTTCTGAATTGTCCCCCATACTTCATACACAGTGTGTAGAGTAGGTATGTGCTTGCTCATCTCCATGTGTGCTCAGGGTCTGCCTTCGTTTCTGGTTTTAGACCTGAGATTTCTAGTGTCTGTCAGCTATCTGAAGGATCTGTGGGTACATGCAGCTGTATTTACTGGCAGGTCAGGTATCTGACACTCAAAGATGAGTGTGGTGCCTTTATAATGCAATGTGCAAATGCAGAAAATTAGACACTAATGACATTATTTGCCAGAGTTCCAATCTCTTCCCAAGCTGTAATTCAACACTGCAAACTATTCTGTAGACCTGAGCCTGTGTTTTCTGTTTCCTGGCTGAGTGCTTCAGCTGCTGGTGTTGCTTTTTTGAACAGGAGCTCCTGACTCTTTTATCTTTATCACTTGTGCCTTTATGATTTGAAAGCAGCCCTTGCTTTAATTTTCTAGTAAAAGGGCCTAAAATCAAAGCTGTGGACATTTTAGAAGGGTTAAGTAGAACACTGAATGAAATTTTTTTTTTTAGGCCTGCAGTGAGCAGGTCTCAGGCCAGAAATTGGTGCCAGAGTAAGTGCCTTTCTGTGCTTGTACTCTCCTGCTCTTCCTGTACTTTTATGTTCCTCTGGGCACAATGGGAAGTGTTGTCATTTCCTGGGATTTCTGTTGAAGGCAACTGGTTTTCTTTCCAAGGTGATTCTTATGTTTCCCCTCATGACTTCCCCAGGTGACCAACCTCCGTTCTAAGGTGTCCTACTCTGCCATTGTCACTCTGGGAGAGCTCTCTGTGACCTTGAAGAAGGACATGGACTCTGAGGTGGATGAGGTTGCTCGGGTCCTTCTCCAGATGGTGTCCAGCTCCCCAGAATTTGTTCAGAAAGCAGCCAGTCAGACCCTGGGGATCATGCTGGAGAATGTGACTCCTGCACGAGCAATGACTGCTCTCATGGACATGGGAGTCAAGTAGGTTCTTTTTCTTTTAGTGATATTCTTCACCTTAGAGTGTGTGGGAGGGAGAAGGGATGAGACAGAGAATGGGAATGGTGGGAGGGAAGGGTCCTGTATCCTGCATCTTCTGTGAACTCAGTGACTTGATTCTCCAACCAGCCTCACTTCTTTCCTCTTGTCACCTATTTCTGCCCTCCGGCAGCCTATTAGTTCTCAGAATCACAAAACTGTAGAATATGGGGAGTTGAAAGGGGCCCATCAGGACCATCAAGTCCAACTCCTGGCCTTGCACAGAACAGCCCAAGGGTCACACCAAGTGCCAGAGATTGTTCTCCAAATACTTCTTCAACCCTGTCAGGCTTGGTGCTGTGACCACTGCCCTGGGGAGCCTGTTCCAGTGCCCAACCACCCTCTGGGTGAAAAACCCTTTTTCCTGATATCCAAACTAAAGCTCCTCTGACTCAGCTTCCTGCTGCTTCCTGGAGTTCTCCCAGTCTGTCAGATTTTCCTAGATGTGGTGATCGGTGGGGAAGTGAAAGTGCCTGCAAAGGCAAAGGATAGAGCCTTGTGCTTTTGTGGGAAGAGGGACAATTGCAATTGCAGCTGTGAGCAGTGTTTGGTATTTCACAGTGCTAACCATAGAGGCCCTGGGAAAACCGTGTCTGCTCATGATGCCATTAACTTGAGAAAAGAGGAGGGTCCTTGCTGGGGCATGGAGCACATGGGGGACAATCTGCTGGGTGTGGCACAGCCTGCACAGCAGGTGCAGCTCCTGCCAAAGGACTCTTGTATGATTGTCCTGGCCTTAGAGCTCTACTTTCTATTCAAACTGATGTTTCATTTAGCCTTGAGATGATGAATCACTTTACAGGCACCTTCACAGGCTGACTGCCATGGGACAGTTGAAGCAATTGCTGCCTTAAATGTTGGTGCTGGGCCTGATAGTTCCCAAGAGATACACTCTAGAACAGGACAGCCCGGCTAAACTGCCTGCCACCCTTTCCTCAGCTTTGCAATAGGGTCAAACATTCAGATGGATCCATTGCCAAGGCCCACAGAAGAAACAGGCTGCATTGCTGGATATTCTGCAACTTCATGGCCCACAACGTGTTTTCCCTGCATTTGTTGTTTTCCAAAGTTCTGCAGATTTGGGGATAAATGGCTGGAAAGAGCCTCAATCCTGCTGCAGCTCTGTGTACTGGGTGCCCTCTGATGGGTCAGCATCAATTGTTCTTAATTTCTAAATAATTCATATGTCATCTATTTCTTTAATCTTTCTCAGAGTAAATACTGTGAAAGAAATTGAGTATCAGACAGTGCAGGGAGCATGAATTCTCCCTCCTCTGTGCTGGCAGGCCTTGTATACAGTGCTAACTTTGTGTTTAGCTGAGGCCAGAACCTTCTGCAGGTGTCTGAAGGTATAGGGAGAGCCCAGGCTCCTTCCCCCAGCAAGGGCAGGGAGCAGCTCTGGCTAAGGCCGGCGCTGCTGCTGCTCCTTGTCCCTGTGCCCAGGGTTTGCTCTCTCCTCCCCAGCAGCCGCCCCGCCCCGGTGCGCAAGTGTGCGGCCCAACTGCTCCTGTCCCTGATGGAGAGAATTGGAGTCACCAAGCTTGCAGGCACACCCAGGGGTGAGAGGCTGCCACACGTGGCAGGGAAACTTGCTCGGGACTGTCACAAGGACACAAGGTAATAATCTTCATTTCACCTCCTAAAACAGGAAAACCGTTTTGTGTCTGGCTGTAAAGGTGAAACCACACAAGAGTGGAAACCAAAGGGAATATGAAGTTACCTCACGGTGTGAATAAGGCTCACAGAATCATGGAATATGCTGAGTTGGAAGGGGCCCATCAGGGTCATCGAGTCCATCTCCTGGCCATGTGCAGTGACCCCAAGAGTCACTCCGTGTGCTTGAGAGCATTGTCCAAACTCTTCTTGAGCTCTGTCAGCTTTGGCACTGTGACCACTGCTCTGGGTTGCCTGGGCAAATGGCTATACTGGGAAACCTGAGGTTGGCCAGCAAAAAGGAACATTGCCAACTTTTTCCTGCGGCTTGAAGGATTCTTTACTGAGATCAAAAGATCTCAGATCTGCCAGTCCAACACTTTTGTCTGGCCTTAGGTGGACAAGAAAAAGCCAAAATGTTGGCTAATGTTCAGCACTGAAGCATCCCAAACATGCATTTCTCATTAACTTCAGACTTTCCTAGAAATATTTCAGGGGTCTTTAGCCAACATATTCAGTCTTTCTAAACCTGTTCTGCAGATTTCTAGAGTGCTGTTATCTGCCGCTCAGTGAGCTACACGTTTCTTCTTGAAGAAAACTGTGGTTTCCTAGTGGCAAAATCAACCCAAACCACCAAAATCCCCTACCTTTGATGATGAAATTGCCATTAATAGCTGCCAAGAGCAACTAGCAGAGCAACTAGCTGCCCCTGTGCATACACATAGTATAGAATAATCAAGAGGATGCATGAGGTGTTTTGTCCTGGCTTCCCTGCCAGTTAAAGAAAGGCAAATTATTGTGCAATGGCAGCAAGACACTGCTAATAAGCTTTGACAACAAAGCAGATGTGTTTTGCTTGTTCCCTGATGCCACAGAAGCATACCCACAGTTTCAGAGTGAAATGGTATTTTTCTCTTGCCCCACATTTTCCTCTTGCCTTTTGTGTTCAGCTGACAGCACTGTGCAGTGTCAAGTGAGGTAAATTTCCCTCTTTGCTGAGTAGGTAATGCCTTCTCATGCAAGGATTGCACCTGATGAGTTTAAGATATCAGCCTCTTCTGTTAACACTCTTCCTTTGTTTGTTCACTTTTCTTTTGTTTCCTTCCTTCCTGCCTTCCTTCCTTAGGCATTATGGACAGGAGATGGTGAAGATGTTGCTCAATCATCAACAATTTAAAATGCTTTTGGAACGATCTCTTCCCCCCCATGACCTGGAAGATATTCGGACAAGAATTAAGAAGAAAGTAAGTGCTTGGCAGGAGAAATGTCTCCTTTGTGCAAGTATTGCCTCTGCTAATATGAAATCAAAGATACCCAACCTGTCTTTAGCTAATTCCTCTTCTGCTGAATCATTTTGCTCCTGGGAATGAGCTGTTAATCCTCAGCCTGTTCATCTGCAGACCACAAAGGAACTGATATTATTAGAGAAAAGTGGGGTTTTGAATATTTTCAATATTGGTCACAAAGAGGAAAGGGAAAGAGGAGAAAATGGGTTTACATTTAAGTGTAAGCCCCCACCATGCTCTCTCTACTCTGCCCCCTGTAAAGCAATTAAGTGAGAATTGTGCTTCTGAAGATAACAGAGTCTTTGCAAAGTACACTGGAAGTAGTAGTACCAAGAAAATTCCCAAATTTACAAAAGATGTCCAAGTCAATCCTAGTTACTACAATGACTGTGTTTTGGGAATACTGCCCTGCTGTCAAGCCCTGTGGAGCTGGAAGAAGCTTGGTGAATTCAGCAGCATCCAGTGGAAAATCCTTTGTTTGTTTGGGGGAGGATTTTATATTTTGTTATCGACATTATAGAAGGGAGCCTGCCTTTGTGCAGGAGCAAGGAGAGTGAGTGTTGAACCAAATTGACTTCCAACACAATGGGCCAACCCCCAAAAGAGTCCAATTTTTTCTGTTGATTCCTTCACAAACACTTGTTGCCTACCAGTTTGCATTATTCCCATTTATGCTCAAGACTAAGGAATTTGGCATTTTAGACTGCTGCTCAGTCTGGTAGCACCCATAACCTGCCTTGGGCTATTGAAAACAAAGACTTGGCATCACTGAATCTCTGGTCGGTTTCCATCTGTAAGTTAGGAAATGTTTCCCTAAGCCTTGGTAGCAGTGGTCCTGGTTCTAACTTGTGTTTTAAACAGGGAATTTCCTGTTTTATATTCTAAAGATTGATGAGGTTTCTCTATGTCTTTGTAGGGGATGGAAAACCAGAAGGCTGAAGGCCCATCTGTCAAGGAGCCGGTGAAGGAGAGGAACGATGGCTCAAAGAAGCCCCAGGCCACATTGTCTTCTTGCAAATGGTACTGAGCACTTTTCTTAGATGTGACAAAGCACATGACAAGCTTTACATGTCTCTTCCTCAGGAAAAACTTTCTGGCAGAGATGACCAATGCCGCAGATTGTTTCCTTTCCCTACTCTAGGATATGCTCTAGGATAAAAAATGTCTACTTCTGCATTGTGCTGAACACAACTTCTCTGGAGGGGTTTCCACAAAAATGGAGAGACAAAACACACCCATTGGTTGCAGCTCAGACGATCCAGTGCAGTGGCAAGGGCGGTGCTGTGGAGGCTGGCCTGACTTGGGACAAGTAAATTCAAACAGTGTTGTAATCATATTGTTGTGTATCATATTTCCAGAGTCTCATACCTTCTGGGTGGTTTTCTCACAGCAGCTCTTCACAGGAGTGATGTTGTTGCTTCTCAGTCATGGCTCCTCTCCAGCCCTCCCTAAATGCCTCACCCCCTTTTATCCCAGCTACCTCCATGGGCTACAGCAGCTGCCCAATTAAGGACATCACAGCTGCAGCCCATTTACAATAACTAGAATCAGGGCAGGGTCACTTATACAACACAGAGATCTTCTACTGCCATACATATATTTACTCAGGCCCCTATAAAACAGGGCATTTTTTTCATCTGAGTGGAGTCATTTTCAGATAGGTGTTTTGATGAGAAATCTCAGTCTGGAAGCAAGTTATCATTCCACAAAGGTGGAGTTCTCATCCGTGAGGTTTGGCCTGGCTGAATCATGGTTTTCTTTCCCTCAAACAGTACCAAGTTGTAAGTAGTAAGTAGCAAGGCAATTCCTGAACAACTTCAGTCAACGGGTGTCTGAATGTGGACTTTTTGCCTTGATATTCCTGTCCTTCATGTAATTTGCTTGATGGACAGCATGTTTGGTTTATTTCCCCCTGTGCTGCAATCAGCATTTAAGACAGGAATTGCTCCTTGCTGTCTCTTCATCGCAGTTGCAGAGCTACTTGTACCTGTTCTCCTCTGATAGCAGAGGGGATTTATTTAGCTCTGTCCTGCTCAGCAGTGGCAGGAAAGTGACCACATGCCTCAGTAGCATAGCTACCATCTTCCTGTGCTCATGGAAGAGACAGGTTGATCAGGAGAATTGTTCCCAGTGGGGTTGTTAAGCTGTGCATCTAGTCTCCAGGGAAGCAAATGAAATGTGAGCGTAGTTCTGGGATGTCTGGCTTTTGTTTTTATCTGTTACTGATTTTCTGAATCCTTCAAATATGGCCCTGTTTATCTGTTCCGATGCATCTGAGCTACTTTTCCAGATTGTCATGCCTGGTTGTAGAGACACTTCTCCAGAGTGATGAGTTCCCTTATTCTAAGACACACATGTCCCATATGAGGAGGCATTTAAACTTGGAAGTAGTGTCTCTCTTTCTCCACAAAGCAATGTGACCTGTGTGCCTTGGCAGCCATCTGAAGATAGATCAGATGCATCTCATCCTTGGTTTTCCTGAGTGAGCAGTGGTGAGAGTGTCACTTACAGATTGTCTCCTGTAATGATTGTCATGAGGTCCACGTTGTTCTTCAGAGCCTCAGGATTTTCCTGCTTGAAACACGTGGAATGTGATATGGAGATTTATTTACCAAAGGGTAATTTCTTAATTGGCCACTGGTGATGGTGTTTTGGATTCAATTGGCCAGTCTGGTCTGTCTGTATCAGACTGTCTGTAAGGGCAATGAGGCATGGCATGGCATGGCATGGCATGGCATGGCATGGCATAGCAATTGATCAGCCTTCTGGAATCATGGAGTCAATGCTAATTATTTCCTCAACGGGGATGCCATGCTATGATAATTATCACCAACAGGTCCTCATTTGGTTTTATTTTCCAGGGTGAAATCTACCTCTGATGGACGCCTCCTACACTGTGCAAAAGCCCAGGTCATGTCACCTCCAGCTGTGGAAGAAACCGAGTTGCTCCAGAAGCTTTACCATCTCCTGGAAGCCAAGGGGTTTCAGACAAGGATGGAAGGAGTGGAACTCCTCCTAGACCTGTGCAAAACCAGCCCCCAGCTCATCTCCACTCACATTGTCCAAGTATGTAGGGTATCTTCACTGCTCCTTTCCTTTAGCTCCTTTCCTAAGCCTGTAGCAGCAAAGTTAATTCAGTGTGTCTTGGCATGCCGTCCTGGCTGTTTGGGACACGCTGATCCCTCTTACCCAGAAAAAATTTAATTCAGGTCCAGGCTTCAGGACAAGTTATTTCCGTCCAGCTGTATTTGTCTGGCAGGTGCTTATTGATGCTGTTCATCAGATGATGGCAGAATTTTCTGCTGGTGTAACTGCTGCTCTCTCCTACTCCCAGTTGGGTGAAGTGAAGGAAATCCAGCCCCTGAAAGCATGGCAATTGTTCTCTAGACCAAACATAGGTTTTGCATAGGGAAGAGAAGTATCAGGCTGGGTTGGTTTAAACCCAGTTGCTTTTTTAAGAATACTTCTATATACTCCATCTTGTCGTACACGGGCACAGCTCTGGCTACTCATTTCCCTTCTTGTTCCTATTCCTCTTGGTAAAGAGAGTGCTCACCCTTCTTGGGGGTCTGTTTTTCTCTTTGGAAAAGGAGGAAAACAGCTAAGGACTCATCTCTGCCTTCCCCTCCCAGTAGCTGCTTTTTCCCTTTTTCCAGGAAAAGGTGCCTGATAATGAGGCTGTCAAGGGACTGAACCTGCTCTAATGAGAGCTGTACAGCACATTACATTTCCGAAGTCCACTTAGAGAAATGGTCTGGATCCTGGAAGAGGATCCTGCACTTCTCCAGACACTGGCTCAGAAACAAACAAAAGAAAACTTAGATCTCCTCCAGCCATAGTTTTGGCAAAATCATAATTGCCCTTAGTACTTGAGGCAACTGTATGGAAAACATTGTAAACATCTGCTTCCATTCAAAGCAAAGGTACTCTTTAGCATTAATAAGTGGAATTAATTTAATGCTTTATAGATGGAGAGAAATACCATAGGAACTATTCTGTCCCCAGCCAAACCTCTTAAAAACAGAAGAAAATCTTTCAACCAGCATGAGGTCGTGCCACCATTCCAGTGAGTGGCCCACAGGAAAACAGTGAAACTGTGCAAGCGAGTGCTGACCTGACAGAAAGAATCACTTTCATCTTTGACATTGCTGACTGCTACATCCACTCTTCAAACAAGGACATTTGAATCCAACTTTCACGTTGCTTGTTCTCTTCACAGATTTTTGAATATTTTGTCCTGAGAATATCTGACAGCCACAAGAAAGTGAAGCAGAGGGCACTGGATGTGCTGGCTGAAATCACAGAAGCCCTGAAAGATGCCTTGAACCCGGTGATCATTGGTTTGGTGGAGGGAATAACAAAGAACCTGAACTCAAAGGATCCCAGGGTTCGTGGGGCAGCTGTGAAAGCACTGGAAGAATCCATTGCTCATTTGGGTAAGGCTGAGCCCTGGCAGGGACTCTCCTCAGCTTCGTCTCTGTCTCTCCTGCACAAGAGAGCACTGAGTGCCTTGACAGCTGCTTTTGTCTGTGGAACACTCCAGCTGACACCCACCAGAAGCTGTGCAGGTGCAGTCCTTATGCACCATCCCCAACAGGCTGGAATGGGATCAGCATTTCCCAACAGTCCCAGGAGCCCTTGGCTCTGTGCTGCTTGTCTGAAGAGCAAGTCCTGGGCTACAGCTCTGCTACAGTTCAGGGGCAAAGGGGGTTTGGAGTTTGCTTGGGCCCTCTCTGACTTCCCAAATGAACAGCTTTGCTGTTGGCATGAAGGGACACTGACCCACCACAGCTTCTGCAGAGCAGCCACCTGGGAGGCTCTACATTAGAGGCATTAGCTGCCTATTTTCCACTTTTCTTCTTTGTCTTCTACTTTCAAAGGGGAACTTGTGATTCAACAAGTTCATTTCTTTAGAACAAAGAGGTATAAACCCAGCTGTCAATGATGCCTTGTTCCACTTGTTTTGCATGGGGCAAGATGGCCACAGCAATTAACTACATAGGCAAGGGCTGCTCTAAATTCCTTTGCCACACACATTTATGTCAGCTCTGAAAATTCCGTACTGAGGGAATATGCCTGAAAAAAGGAGTGTTGAAGAGGCGGGTCTTCAAGGGGAGTTTCCACTTTCTCCTCCCCAGCTGCTCTGTGATCTCAGGAACTGTCTGACTCAGTGCCTTTCTGTGACCCAAGTATGGGGCTCTTCCTTTTTGCTCTGGGATGCAAAACCTTTTCACTGCTTCCATGTGACTGAACTCTTGAGGTCTCAGATGTAAAATGTTTTAACACAGCTCCTGGTACAGCAGACATGTTTGGATTTACAAATGTGAAAGGAGAGCTTTTCTTTTGGAATTTAAAACCCTGCCAAGTATGCTGGAAGGAAAGAAGAACAGGATTAAAACATCTGCAGAAATGTGCTTGATTTTATAAAATGGGGTTGGCCCTGCCCTTTCTCCTATGACCTGAGAAAACTGAGCAGAAACATGTGTTTCACTTGTAGATAAAGTGTCACTGCTGAAAGAGTTCAGCTACCAATGGAATCACCTGAGTGGCCAAGCCCTGCTGGATGTCACCGAACGTATCACAGGTATGGCCTCCCCTTCTGAGCCAAGAGCTCTTCCCAGGGAGTATTTACAGGGAATGCCTGTGAGCAGACAGCAGAGCAGCTCCTCCAAATCAGGAGATGCTGAGCTTGTCCCTGCTGCCCCATAGCCAAGGCAGGTGGGTTTGGCAGGTTTTCCCTGGCTGCTGCAGAGCTGGGCAGCACCTGAGATGGGGGCAGTGCTCGGCCTGGGGCTGAGCTCTCACTGGGGCATTTCAGAACCACCTCCAGCAAAGGGAGGGCTAAAAATGCCCCAGCTGGCTCTTCTCTGGGAAGCTCAGGGACATCTGTGATCTTTGAGGGGAAATGGTGGCAAATGCTGTTTCAGGGCATCAGTTTGTTTTGTTCTCACAGAATTCTTTTTTTTTTCTCTTGGAAAGTTTTGAGACTGAACTGTGCAGAGCCTGGGGGTCACAGCTTAGGTCAAAACTCAACAGAGGTATCAGAGGCACAGGTTTAGTGCAAGGCAGCCTTTGGGGCACAGGGACAGAAGCAGAGTGCTGAGGCTCCCTGCCTGTGCTGTCAGAGTGGCCTTGGACTGAGCCTTTCAGGGTGTGCAAACAGTGTCTGCCTGTGTCAGCGCTGTCCAAAATGCTACAAATGCAGCTGATAATTGATTCCTCAGAGGAGCTTGCTGTGTCAGCAAGAGCCAAGGAATGGAAAAATGATAATCTCAATGTATAGTAGAGAAGATGACTGATAGCCTTGCTTTAACTGGGGCTAAATCCACTGCTAATTATGCCAACATCTTTGAATGCAAGGTTTAATACACTTTGTGTCTTCATTAGGAATCTCAAAAGGGCATGTTCAGTGATTGGGAATGTCAAAGGCCCTTTAAAGAGCATTTGAAAAATATAGATCTCCAGCAATAGGGCATTTAGTTTAGCAGTTCTTTTGATCTCTTTTTCAAATAAAGGAATTAACGATAAATTAGGACTACTTTAGAAAAAGCAGATGTTCTCTCTGAGATTTAGCAGGACTGGGCAGCTGTTCCTCACATTCAGTAGTCACTGATGTCTTTAATTGCATTTAAATTCAAATGAATTCTCACTTTAAAATGGGTACCATAACCCTTTCTTGCTTAGAAGAATTGGTTTTGGGTACTTGCAGGAGCTCTTTCAATGTTGATGTCTGCTGGTGGATTAACAGCATAGAGAAAATGAAGTCTCTTTCACCACAGAATATTAAATTGCTGCTGAATAACATTTTGTCCCATTAGAAAATAGGAATGGTCTCCAGAGCATTTCAGGTTTTCATCTCTTAGCCAAATCTGCCTGTTGCAAGGAGCCTGTTGGTAGTAAACATTTGTCCGTGTTTAATACAGTTCAGTTCAGAAAATGGGCAGAGAGATTTCAGAGACAATATGAGAAAACACTCGTGTTTTGGTTACATTTCAGTCCCCTGTGTAGCATTTTTCTTTCTCTATGCCCCTATTTGAGTGGACATTATAAGAAAAAATGCCATTAACATTGGGAGGGGAAGTGGCATTAAAATGTGGAGATGCCCAAATGCCAAGGCAATGGGGTCTGGGTAATTGTCTAAGACACCCTGAGGTTTGAAACAGCTCTTTGTTGGGAGCCCCAAAAGCATTCTGCCAAAGACACCAGCTGGTCACTGATGTTTCTCATCCAGCTGTCAGGCAGCAGCCATCTCTGGTGGGCTGGAGTTTTGAGGTGAGTTCTAATCCTGCCCTTTGCTGTGTGCCACTGAGCACAGGGAAGAGCCAGATTAGACATTTGGCACTTGACATCAAAGTTACAAAAATGGAATCACCCCTTTTATTAGAAATCTCTCCATTTCCTCTCTATGGTACATTTCCAAATCTTCAGTGTTGGTTTAGACAACTTCTTAATGGAAATCAAAGGCAATTGGACATTTCATTCATTGTTCATGCAGAGATTGTGAAATAATTTAGTGAAGGTAGGAAGTCTGCTACAGGGACAAGGGCTCTGGTTGGAGAAATTATTCCTGAGGGGTTGGTGGTTCTGTTTCCAGAATGATCAGCTGCATTGCTCATTTCTGGATCAAGGGGCTCTGGGCACTATATTGCTGATCTTGGCCAGAGAGGCTGGCAAGAAGCAGAAGCAGAGGTAGATCCCTGTTTGCAGTGAGGCTGGTGGGTAAGGAGCTGTGTCTCTGTCCCGGCAGTGCTTGTGCAGGAGGTTCATGCCAGGAGCCCTGAAGTCGTCCAGCGCGACGCCCTGCCCGTGCTCTGGTCCTTCCTGGGGAACAAGGCGCTGCCTGTGCGGAGCGCCAACATCCGCACCGTGGCCACCAAGCTCGCCTCTGCCCTCTACAAGGTGATGGGCACCCAGCTGAAGAAATGTGCTGCCAGCAAGCCTCCACATGTGCGGGAAAACCTCTCCAAAATTTTGAGCTGGTGAAGGTGAGATGTTCTCCAGAAAGCTGAGGAAGTGCTGAGTTGGACACCTCTGGATTTGCCTTTTGAGCTGAGCCAAAAATGACAGAATCCTAAGGAAGGGTGTGCATCTGCCCCCACTCTCTCCATTGCCCTTCCTAGTCATGGCATGGGGGGCCTGGAGCAGCTCCAGACTGAAGACAAGGTGAAGGGCAATCATGGCTCAGCCTCACATAGAGGTGAGGGGGGAGCTGGGCCAATCTCTGCTGGGAGGAAGGGTCTTGTGGCAGCCCAGAGAGGCTGTGCACATTGCCAGGGAACAGCTGTGCCCTGCATGTGCCCCTGCAATGAGCTGTGCTGCTGCCAGTGCCCCTGGAGCTGTAGGGCTGCTGAGCTGTGGGGCAGGCAGAGGAGCAGGAGGGTGCATGTGCAGCTGAGCCATTCCTGGGGAGCACAGGGCTCTGGGCTCCCTGCTGTCCCAGGGCAGCCCAGAGGCCAGGATGTGCCTGTGCTAGCTCTGGGTAAGTGGCTCAGGGTTGTGCCCTGGCCTGCCTCAAGTGTCTGCCAGCAGGAGCATGTTTCCCTGTGCAGCTGTTTAGAAGTTTGCAGGACATGTGTCCCAGGAAAGATGGAGCTTCAGATGCTTTAGATTGCATGGTGGCCTCTGTTACATTTTGCCTCTCTGTTAAACTTTGTGTCTCCATTTTGCAGATCTGGCTGGTTACAGTCTTACCGAGGAGTTTTCTCCGGACTCTTTCCATGTTCCCTCACCCACAAAGTCCTGGTCTCCCGTCCAGAAGAGTTCTCTTTCCTCCAAGCTCAAGAAGAAGCTGCCACCTGTATGAAGAGTGTTTGAAGAATAGGATTGATGCGTTAGGCATCATAGTTACAGATGTACATATGTTCCGATCTTTAGATGTAGTTTTGAATTAATGTGTTTTGATTCTATCTTTAAAATTTGATGACATATTTTTAATTGTATATATTTTTTGATGAGGAAAAGAAAATAAATAGATAAATAAATAAAATATAAATAAACCAAGAGAAGAATGTGAGACCAGGACCTGCTAGCCTAGAGATTATGGGAGTGCAGCTCACTCAATGTGCCAGTGTCCCACCACATCCTTTCCTCTTGGGTCTCTTCCTCTTTGGCCATGTTTTCTTTGTGTCATTTGTGCTGCTCTTTGTTACTTGGCATTACAACATGGTCACCTGTTGACCTGTTTGAGGGACAATGGATCCAAAAGATCCTGTCCATTCAAAGGTCTTTGTCTTGGTTTGGAAAGACAGGAGTCTGCTAAGGAAGGCAGGAGCCTCCCCTGAAATGGAGAATGTAAACTCTCCCCGCCTCTCCGAATCGCTACAAATTTTAAATTAAGGGGCTCTCATGCAAAAATATGGGAGCAGGAAATAACAGTTCTTTAATAGGGAAAGAAAAAAAAAAAAAGGCTAAAATAAACAATGCAGTACACTAGAACAACACTGACAGAGTCAGAACCCAACCTGACACCCTACGGGTCAGGGTGTTGGTGGCAGTCCAATTGGAAATGTGGCTGCAGCCCTCCTGAATTTTCAGGTGTGGTTCTGCTGGAGTGGGGGGGGATCTGTAGAGAAGGATGTATTCTTCCTCTGAAGACCCAGTGGGAGAAGAGACAGCTGCTGTTCCTCTGGATAATCCCGTGGAGAAAGCAATGCTGGTGTCTCAAAAACCTCTGGATTATATCTAGGTAGCAATGCTTGGCTCCTCCCTCTGGGTGGAGCATCTCACAATGGGATGTTATAGTTCTTATCAGTCATGCAGTGACATTCAATAGTCTGTTATCAGCAGATGTCCCCTCCCGAGGGAGGTGTGAATGTGGTCACCAAAGAGAGAGATAAAGCAAACTGCCCACTTGACAAAGGTAATCTGCCATACAGATGGTAATGGAAAACATCTTGCATTGCAATCTTCAACATTATCCACCCCTTTTTCTATTTCTATCTGCATCACAAACAAACTTTTCACACAGTTCTCACTTAAGACTAGGTTTCCCTGTGGTACACAGCAGCTTTCTCCATTTTTCTGCATTACCCACCAAGCGTAACCAGGTCCTTGAGCAAAAACAGTTCCACGGATGAGTTTGTCTTTGCCTGAGGTGGGAGTAATCTTAACCGTCTTTCTTAAAATACCTTCCATGTGTACAACAGGGACTTTATCTCCATCCACTGTGTGCAGCGGTTCAGACTGGGCAGGACCAGCTGAATTTATGGACTCTCTGGTGTTGACTATCTAGGTGGCTTTTGCTAGGTTTATTTTTCAATTTTTAAAAGCCCCCCTTTGAGTGCTTAAGGGTAGTTTTAAGTAGTCCATTGCACCATTCAACTTTCCTGGCAGCTAGTGCATGGTAGGGGATATGATATATCCATTCAATACTATGTTCCCTGGCTCAGGTGTTGATAAGGCTATTTTTAAAATGGGTCTTTTTGTCTGACTCACTTCTCTCAGGGGTGACATGTCTCCACAGGATTTGCTTTTCCAGGCCCAGGATGGTGTTCTGGGCAGTGGCATGAGACACAGGGTGTGTCTCCAACCATCCAGTGGTGGCTTCCACCATGGTCAGCACATAGCGCTTGCCCTGGCGTGTCTGGGGCAGTGTGATGGAGTCAATCTGCCAGGCCTCCCCATACTTGTACTTGGACCACTGCCCACCGTACCAGAGCAGCTTCACTCGCTTGGCCTGCTTGATAATAGCACACGTCTCACAGTCATGGATAACCTGAGAAATACTGTCCATGGTTAGATCCACCCCTCGGTCTCGTGCCCACTTATAGGTGGCATCTCTGCCCTGATGGCCTGAGGCATCATGAGCCCATTGAGCTAGGAACAACTCCTTCTTATGTTGCCAACATAAGTCTATCTTTGACACCTCTATCTTTGCTGCCTGATCTACCTGCTCGTTGTTTCGGTGTTCCTCATTAGCCTGATTCCTGGGGACATGGGCATCTACTTGACAGACTTTCACAAGTAGCTTCTCTAACCGAGCAGCAATGTCTTTCCACTCATCAGCAGCCCAGATCGGTTTTCCCCTACACTGCCAGTTGGCCTCTTTCCACCTCTCCAGCCAGCCCTAAAGAGCATTGGCTACTATCCATGAATCCATATAAAGGTAGAGCTTTGGCCATTTCTCTCTCTCAGCAATGTCCAGGGCCAGCTGAACAGCTTTGAGTTCTGCAAGTTGACTTGATCTACCTTCTCCTTCAGTAGCTTGTGCAGCCTGTCCTGTGGGGCTCCATACAGCTGCTTTCCACTTCCGGTTCATCCCTACGATGCAACAGGAACCGTCAGTGAAAGGAGCATAGCGTGTTTCCTCTGGGGGCAGTTGGTTATATGGAGGAGCTTCTTCAGCACGTGTCACTGGTTCTTGTTTCTCTTCATCACACAGACCAAAGTTCTCACTTTCTGGCCAGTTTGTAATTATCTCTAGAATCTCAGGGTGATTCAGGTTTCCAATACGGGTGTGGTGTGTGATAAGAGCAATATATTTACTCCATGTAGCGTCAGTGGCGTGGTGGGAACCTTTCCTTTAAACATCCACCCCAGCACTGGTAGTCAGGGTGCCAGGAGGAGTTGCACTTCTCTACCAATCACCTCTGAGGCAGCCTGAACTCCTTCATAGGCAGCCAAGATTTCCTTCTCTGTTGGAGTGTAGTTGGCTTCAGATCCTATGTAGCTTCGACTCCAAAATCCCAGTGGTCGGCCTTGAGTCTCCCCAGGCACCTTCTGCCAAAGGCTCCAGGACAAGACATGGTTCCCGGCCCGGCTGCAGAGTAGAGCATGTTCTTCCCCTCTGGTCCTGTCCTGACTGGGCCAAGGGCTACTGTATGAGAGATCTCCTGCTTGATCTGGGCAAAGGCTTGTTGCTGTTCAGGGCCCCAGTGGAAATTGTTCTTCTTGCGGGTGACCAGGTAAAGAGGGCTCACAATCTGACTGTATTCGGGAATGTGCATCTTCTAAAAGCCTATGGCACCCAGGAAAGCTTGCATTTCCTTCTTGCTAGTTGGTGGAGACATCACGATGATTTTGTTGATGACCTCAGTGGGAATCTGACGCCGTCCATCTTGCCACTTCACTCCCACAAACTGGATCTTTCACGCAGGTCTCTTGACTTTACTCTTCTTGATAGCGAAGCTGACTTCTAGCAGAATCTGGATGATCCTCTCTCCTTTCTCAAACACTTCATTGCCGTGTTCCCCCACACAATGATGTCATCAATGTACTGTAGATGTTCTGGAGCCTCACCCTTTTCCAGTGCAGCCTGGATCAGTCCATGGCAGATGGTGGGGCTGTGCTTCCACCCCTGGGACAATCGGTTCCAGGTGTACTGCATGCCCCTTCAGGTGAAAGCAAACTGAGACCTGCATTCTGCTACCAAAGGAATGCAGAAAAATGTGTTAGCAATGTCTATAATAGTATACTACTTCCCTGCCTTGGACCCCAGCTCATACTAGAGTTCCAGCATAACTGGCACAGCAGTGCTCAGCGGTGGAGTCACTTCATTCAAGCCATGATAGTCCACAGTCAATCTCCATTCTCTTTCAGACTTGTGCACAGGCTAGATGGGACTGTTGAAGGGTGAGTGGGTCTTGCTGACTACTTCTTGGCTCTCCAGCTCACAGATCATTTTGTGGATGGGGATCACAGCATCTCGATTAGTCCGATACTGCCAGCTGTGCGCTGTCGAGGTGGCAATCAGCACTCGTTGCTCTTCCACCTTCAGGAGTCCTACTGCAGATCATCTTTCTGATAGTTCTGGCAAAGTGTTCAACTGCTTGATGTTTTCTGCTTCTACAGCAGCTATGCCAAAAGCCCATCTGAGTCTCTCTGGGTCTTTGTAATAGCTGTTCCGGAGGAAATCTATGCTCAGAATAACGAGGCCTCTGGGCCAGTCCCAATAGGATGTTTTTTCCATTCTTTCTCAGTCAGGCTCACCTCAGCTTCCAACAGGGTCAATTGCTGTGATTCTCCCGTCACCCCAGCAATGGAAACAAGTTCTGCCCCCACATGTCCCGATGGTATCAGGGTACACTGCGCACCAGTATCGACAAAAGCATCGCATTTTTGTGGTTCTGATGTGCCAGGCCATCAGATCTACACCATCTAGAAAATTTGTTTTTCCCGTGCCTGGCTAGAGGCAGGGCTCTTCTAACTCTGGGTATACATGGTAGAGGTACCTTCCAGGGGATCTGACAGATCATACTCAGCAGCTTGGTCATAGGAGGTTGAGGCTACCTTCACTTACTGGAGTTCTCTCAATTAGTGTTTCCCTCTTTGAGTTGATGCACCCATGCTGCCAGGACAGAAGTGGGCTTTCCATCCCACCTTCCCATGTCTTCTTCATGGTCATGCAGAAAAAACTACAGATCAACCTGTGGGGTGTACCCTCTCTCTCTAGCTGGGGGATGTTGGGCTCTGACTCTGGGGCCTGTGACCCTGTGACTCGCACTGGTGCAGTGTGGGAACTGTTCTTCTTCACCTCCTCCTTCATCTCCCTCATTTCTTCTCTGAGTTCTTGGACTACGGCAGAGACACGAGCCTGCGTTGGGCCACTGATCATACTTTCGTAATTCTTAAGCATGTTGGCTGCAGAACCCACTGTCTCGTGGTTGTTACCAGCATTAATTGTTGCAGTAAAGTGGTGTATTGAGATGGCCCCAGATTTGCCAGGCTCCACAACATTTGCCCTGTGCACCTCACTTTGTTGGGGTCATTATCATGCTGTCCATCCCTCCCAAAGAGTACCTCTAATTCTGCCACTTCTCTCAGCTGTTGGATCCCTTCCTCAAGGGTCATCCAGCACATTCTATGGTGCTGGTCCTTCATTCTCTCCCTGTGGACAAACCTCTCTCTGACACTCGTTAAAAGCCATTCCCAGAGGGAAAGAGACCCTGGCTCCTTTACAACACTCTGATTGATACCTGAGTCGTGGGTCAAGGGTCCACAATTCCTTGCCTCACCACCATCCAGCTGGACGCTTGTACCCATGAGGTCCCAGACGTGAAGTAGCCAGGTTGTATAAGCCTCACGTCCTTGTCATACAATGTCTTTGCGCAGACTACAGAGACTTTCGTACATCAGGGACTCGGTGATGATCGCAACCTCTGGCTCCCCTGTGAGTTGTGAGGGCCTTCTTTTACCTGGGTGCTCTGATTTCTTCTTAGATCTCTTTGTTTCTACAGGGGCAACTGCTGCTGGCTGTGACTGCCTTTGCATTTCAGCTGGAACCGGGACAGTTGTAACATCTGTGGATTCTGCTGCTGCACTATTAGACTTGCCCTCTTTAAGGCAGGGGGAGGGCTTCTCACCAGCTGGGGAAGTGTATTCCTTCAGCATCTGGCCCATCTCACGTATCTCCTTCACCAGACCCCCCCACCCAATCTGGGTAGTTCACATCTGGGGTGGGCTGTTGGCAGGGTCAGGCTCTGGGGCAGCAGCATCCCTAGACTCTGGTGGCATATTAGATTCTGGGGTTGGTGTCAGGGTAGTTATCCAGGGAAGTCTCCCCTCCTCTCTAAATGCTAAATAGAACAGGCCTATCAGCAACACCAGCCACTGTATGATATTAATATTCAGAGTGGATCTGAACCCTTCAAAAACTGGTGGGGCAGACCCAAAGAGATGGTTAAAGGGTTGGGAGAAGACTTCACCTGGTGTCATTTCCTTACAGCAGGTGGCATTAATAAAGTAACCTCAAAAACATACAGTTAGTGTGTGATAGCTGTGAATCTGTGCGCCTGTTTTCCAGCGAAAGTTAAAAATCCATGAATTCCTCACCTTATTCACCCATAAAACAATCCAGATAACAGACACAGAAGCCTTGGTTATAGGACCCATGTTTGGATAAGGGCCTATAAATGGGAGAAATACAGCCATGATCACATGCCACCCAAACCTGAGCAAGCTGGACCACATGGTGTCGCTTAATGAGGTTTCTATGGCTACACACAAAAATTAGATTACTCAAGAACTTTTATTCCTTTTTTGGTTTTGTGCCCTTGAGCTGCACGTTGGGCACCAAAATGTGTCTGGGTTTGGAAAGACAGGAGTCTGCTAAGGAAGGCAGGAGCCTCCCCTGAAATGGAGAATGTAAACTCTTCCCGCCTCTCCGAATCGCTACAAATTTTAAATTAAGGGGCTCTCGTGCAAAAATATGGGAGCAGGAAATAACAGTTCTTTAAGAGGGAAAGGAAAAAAAAAAAGGATAAAATAAACAATGCAGTACACTAGAACAACACTGACAGAGTCAGAACCCAACCTGACACCCTACGGGTCAGGGTGTTGGTGGCAGTCCAATTGGAAATGTGGCTGCAGCCCTCCTGAATTTTCAGGTGTGGTTCTGCTGGAGCAGGGGGGGATCTGTAGAGAAGGATGTATTCTTCCTCTGAAGACCCAGTGGTTGAAGAGACAGCTGCTGTTCCTCTGGATAATCCCGTGGAGAAAGCAATGCTGGTGTCTCAAAAACCTCTGGATTATATCTAGGTAGCAATGCTTGGCTCCTCCCTCTGGGTGGAGCATCTCACAATGGGATGTTATAGTTCTTATCAGTCATGCAGTGTCATTCAACAGTCTGTTATCAGCAGATGTCCCCTCCCAAGGGAGGTGTGAATGTGGTCACTCAAAGAGAGAGATAAAGCAAACTGCCCACTTGACAAAGGTAATCTGCCATACAGATGGTAATGGAAAACATCTTGCATTGCAATCTTCAACACCGGCGCACACCAGATCTTGGCAGGGAATGTGCTCACACTGAGAAATTGCCAAATGACACTGACAAATTGCCAACTTTCTGTGCCAGCAAACTGCTGGAATGATGCTGTGCAGGCATCTGAAAAATTCCAGATCTGGGCACTGGCGGTGTCAGCAAACACAAGATTGGGCTGGTGTAGGCACCAGGTATTTGCCTGGTTTGGCTTTCTTTGCCAGCAAATTGCTGCACTTGGGCTGTGGTGGCACACGGAAATGTCCAGATCTGGGCATCGGCGGTGCCATCAAATACCAGGTCTGGGTGGTGACAGTCTTGGCACCAGGAAATTGCTGTGTTTTGTCTTCTTTTTCCAAAAAATTGCTGCTCCCCCATTGGTGCATCCTGTGTCACCCCACCTTATCTCCAGCCGTGGCTCCCTTCTCCATTGGATCATTTGTACCCTGACCCCTCCTGCCTTCCTCCACTTATATACCCTGGCCCCAGCCCTGCTTCTGGCTCTTTGCCTCTGGTTCCCTTCAGCAGAGGTTGTGTTCCTGCTTGCTCCTGTTTCCCTTTTCACCCTCACTTCACCTGGACCCTGGGATTTTCCCTTAATAAACCTGACTGGATCTGCTCTGCGAGGAGTCCTCTCATCCCTCTGGTGAGGCTTTGATTGCACCATGCGGGCTCAGGGTCTGCTGGGCTGGGGGAGTTGTCAAGGCAGCCCCAAGTGGAGATGATTTCGGTGCTGCAGGCGCCTGACAGCACCTGCCTGGGGAAGCTGCTCTGGCCACCCACAGCAACCAACTCCTTTTCCCAAGCAGCAGCTCCCAGCATCCTCCACCAAAGCCCAGAGAGAGAGGGAGCAGCTGCCCTCAGCCCTGTCCTTTACGGCATCCCAATTCTCATGGAATGTCCTCCCTCGGAGAGAAACTCCCAGAGAAGAGAAGTTTGACCAGACCCCCTCCTCCCCTGAGCTTGATCACTTCTTTTGTTTCTTAAGGATCCAGTCAATCAGAGCAGTGGGACTGCACTGACAGCTGGGACACCAGCAGGGGATCACCCCACACTGCCCAGTGTGCACCAGGCTCAACAAGGTCTGCTTCCCCCCTGATTCTACCAGGCCTCTTCCCTTGGCTGTGGTTTTGCTGGATAGTGGGTCAGGACAGTGAGAATCTCCTTCATCCATTCATTCACTATTTAGGGCCCTGCAGACACTTCCTCAATTTCTCTCCAAGGTGACTTCAGCCCACCAATGATGTCACAGCTCTTGTCCATCGGGTCAAGAATCCCCCAGGAGGACACTCTGGTCTCTCCTCCAAGGACACAAAGCAGCAAAACCCCCAAGGAAAATCTTCCTCCTTGGGTGAGTTCCAGAGCAAACAGTCAAGGCAGTGACCTGAAATGTTTTCCCAGCTGGTCAATAACACTTCTCTGATGGATCCACATTGTCCCTGGGGAAAGAGATGTGCAGAACCCTTCACTGTTGCCCTGGAATGTCAAACAGGAATCACAGCCACAGACAGCTCTCAGGAACCACTTCACTGTGGATTTTCCTTCCTGGAAGCCCAAGATGTCTGAATGTCCTCCTGGTGCCTAGGGCCTGGGCAAACAGGGCTTGTCAGAGATGCTGGCAGGGCACCAAGATCCCTCCTCCTCACAGGGCACCTCTGTTACCCCAATTAGCTCCGAGTGGCTGCCTGGGGACAGGTGTCCACTTCCCCATGTCCCTGGGATGGGTACATCCTGCTCAGGGCCAGTGCTGGCCTGGGCCCAGAGCCAGGGCCATGATCCAGGTGCTCTGGGAGGGCTCCATGGCTGCATGTGTGACAGGATGAGGGGCACGGCAGGGCATATTCCCCTCTGGACAGTGCTCTCGGCATGGAGCTTGGTTGGGTTTGGCATCTGCAGGGAAAGGGATATCAGGTTGTGTGGATGTGGGAATTGTCACTCCTGAGCTATTCCCCAGCCCTCAGCCTTTCTGCAGGTGATCAGCATTGCCCAGTACTCCCCAGTGTCTGCAGTGTCTGAGATGCCAATCAGCCACCTGATCACATGTCCCTTGTTCCCCTTGTTCTTCCACATGTTGGGTTTGGGGCCGGGCTCAGCTCTGGGGTGTCCCACAGGGAAAGCTCTGGGAGGGGAGGGGCAGCAGGAGATGGGGGATCTGGCACTGGGGGCTGTCGGAAGATGGATTGTGTTGGAGTGGGGGTTGTCCCCACAGGGTCCCCAGGTGCCTTTGTCTCCCTGCCTGCCCCCCTTGGCCCCCCAGGTGCCTGGGCCCTTCCAGGACCAGCTGCCCCGTGCAGGAAGCTGGAGGGATGCCGGGCAAGGGGGCTGGATCCGTGCCACAGGTGGGGTGGGATGGACTCTGTGCCAGGGCTGGGCTTGTGGCCAGGGCTGGGGGCTGTGCCAGGCTGGGCTTTGGCCTGGGGGCTGGCAGGGAGGGTGCAGGGAGGAGTCCTGGCAGGGATAAAGGTGCTCCTCACCTGCTGCAGCCTCAGGCAGCGCTGCCCAGAGCCAGAGGAAGATGAAGGTGGCTGTGCTCATTGTGGCCCTGCTCTTCTCCATCCTGCTGTGCCTCGCAGCACAGGCCAAGGTGAGGCACCAGCCAAATGCTGTCCTCACATCCTGCCCTTTCTGGCCTCCCATCCCACCCTTTTAGTCCCTCCTTTGTGTCCCATTCAGGGTTCCCAGGTGTCCTCCCACTGACCATTCCTGAGGCCTTTCCTTCCATGCCCCCACTCAATCCTTTGCCTTTCTTCCTGGCCACTGCAGAGGGGTCCCCCTGTATAATTCCCTGACTCACCCCCACTCCCACAGCATCTCCCAGTCCCGTTGGTTTTGTTCCCACCCATCCTCATTCTTCTGTCCCCACCAAGCCCCTCCCTTGCCCACCCATGTCCCTACACCTCAATTCCTTTCTCCTCCCCTGTACCTCACACCTTGCTCCTTCCACACCCTCAGCCCTCTCCCCTGGGCCCTCAATTGACCCCAGATCAGTGTCTTTGGGTCTCCCCTCACCTCAACATAGATCTCCTTGGAGGCCCTGAATTCCCATCCTCTGCCTGCATCCTGCTCCCTGCTCCATGTGTCCCCCTAGCCCCACAAGGCCCAGTCCAGACCCAGCCTTTGTTCTCCTTTCCAGGCACTCCTGGAAGGAACCCAAGATGATCTGCGGTAGGTGAGTGGGCTGCTGGCATTGGAGGGCATCCCCTCAGGGAACTGGGGGGCAGTGGTGTCTCCCCATCCCTTGCTGGCACCAGGGACATCCCAGTGACCAGTGAGGTCTCCTGGTCTCTCTGCAGTTGGATTTAGACAATGTTGCAGCCATGGAGACGCCTCTGGTGGGTACCACGAGTTCTGCTGGTGTCAGACCCTCCCCTTGTGTAGCCACCACAGCCCAGGCCATCCCAGTCTGTCCCAGCACAGCCTAGTGCACCCCTCCTGAAAGCCCAGACAATGCCCTGCCCCAGGGCTCCTCCCCAGGGAAGCCTTTGACCAGGGCCCTGCTACATTCCCATCCCTGTCACCCCAGGACCCCCTGGATGAGCCAGGACACAGCCCCTGCCCCAGCTGTGCCTCTTGGCCAGGAGCCCAGCACTTCCGGGCAGCAGCACAGCAGCTCCTGCACCCCATTGCTGCCACAGCCCCTTCCCCAAGGCCCCCCTGCTCTCCCCTGCCTCCCAGTGCAGCCCGGTGCCCCCGGTGTGTCTCTAACGCTGCCTTTGTCCCCAGCCCCCTGTGGCTAAACAGCTGTGGGCTCTCCTGCAGCAGAAGTGCCTGGCTGCCTCTCTGGATGCCTAGGTGAGCTGTGCTTGCAGGGACAGGGCTGGGGACAAAGCCCAGCCATGCCCCAGTAGGCTCCAGAGGTCACCTTCTGGGGTTTGTCTTTTAGCGTTGGAAGGACCAGTGTCCTTTTTCCTCTCCAGTGGCATGAAAAGATGATCATCCATGGAGGAATCCCTGATCCCTTTGAGCCCTGGGCCATTTCCCCTGAATAATCAATCATCAAGAATCAATAAACCCTTTGAGCAAAAATTTGCTCTGTGTCTGTGGGTCTGGATTTCCTCCTTTCCAGTGGTCCAGGCAAGTCAGGCCAGGTCTGGGCTCTGCTGCCTTGACACAGTCTGTGCTTTCCCCCAGACAAATGGTGTGCTGGGAGTTGTGCAGAGTCCAGGGGGAGTGGGTTGAGTAGGTGGGTGGGTGTCCAGGTGGTGAGAAAGGCTTTGGTTCACTGTGAGTGTGGTAGGAATGGCCTGTGTTTAAAAGAAAAAAAATAAATCAAAAAAAAGCTTTCTTTTAAAACTTTTTCTCCTTGTGAGAAATGACTGTTCACTTCTCAAAATTTTGAAAAGTTTATTAAATGTTTAACAAAAATTCAACAAGAGGACTAAATAAGGGAAAAATTACAGTACTGGGAGCCTCCCCCACTTCATGACTGGTAATCACGTGGCTGGCTCATACACACAATGGCTGCTCTCCCTTATATTTCCTTGCTGTTGCAACAGGCAGCCCCAGCTCCTCCCAAAGGCTGTCTGTTGACTCTCCCAAAGGCTGTCCATTGGTGTAAACTGCTTTCTTGGAACTGGATTGGAGGGCAGGTGTTGCTAAGCCATGCCTCTTAGGAACAATCTGCCCCTCCCCAAATGCCCGGACTACCAAGATCATACCAGGATAACAATGCTGGGCGGGGGCGACACATTGCAGTAACATAACTGTACATCTGTACAACTTCTCTTAACACACTTAGCATGTTCACCCTTTAATTGGGAAAGACAACCATCTCATTACTCATCTCAAACACTGTGGCATTCACATTCTCTGGAAAAATCCCTCCACCCAGGATTCTTCTCCTGGGAAGCTGAGAAGCCTCAGAGAAAAAGGAAAACAATTCTTATCTCATTTGCTTCTCCTGTGTTGTGCTCATGTGCAGAATGTGTTTGGAGATTGTTTACCCACAGGTGATTTGTTTGATTGGATTCTGGTGTGACTTATTTTGACTCATTGGCCAATTATGGCCAAGCTGTGTCGAGACTCTGGAAAGAGTCAGGAGTTTTCATTATTATTTTTTGAACATTTACTAAGAATCCTTTCTCTGTTCTTTAGTATAGTATAGTATAGTATAGTATAGTATAGTATAGTATAGTATTCTTTACTATAAGATAGTATTATAAAGTAATAAATTAGCCTTCTGACAACATGAAGTTAAATGCATCATTCCTGTCTTCATCAGGCATCCCTGCAAATACAATATAACACTTCCAAAATTCTTGATTTACTCAAAAGAATTTAAATGCCAAAAAAAAAATCTTCCTACGTCAAAAATTGAAATTATTTATTGGTCTTGAAAATTGGTTCCCTGGTGGGATGGGGCTGCTGGGTCTACCTGTCTATGGGGCACTGTGGGGCTCTGGGGTTTCCTGGATGAGGGTCGCCTGTAATGCCTGGCCACAGTGGGGTAGAGCCACTGCGGTGTCCTGGGAAAGGGCGAATGGTTCTACCTGGCTCTGGGGTCGTTCTTGGCTGCTGGGTCCATCAGCTCCAGCAGGACTTGGGTGAATTTTGGGGTGGGCCAGGTGGATCAGTTGTCCCCGGCCATCCTGAGAGCTCACCAGGGCTCAGTCGTGTTCGCTGACTCCAGTTCCAGTACTGAAGGAACCACTGAAGGCACTGCCCCAAGGAAGCCTCACAGCAGAACTGACACAGGGCATTGCCCTGGCAGAGGGACAGAGAAAATGTCTTGGCCGTGAGCAGCAGAATGGCCAGAAAGCCCCTGGTGCAGGAGTTCCCCACCAAAGCAGGTTGAAGGCAGGTTTGGGTTGCATTCCTGCTGTCCTGGCAGTGAAATTCTGGGCAGAGGGCACAGAGGTGTCTTCTCCACGGGGCTCCAAGGTGACACCGAGATGCTGTGAGGGAGCTGAGCCCTGCCTGAAGGCAGACTCAGCCCAGCAGGAGCCCCAGGCTGACACCGCGCTGGACTCCACACCTGGCTCAGGGGCGCCATGGTGCCATGAGTGGGGAACAGCTTCCCCTGAAACAGGGAGAGCTGAACCTTGGAGCCACCTGCTTCACAGCTGGAATGGTGCCAGCATCAGGGAGCAGACTAAAGACAAGAGGGAGGCCTTTGGTGTGAGATTCTGAGGAAGCTTTATTCGTCAAAGGGAACAGGCACCAAAGAGCCTCAACCACCAGTGTGCTCAGGATTTTATACAGCACTAGAACTGCAACTGAGCATGATCACTGAGCCAATAGGAAATCAGGGAGGGAGGAGCAAAAGGAGGGGGATACATCTCAGGGACCAATGGGGATAAGGGGGTGGAGAGTGCAGGTCACATGGGCCAATGGGGCCTCATACATGAGGGGAATTCTAGAGAGGCGGAACCTGCAGGGAAGGGGTTTATGGGAGACTGACAGGGAAGGGTCCAGAACAGGGGCAGAGTTTACAGGGATGGATAGGGAAGGCACTGGAATATAAGATGGGGATTATAGTGATTGAAGGGTAAAAGGGGAGGGATATAACCTGGGAATAATCTTGGGGAAGTGCAACATAGAGGGGGTGAACTGGAACAGACCATCCAAAAAACTATGAAATAAAAGGGCACTACAACAGCACTCAATAAAGAGGGATGCAGCACATGTTTTATGGTGCAAAAAGAAAGGATTAATCCTGTGCTATTTTTATAGGGTCTTTTTCTAAGCCTTTTTATAGGGTTTTTTAAGAACATCCCCTGTCTATCCCCAGTTGGTCAGCAACAAGTTGTTACCCTGTATTGATTGGTCCCTCAAACCCCTGGTGTGTACGTGCAGGAAAAGTTGTTTGTGAGAGATAGTATTCATTTTTCTATCTAAGAGTGAAAAAACAGTTTATACAGGTGGCTAGTCTTTATCACAGTCCTAGAGCTCTTTTTCAAGGAAAGTAGGTTGTTTTCCACAGTCCTAGAGCTCTTTCTGAGGAAAAACAAGTTGTTTTTCACTGCTCCACAACTCTGTTCTCACTAAGAGTTGTCAGCTTTCTCATGGCTTCTGTCAGCTCAGGTCAGGATTCAGTTTTTTGGCCTTTGGCTGCTGTTTCACCACCACAGAAAACATCATTACTGTCCCAAAAAATAAAAGCAGCTGAGATGCAGCTCACTGCCTTCTAGAAAGTGAAAAGAGAGGGAGGTGCCTGGAGGCCCATGAGAGAAATGGTGGTATTGAAAATGTGAGAAGCAAAGTTTTATCCATAGAGATAGTGCCTGACCTCAAGGAAGACCTTTCCTACCAGTCAAGACTTCCTTAGTGTCCTGGGGTGACATTATGATGCTTGTATCCCCATTCATATGTCCTGTGCCTTTAAGACCGACTCTGAAGAGTGGAAGTTTTGTTTGAGTTTCTCTTATCAGGGACACAGAGACGGGCAGGACATAGGGCTGTTTTGGCTTCTTCCTTGCAGCTTGCTGCTTTGCTTGCTCTCTTTTCTGCTCTTGCGTCTGCTCTGCTTTGGCCTCTGCTTATTAGCTAGTTTAGCTAAACAGTCCAAATTCCTTCCTGGACTGTTTCTCCTCTCCTGTTTCTGTGACCATCTCGAACCTGCTCCAGACTGGGACGTGGGAACACCGAGGGTTTGCACTGTTCGGCTGCAGCAGCTGCCCCAGCGCCGGAGGGAGTGAGAACAGAGCAACCACCCCCGAAAGAGACTTTCTGATTTTGTCATCTTTCTCAGAGCGGTGTCATCTGGTATTGTTCATTTTTTGTGCTGCGGGGTGCTGTGTCTGTCAAATAAACAGGTTCTTTCCACTTCTCTCTGAGGAATTCTTCCCGAACCAGTTGGGGGGAGGGGCTGTGAGAAAGCATGTGCTTTCTGGAGGGGCCCTCCTTTGCAGATTCTTTAACAAATTTGCCCTAAACCAGGAAACTTAGGGAACAGCCTGCTTCAACATCAATTATAAATTAATGTTATATTGCCTTTTATGGAAAGAAAACTAATGAGAGAAAATCTTGAAAATGGGAAAAATTCATTTGAGGTAATTGCTCATTGAAATATTTTTCATTAATTCCACTCCTGACAAAATTAATTCTTTAAGATAATTCTGGTAGAGGTGCAGTTCCTTTGGGTTTTGTGCACTCTGAGGAGTCCCATGGGAGATTTGGTGCCAACTCCATGAGCCTCAGTTCCTCAAAGAAGATGTCACAAATGTCCAAGAAAAGGAAGTGCGAAGCAAAGGCAGAAGACACCTTCCAGGGCCCAAGATAATGTTCTCCTCCCCACTGGATTTTTGCCCTGGTCAGATGGGACTGTCCAAGGGTGAGGGAGACTTCCTGAGCAATCCTTTGCTCTCTGGGCACTGATCAGATTGATGCCAGGAGAGGCTCCCTGGAGCAGAGGCTGGGCAGAGTTAAAGGAATAAAGCAGGGATTTATTAAAAGCCCTTCAAAAGATTCACCTTGAGCAGGACAAGAGCCCAGCCGTGGCTACACTCAAAATGGATGACTGGTCAGGAGTTTTCACACTTTTATAAGGTTTGGTCCATTTAAATATTTGGGTTAATTGTCCAGTTACAGCCTCAGGTTATGCAGTCCCATCATCCCGGTTTACTCTCCTCAATTCGCTGTTGTTTGCACTTTTTGGGCCTGAAGCTGCAACAATGTCCGGTTCTGGGGCTGGAAAAGGATTGTTTTGTCTGACTACACTGTGAAGAGAACTTGCTAACACTCTGTATGAAGTCCAGAGTTACAGACTAATGCAATACATAATCGGGAAATATGATAGCTAAAACTGAAGGCATCAGCCTGTTCAATGTTCCCTTGGTTCCATGGGGATCCACAGTGTCACAATGGCCACTTGTTCCCATGAGGTTCCCCAGTGTCACCGTGGTGTCCTTGGACCCACCTGGTCCCAAGTGACCCATGGTTCCATGAGGTTCCCCAGTGTCACCATGGTGTCCTTGGACCCACCTGGTAACAACTGACCCATGGTTCCATGAGGTTCCCCAGTGTCACTATGGTGTCCTTGGACCCACCTGGTCACAACTGACCCATGGCTCCATGAGGTTCTCTGGTGTCACCATGATCACTGTCAGAGGCTGGATGAGATCAATGTCCTGACACACCATGGGACAAGCTGTCAATCAGTCACACAGTAGGGACAGTGCTAACCCAGCCCTGATTACCCGAGTGATCAGAAATCCCACCTGGGGGAGGCCCACAAAGGCCCGGCGGCTTAAAAACATGGAGCACAAGGTCAGCCCCTGGTATGGACTCTGCCTTCTCCTGGGGTTTGTGTCTCACCTGCACTGGAACCCTAGGAACTGATAGTCATATGTGCGTCTTTCTATAGAGTTTCTGTCTTTCTGTCTCTCTCTCTTTCTTCTTCTTCTGATGCTCTTTATATGGAACATTTTTAGGTACCTCAATAGCTTATGTGTTCAATGATTTTTAGGTCAAATGAGCTAGGTTAATGAAGTTACTGCTATGATGAGTGTTTTATGTATAATTGGATGTTGCATTAAATCCTCTTCCAAAGTTTCTTGGTTTTTTGTACTTTCCCAGTAAAATTTTGTGTCATTTTGACCTCTTGAGAATATCTGGCTGGTGTTTATCCTGTGCACCAAACTCAAGTAAAGGAGCCTTTGGTCATCTCCAGCATTTCAGTGTTTTGGGCTGTTACACCCCACAGGCTCACAATGGCCTCTTGTTTCCACACTGGCCCCTTGGTTCCATGTTACATGGCTTTGCATGGGTCTTCAGGGGTGAAGAGATAGCCGAGAATCTTGCTTCATGATCAGAAGGCTGGATTTATTAATTTATGATATATATTACATTATGACTATACTAATAGGAATAGAGAGAAAAGTTCAGAAGCTGCTAAGCTAAGAATAGAAAAGGAATCAATAACAACGGAGCTCAGCTTGTCTTTGATTGGCCCTTAATTGTACACAAGCAACATGGACCAATCACAAGTGCACCTGTTACATTCGAGAGCAGCAGATAACAATTGTTTACATTCTCTTTCTGGGGCCTCAGCTTCCCAGAAGGGGAAAAATCCTAAAGAAAGGATTTTTATGAAACATATCGGTGACAGTTCCATGGGGCCCAACAGTGCCACAATGATCCCCTTAGTTCCACAACTTCCCACAGTGTTGTAGAGAATACATTGTTAAAGGAGTAAAGTTCCAATGATAGTTCTAGATTGTTTGTTTAATGTTTTATAGTTATGTAAAATTCACTAATAATTGTTTGTCAAAGGTTTTATAATTATGTAAATCCCCTTACCATTGGGTATTGCCCCTGCTGCTCCCACTCTCATCTTAAATGGCGAACCAACCGAGACCATAAAGAAGATGATTACATCAACTAATAAGCAAATATGAAACTCCCATAAGACTTAGCAGAAAAGGATTACATAACAAAAACCCCTAGAACAACGAACCACCATGCAAATAAAGAATGAAAATAACGCCTCTAAACAGAGAGAACATCAGACAATATCAAAGGTCAGAAATTCTTCCTTTCATCACCCTAACCAGAGTGGGCCAAGAGCAGTAAAAGATTATGAACCTGAAACCAACAGGCATCTACTCAGACACTCTCATGAGGAAAGAAGACCCAGCTCTGCTGGACGGTGGAGCTGACCTCCTCCTCCTCCTCACCATCTCGGGAGGAGCGGTGGTGTGCACACACCCCCATGGGTCCCCTACCTAGACTGTTTCCGGTAAAGCTGAAATCACTAAAGAGCTGGTCACGTGTCATTCATAACAGTCTTGGGGACTGGTCTGGGACAGGCCACACCAAAGAGGACTGAGGGCCTCCGGGATATCTGACCCTATCTGGAGCGGTGGGCAGCAGCCTAGGACCAAAGAGTGTGGAGGATCATTGGTGAGTAAAGGTGGTGGCAGGAGTAGGAGGCAAGCGGAAGAAGTGTGTGTGAGATGGGGCCTGGCAGCCCGGAGCCCCGAAGCAGCTGTGAGCCTCTGAGTACCGCAGTTCCAGACTCCTGCGAGGGGACCGGCCACAAACGGAGGGAAGCAAGAGAAGCCTGAGTGAGTGAGACGCCTCCCAGGGGAATAAAGTGGGCCCCCCCTCCGGGTGTGCAGAGGAATAGAAATGTGAGTGGCACACAAGGGGTCTGTCATGGTTTGACCCTGGAACAATGCCAGTGCCCCCATGAGAATACCCTCTCCCTAGTATCTGCTGTGAGATGTGACCAGGAATGAGAAAAGCAGGCTCCTGGTTAGAAATAAAGAAAACTTTATTAACTAAACTACAAGAAAAGAAGAAAAAAAAACATAAGGAAAATGAAAACCTTACAAAAGCATTTTCCTCCTCCCCCCTATCAAATTTCCCAATGCAATACATTCCCCCAAATCACCAACTCTCAGTCCAGCACCACCCTTTAGAATACTCAGTCTTCAGTTCATGAACAGGAGAGGAGTCCTTCTTGCACCCTAGGCTTCCCCTGGAAACATGTTGAAACCTTGTGTGCTTCCATGTCACTCAGCACCACCCGGAAAATCCTTTTGCCATCGTGACATCTTCCTTCCACCGTCAGTGCTCTCACCACTGTGCATGGACCAGAGCTGCTTCTAGGGTTGTCTTTCAAGGATGCCTTGTCTCACTCCAAAAAAGGCACAGTCTCTCCTTCGAGACATCTGTCCTCCCCCAATTTTTTCACCCCCTGGGGCCGAGGGGTACCCACACTGAACCCTCCTGGTTCTGAGGCACTGCCTCCCCCTAAGTGCAGTCTCTGTGTCACAGGAAAAAAAATGGTTCCGTCTATGGCCATGCAAGAAAAGTCCAGCCAAAAGGCTACTCCGTCATCTCTCCCCCCACTCAAGAGTCTTCTGCACTTCCCTAGTGGCCCATTCCCTCTTATCTCATCTCTTATCTCTTTTCTCATTCAGCTCCAGGAGGATCAGCATTTGCAAGGTTTCTGTCATGCAGGAAAAGGGTTAAAAATTTCAGTCTCTGCCTGTCCCAGAGCTCTGGAACTCCCATGCTGCCCTGCTGGGCACCTTCTCGCCGCACTCCCCCCCTTCTCCTCCTGGGCCGGCTGCTATTACATTCCATTGCTGGCTCTCCATTCTCTCTTCTGGTGAGGGGCAGGGGGGTGGCTGCTCAATGTCTCTTGGTGCTCCTCCATCCTTCCATCCTCAAGGGCCTCTTCACTTCCCATCTCTGTCCAGACCCAGGCCTACCCCAGGGCTGCCCCTTCCCCACCCAGCAGCAGCAGCTGAATGGGGGAGGGAGATCCGACCTTTTTCCCTCAAAGTCCCAAGAGAGCTTCTCAGGGGCGCAGCTCTGGTTTTTAAACCCTGTGTGTTCTCACAGGTGAGTCCGAACCTCACTGGCTACATCAGGTGCCAATATTAAAATATGAGCACCCATTGGTTTGACCACAGCATCCCAGAATTCCCATTTCCCGGTCAAACCAGCACAGGTCGGCTTTCCCCTTTAAGGCTTGGCAGGTGCCCTCAGGGCGTGCTGAGGGTGGCAGACGAATTGGTGAGTTGGCATGCAAACCCCGAATGGAGCTCTGGGTGCAAGGAGGATCGGGGCAGTGTGAGTCACACACAATCCCTGCAGTGGGGGGACACGGGTCCCTACCAGGGTTTAGGGTGCCCCAAGTACAGCAGCAGCACTGAGTAGAGCCAAGAGGGCCTCAGTGCCCAGGGTGGGACGGCGGTGCTGGGGGTTCAATGTGCCACGGTTCAGGTAGAAACCATAAACCCACTGGAGACACCTGGGGGGATTGGGGTCACAGGGCAGGGCAGGGCTGGGCTGGGCTGGGCTGGGCTGACAGGGCAGGGCAAGGCTGGACCTACCCCTTCTTCCCCCACACACAAAATGTTTAGAGCCAACAATCTCCTCCAGTGTGTCACAACAGGCAATGTTGGAGGTGAAATCCCAATTGTGGCCATGGGCACCTGGCTGAGAAGGACAGTTCTTTTCCATAGGAAGGAAAGCACAGAGCCCCAAGGTTTGGAAGGCAGGTGAGAGCCTCAGTAGGCCAAGGCCAGCTAGACTTGTCAGTAATGGCAGATTTTGTATTTAGGGAATTTTGGAGGTGGAAACCCAAATTTGGCCATGGGCACCTGGAGAAGCAGGACAGTTCTTTCCCATGGGAAAGAGAACATGGAGCCTTCTGCAGTGTTTTGGGGACAGATCAGAGGTGACCATTGTGAAAGTACGGCCAGCCAGACTTGTCCTGGCAATATTCCTATCGGAAGAATCCCTGGTTATCCGGAACTTTGGAGGTGAAATCCCAATTCTGGCCATGGGTGCCTGGAGCAGAAGGACAGTTCTTTTCCATTGGAAAGGAAAGCACAGAGCTCCAGTGTTTCAGCAGCAGATGAGAAGTCACCCTCAACATGCAAAGGTCACTTGAACCAGTCAGGCAGTCCATGGGAGGCCAAACCAACCAGACATCTTCTGTGTTCCCTTAGTTTTATGGGGCTCCATAGTGTCACAGTGGTGCCTTGGATCCATGGGGCCCCACAGTGACATAATGGTGACTTGATTCCATGGGTTCCAGCAGTGTCACAATGGCCCCTTGATTGCAAGAAGACCTGCAGTGTCACACTGGCCCCTAAGTTCAATGGGGTCCCACAATGTCACAGTGGCCCCTAGGTGTCATAAGGCCCTGCAGTATCACAATGATCCCAAGGATTCCATGAGCCCTTGCAGTGTCACAATGGTCTCCGTAGTTCCCCAGGCCCCACAATGTGACATGACTCCTCTGTTCCATGAGCCCTGCAATGTCACAATGGACCTTTGGACCCTGGGGCTTTGCTGTGTCACAATGGTCTCCTCTGGCTCCACAGTGTCACAATGGACCATTGATGACAGGAGGCCACTCTGTGTCACCCTAGAGTTTTGGTTCCATGCAGCCCTGCAGTGTCACAATGGTCTCCTTTGGTTGCCCAGTGTCACGCTGGACCACAGATGGCATCAGGCCCTGCAGTGTCACAATGGACCTTTGGTTCCATGCAGCCCTGCAGTGCCACAAAGGCCTCTTGGTTTCATGAGGCCCCACAATGTCACAGTGGTCCTCCCAGGGTCACAATGGTCTCACTGGTTCCATGAGGCCTCACAGTGTCACAATGCTTTGCTTATTCCATGGGGCCTCACTGTGTCACAATGGTCTCCATGTTTCCATGAGTCCCCTGAGTGTCACAGTGGTCTCTGTGATTTCATGCCCCTCACTGTCACAATGGCCCCTTGGTTCCATGAGGCTATAGAATGTCTTAATTGTCTTTGCATGGTTCCATGAGGCCTTGCAATATAACAATGGACCTTTGGTTCCATGGAGTCTTGCAGTGTCACATTGGCCCCTTGGTTCCATGACACCCCAAAGTGTCAGAATGGTCGCCATGGTTCCATGAGGCCTCATGGTGTCACAATGGCCCCTTGGTTTGATGGGGCCTTTTAGTGTTACAATGACCCCTACATTCCATTGAGCCACCCAGTGTCAGTACAGTCCTCTTGGTTCCATGAGGCCCAGCAATGTCACCATGGTCTCCATGATTCCATGAGGCCCCACAGTGTCACACCAGTCCCTTGGTGTCACACAGCCCCACAGTGTCACAGTGGTCCCTTGGTTCCATGGCCCTGTGCTGCTGCATTCCCCCCTGCCCTTTTCAGGCCGCCCTGCCAGCTGAGAAATGCTCCTTGGGCCTCGGCGTTGGCCAACAGCCCCTGGGCTCAGCTCCTCTTCAGCTCATCACAAACACTGTCTGCTCCAGGCATTGCTGCTGCCCAACCAGCTCCTGGTTCCTTTAGCAGCAGCCCTGGGAACTGTTTTTGTTCCCTCGGTGGCACAAGATCCTTGTTCTCACCCTGCCAAAGAAAGCTGTTGGTGCCAAGTGCGGCCAGGATGAACCATTGCTGGGACTGAAGCCCCTCTCTTGGGGCCCTACAAACAGCGCTGCAAAAGGAGCTCTTGAAGCTCTTCTGGGCCAACGACTCCCTCTGAGTGGGGCCTCTCCAAGCCCGGAACTCTCCCGTTTGCTGCAATCGGGGATCCTGAACAACCACAGAGCCTGGGCCAATCCCCCCACTCCTCCAGGCTCAACCAGTTTTGTGGAGAAAAGAAGAAACATCACAACTTTATAAAAGTTGTAAAACTCGGTATGTTTATTACGGCACCGGACACATGCGGAGAAAACTCTCCTCAAAAGGCATGCGTACCTCTGAGAACTTCAGATCTCCTTTTATCCCCCTCTCAAATACATATGCATACAGTTTCACAATAGGTTCATACATATTCATTTTTATGGGTTTCACGTGACTTTTACCACTAGTTCCTTTTTATCAGAAAGAATTCCGAGGTCAGGCTGACTTGCCCTTACAGCAGTCCCTGTCTCTCTCTATCATCTTCTGTCTCCTCTGCTTTATCTCTGTCTTTCGCTGAAGTAACTTCACTGAGCTGAGGCCTTGCAGTCTGGCTAAATAACTACGATTTCTAACCACAGACTCAACACAAAAATGTACATTTCACCTAAATTAAAATGGATTTCTATCCTGGAAAATTTTCGCTTTGCTTCAAACCCTTTGCCCTTTGCTGGGGAGATGCCAAAGCATCAGCAGTGAACATTGCCTGCCCTCAGGGGAATTGCTCACAGGTGCCTTGCACTTGATAGTGGAGCCCTGGAAAAAGTTAAAGATAGAATGTAAAATGTTAAGCTTTGTGTTTTCCTAGATCAACTGCACCTGCGTAAGCAGTATGATAAATTATATAATTGTTAGATTGTTTAGTAATTAAATATAATTATTATATAACCATAAGAAGAATAATGAGAAACTATGTTTGAAATTCAGAGGGGGGCTAAATCTATGTATACAATAGAACGATATAAGTTTAATAATTAACATGAAAGTTATATAACGATAGAGTATAAAAACATCATCATTTCAGATGTATGGTCGGAGTCAGATTTGGGTTGAATATACCCCTGGCACCCAGAGCTCTTAATAAAAAGCACCGCATATAATCGTTCCGTGATTATGTGGTTTTGAACGCTAACATTTTGGCGACCCAGATGGGCCCTTGTGAGTGCTGCTGAGCGAATTCGCGACTCGATCATGCTCCAGCTGGCACCGAGGGATTCTCGGGGAGCCCATCAGCTGCAACCGCTCCCGCCGCTCACAACGTCCCCAGGAGAAAGGTAAGGGACTTTTTTTTTTACTTTGGTTGTGTTTTGGATGCCTGCCAAATAAGACACAGTGAAAGCTATGCTTGGTTGGGCTAAAGGAATTCCTGGTGGTACAAGCCTAGGCGCCATTCCGTAAGACAATCGCGAAAGCGTTGCGGGTTCGGCAGTTTGTGGTATATTTGAAATGGAGAAACTTAAAGGGCTTTTGGGCAGTAGCACCCCTATCCCACAAACTTCTCCTTTCGGGTGCTTATTAGCACATTGGAAACAGGGTAATTTTGGGGAAGAACTACGTAAAACTAAATTGATTGATTATTGTAATTCATGGTGGCCAGAATATGCCTTGGAGAACGGTGAAAAATGGCCAAAATACGGTACTCTGCAATATAACACTATTTTGCAGTTAATGTAGTTTTGTAAACAAGAAGGAAAATGGGATTAAGTACCATATGTTGATCTGTTTTTCTATTTACGGGGAAAGCCAGAATGGCAGGATGAATGTGGATTCTTAGTGATTAAAACATCTGCAAAGTGTGGAGTTTGTGAGGAACGTTGTTTAGAGCACTTGGCATTAAAAGAAAGCCTGAGCAGGGAAAATTATACAGATATTGATTTACAAGTAGCTCCAATAGGAACAAGAGAACCTAACCCTATCCCACCTATTTCACCTCTTGCATCTGTCCCTATCCCACTGCCTGGTCCTAACCCACCTAGTCCTGAACCTGTCTTGTCTACTACACCTTTCCCTCTTTATCCTCCTCTCCCATCATCACCTGATCCCTCTTCCTCAGAAGATGAGCAAAACTTAACTGTGATAGAAAGGGGAAAGAGGTATGCAAGTGAAAAAGATAGCAACGGTAATGAATCAGTGACCCCAATAGCCCACAGAACCCGAAGTTGGTCAAAGGTTGCCCCAATTGTGAATAGAAAAGGCATAAGCAAACAAAAACGGACTGTGATTGCCCCCTTGCGGCAAGGTGTAGGAGTGGAAGGGCCAATATTTGTAAAAGTGCCTTTTTCCCCAGCAGACTTAGTTATTTGGAAACAGTCAGCCAGAACTTATAGAGAAAATCCTGATAAAATGGCACGAGTAGTAAAAATGGTTATAAAACCTCAAAATCCTGACTGGGATGACATAAAAGTAATATTAAATACTCTGATGTATTCTACTGAAAAAGAAATGGTACTTAAGGCCACCAAAGAGAGGGCAAGGGAGGATATTAGAAATGGACTAGTAACAGGGAATTCAGATGCAAATTTCCCAGTTGAGGATCCAAATTGGGACCCTAATTTATTTTGCGATATGAGGAAATTACGGAAATATCAAGAGTGGATCCAAATAGGAGTTCAGAATGCTGTGCCCAAAACTATAAATTGGTCCAAACTATATGAGGTTCGACAGGAAAAGAAGGAATCTCCCACTGCGTTTTTGGAGAGGCTTAAGGAGGTAGCAAGGAAATATACAGATCTTCAAATGGACACAGAAGAAGCAAAGGTTCAGCTCGCTCTCATATTCTTGGGCCAATCACAGGATGATATTCGTAGAAAATTGCAAAAATTAGAAGGGGAAGAATTAAGGAATTTGGATAAGCTACTTGAGGTAGCCTGGAAGGTATATAACAATCACGAAAGAGAAGTTAGTAAAAAGGAGCAGCAGAATCTTTTGGCAGTAATACAAGGGAAAGGGAACCCAAATTTCAGGGGACGTAACAGGAATGGTCAGGGTAGGAGACCAGTTACCCAGGGGTTAAGCCTGAATCAACATGCATATTGCAAGGGGGTGGGACACTGGAAGCAAGATTGTCCAGAATTGTTTCACCAGGACAATCAGTCCCAGCAGGGAAACGCTGCCAAAGCCATGGTGTTAGGAGAATGTAAGTAGCTGAACCTGTGGAACAGGTTCAAGAACTCACCACAAATATACAATAGAATTTAATCCACCAATATTTCCAGTAAAGAAACCAAATAGGTGAATATAGGTTAGTGCAGGATTTGAGAGCAATAAATAAAAAGGACATTTATCCAGTGGTAACAAATTCTCACACATTGCTAACATCCGTGAAGGGGATATATAAGTGGTTTACTGTAATTGCTTTAAAAGATGCGTTTCTCTGCATACCCTTTGACAAAGAAAGTAGGAAACTGTTTGCCTTTGAGTGGAAAAACCCAGGGAACGGAAGAACGACCCAGCTCACCTGGACACGACAAGCACTCACCGACCCTATTTGGAAACTAACTGGCAAAGGAACTGGAGATTTGGACTGAAAATGGGCAAGTACCAAGAGACCAATACTCACTGTTGCAGGATGTTGATGTTATACTAATAGCTACAGAAGAAAAAGCAACCTGTATAAAGGTAACCACTGAGATTTAAATTTCTCAAGGGCAACGAAAATTAGGTACTAACCGTATCCAAGCTATTTGTGCTATTCCAGAGTCCCAGAATTTACATGAGCTGCGAGTCTTCCTCGGGATGGCAGGATGGTGTCACTTGTGGATCATGGACTATGGACTGATTGTGAAACTCACGTATGAAGCTCAGAAGACGCAGCCATTCGCCTGGGGCAAGCCACAGAAAGAAGCCTTCCTAAAATTAAAGGAAGCAGTGACAACTGCTCCAGCATTAGGGTGGTACACAGCTTGCAAGGGTTTTCAGGGTGAAGAGAGAGACGAGAATGTTGACCTCATGTTCAGAAGGCTTGATTTATTATTTCATTGTATATATTACCTTATGACTATACTACAAAGAATAGAGAGAAAGTTCTCAGAAAGCTAGCTAAGCTAAGAATAGAAAAGGAATAAATAACAAAGTTCTGTGTCCAGGCAGAAAGCAAGAAGAGCTCTGCCGTGAGTGGTCAGTAAATCCAAACATCCACATGAGAACAATCACGGACCCACCTGTTACATTCCACAGCAGCAGATAACCATTGTTTACATTTGTTGCTGAGGCCACAGCTTCTCAGAAGGGAGAAAAAATCCTAAAGAAAGGATTTTTATGAAAAGATGTCTGTGACATATCACCTTTTAAATTCTATTAAATTAAAAAGAAAAATGTTTGTAATTTTCTCTGCTGTGCACATGCAGAGGAAAGAGCAAACACTTGACAGGTTATCTGTTGCCAATCCAAATCTCAATCAAGTGCTGGTGTGGAATGAACAGGGAAATTCTTCACCTGTAGAACACACAATTCTATCAAATTACTAAAACAATCTTACAATACAAGAAAATGCAAAAACAATGCAAAGAAAGTTCAAGTCCAAACAGCTGAGTTTCAGGAAAAAGTCCATGGACTGAAGATGTTCCTCTTTGACATATCTGAAAGTCTCTTTTTGGTCCTGAAACAGGTTTGCTGCAGAAAAGTCCATCAATAGTTACCAAAAGTCCATCACTAATTATCAAAAGTCCACTGACAGTCACAAAATAATTTCAAACAATTTGAGACAACTTCTGGAATGTCTTGCCGCTGCCCTTTATTTATTGAACAACTTGGCTGGAGCTAATTTTTGGCCCTTCAATGCTTCAGAGCTGCTGCCAGCTATTCAACTCCTTTAATTTTTTTTTTTATTTTTTTTTTTTTTTGTGATCGAAAAGAGCAGCAGCAGCAGACCAGCCAGAGAAAGGCCCTGGGGGGCCCTGGCCCATACGGACGGACCAGAAACCCCAGATCTAGCACACAAAAAGGCGGGCCAGGACCGGTAGGGGAAAGCAAAACCCCCAAAGCCATGAGGAGGCCAGGAGGTGGCCCCGAACCAGGGACCTGAGCCCAACAGCCCAAGCCCAATCCACAAGGCAGGCTCTGACTTGCCACAGGTCTGCACTCTGCTGCCAGTACAATGGCAGAACGGGTGGTGAGATGCTTTTTTTCCCCTAAATCACCAAGACATGCCAGCAGCAGAGGTATAGAAGCAGCCCCAAGTGCCCTCATCTGGGGTCTAGGAATGTTTGTTCCCCAAAGCAAGCAGGCCATGATCACTTCCCACTGTGCCCTCTGCCTCTGCAATGCAAATGCAACAGGTGTGTCTCCCATCTACCTCACGGCACCACCCCCTCTGGGCTGGGGACCAAAGGCAGAACTTTCGGGACCCACCTGCCCCTCGCCGCTAGGGCACAAGAGGGGCGGCAGAGATGGCAACCTCCAAGGGGCAGCAACTGACCAACCACCCCCCAACCAGCCGAGAATGCTGATTTTGAACGCAGGCAGACGGGCTGAACCCACAGCCAGCTGGCAAGCAACCCCTCCTCCCCGGAAGGAGACACTGATGCCCTCTTCCCCTGTCCCAGCTCACCCCACAGGGGCAGCCCCGGGACAACCCAAAAAACTCGGTGGGGAAGCCGCGCTGGATGCAGGAGCCGACGCAGACTGCTCCAAGGGTCCCATGGGTTCAGCACCGTCTTCAGCATCATCCCGAACAGGCACTGGCTCAGCTTGAGGCGACGGGGATGCGCAGAAACACGCCGCTGATGTGTCGCTGGGCTCTGAGAGCAGCAGCAGGCACGGCATGTGTTCGGCAGCATCTTCTGCTGCTGGCTCTGGGGTCAGCTGCAGAGATGCAGTTGCAGAAGCCAGCGGGGTGTGCACAGGAGGCAGCAGGGCTGGCACGGGCAGCGGCGGAACAGCCGGGAGGGGCAGTGGCGGAGGATCGCTGTTGCTTAGCAACATCAGCACAGCCACAGGGCGCGGTGTTTCTGAGCTCTCAGGCGCAGGCAGGGAAGCCGGCGGAGGCACGGGCGGGAGCGCCCGGGGAGGCGGCCGCAGGGAGGGTCTGGGAGGCGCTCGTGGCGCTGGCTGGGGTGGTGCTCGTGGCGCTGGCCGGGGCGGGGCCTGCAGGGCTGCCAGGGGCGGTGCTTGCGGCACTGGCTGGGGCAGCGTCGCCCATTCTTCACCTCCCGGAGAGAGAGAAGGCAGAGTGAAAGACTGCTCCAACTGAGCATGCTCCAAAGACGCAGTAAAAAAAACTTCTTCGGCTCCCGGCAAAATTTTACCCCCCTGGCAGGGTGGCAGGGGGGCTGGAAAGCAGCAAATCATCCCCCAAAGGGTCTTCTCATGCTGGAGACGAGGGAAATGGAGCTTGTCCCTTGCAGTTAGCAATCCAGGGAAAAACAGCTGCTCTCCGTTTCAAAATAGAAAAGAGTACACAGAAGACTGGGTAAATGCGGGGGCGTCCCACACCACGGTCCCAAACGAATTGGAAAATGGAGTCCATGCACTCCCATACGAAAACATCAAAGGCATAGAGCACATTCGTAAAGAACACAAAAAGCTTTGCCCATCAAAAAAACTCATAGAAATCTGTCTCCAACAGGAGAATTCCATCCTCTTCACCCCATTTTTGCCAGAGGGCAATGAGGTTCTCCTCTGAAGGAGAGAAAAGAACCTCATCCTCTGTGGGGGAAGTCCTCCATATCAGCAGCCGCAAACTACAAATGGTTGCATCTTCAGGAAGGGAAAAGCCAACAGTACCTTTTGAAAGAGTCCAGCATGCTCTGGCCAGCTGCATGGTGCTGCTGGCCAGCCAAACATCTTCCTGGAAGCTTTTCAGAAGGTTCTCTTTGTGGTCAGCCTTGGCTGTGAACTCTGTCCAAATCAGGATCTTAATTTCTTCAGCTCCTGGCTAGAATCCACTTCTGTGGTCACTTGTGAAGCAACCATCAATGCCACACATTCGGGGTTTACCCAGTCCAGCAATTTGCTCCTCTGGGGTCTCACCAGTTGATGGTTTTTGTCCTGCTCAGTCAGGGTTCACCAATTGTTACAGGGCTTGCAAGGGTCTTCAGGGTAAAGAGAGAGACGAGAATCTTGACCTCATGTTCAGAAGGCTTGATTTATTAGGTTATGATATATATTACATTATTACTATGCTAAAGGGAATAGAAGGAAAGTTCTCAGAAGCTAGCTAAGCTAAGAATAGAAAAGGAATGAATAAACAAAGGAGCTCTCTCTGATTCTGTTCCAGAGAGAGCTCGGTCTTTGATTGGCCCTTAATTGTATACATCCAACATGGGCCAATCACAGGTGCACCTGTTGCATTTCACAGCAGCAGATAACCATTGTTTACATTTTTTTTCTGGGGCCTGAGCTTCCCAGAAGGAAAAATCCTAAAGAAAGGATTTTTATGAGAAGATGTCTGACAGCGTTTCTCACCCTTGGGTACCCCAGACCCTGAAACGGGGACCCTGCACAGGCGGCACCCCTGGAGCCCCTCTGACCCCACCTGGGGAAGGAACCTCTGGCATTGCCAGGAGCCCCAGCAGCTCAGAGAGAGGGGACACCAATACACACTGGGGCTGCAGGAGCCCAGACAGGAGGGAGCCTCTGAACCCCAAAGTGGAGAGACCAGATAGGGAACTCCGTGGAGGGTGTTTTCTTGCTGAATCTTGGTAGTTTGGGGTTTTTTGCTGAATCTTGGTGATTTGGGTTTTTGTGAGGGTGGCTGAATCCTGGTGGTCTGGAGGCTTTTATGAACATCAGACATCTGGTGACTTCTAGAAATGGAGTCAGGCAGGAGAAACAGCCTGTCCCCAAAATCCCACTCTTGGCATCCCTCATCCCTCTCCACAGTCCTCCCTCTAACATCCCTAAGCCTCTGGGAAGAGCCTAAAGGGATGGAAGAGCCTAAAACGCTGCTGGAGTGCCTGAGCTGCTCTCACCTGTGGATGTTCCTGTTCACAAACCTCTCCTGGTCAGTGCCACGGGGGGTTGGGAAGGAGTTTAGGGGATCCTGAGAGGATTGGAAGGGGTTTTGGTGGCTCTTGGCTACATTTGTGGTGCTGGGAGGGGTTAAGGCAGCTTTGGAGGGGTCTGTGAGAGAGTTTTGGGAGTTGTGGAAGATCGGTGTGGCTTGGAGAGAACTTGGGTGGGTCTAGGGAGAGGTGGGAAAGAGTTTTGATGGATCTTGGGGCCATTTCTATTGCACAGAGTGGTTCAGGATGTGGGGGACAGCAGGGATCTGTGGAGTGGTTTGATGGAGCTGGAGTGGCTCTGGGGCTGGGAGGGGGTTTTAGGGCAGCCGTGATGCCCCAGACCCCCAGAGCTGCCCCCAGACCCTGCGCACAAGGTGCTGCTGGGGGACAGGGGCTCCATGGAGGGGTTTGTGTTCCTGGCACTGTGGGAATGAGGGGGGATACCCCGGGGCTGTGTGTGACCCCCCCCCATGCCGGTGTCACCCCCTTGTCCTCCCCTCAGGGCTCCTGCCCCAGCTCTGCTGCCCCAGAGGGAATTTGGGGAGGGGGCAGAGGGGATGAGCAGCCCCTGCTGGGGGATGGCCCCAGCCCAGCCCCTTTGTTCAGCACCGAGCTGGGCTGGGGCTGCAGGAGGAAGAGGCCAATGGGAAGCAGATCCTGCAGCTGGGACAGTGCTTGGGGTCAGGGCAAGGTCCTGCCCTGTACACCTGGCTCAGGTGTGACCGTGCCCCAGCAAGGGAGCGGGACATTCCCATCCCCACGGATCAGGGCTGGGAGCAGCACTTGGAGCACAGACATGGAAATACTGGGAGCGACTGGAAGCTCACTAAGAGGGTGAATTATACCCCCTGCCCTTTTCAGGCCACCTTGCCAGCTGAGAAATGTCCCTTGGGCCTTGGCCAACAGCCCCTGGGCTCAACTCCTCTTCAGCTCATCACAAACACTGTCTGCTCCAGGTACTGCTGCTGCCCAACCAGCTCCTGGTTCCTTTAGCAGCAGCCCTGGGAACTGTTTTTGTTCCCTCAGTGGCACAAGATCCCTGTTCTCACCCTGCCAAAGAAAGCTGTTGGTGCCAAGTGCGGCCAGGATGAACCATTGCTGGGACTGAAGCCCCTCTCTTGGGGCCCTGCTCCAAAAGGAGCCCTTGGAGCTCTCCTGGGCCAGCGACTCCCTCTGAGTGGGGCCTCTCCCAGCTGGGAACTCTCCCGTTTGCTGCACTCGGAGATCCTGAACAACGACAGAGCCTGGGCCAATCCCCCCACTCCTCCAGGCTCAGCCCTTTGCCCTTTGCTGGGGAGATGCCAAAGGATCCACAGTGAGCATTGCCTGCCCTCAGGGGAATTTCTCACAGGTGCCTTGCACTGACTCTTTGTGTCTGTGTGCACACAGGAGTGCCTGTGTTGGGGAAATGTGGAAGAAATGCTGCTCTCTAAGGGGTTTGAGTGCCTTGGATAGCTGAGTTAGTCAGTGCTATAAGTGAGGTTAAGTCATAAGGTGCAAGCTAAGTTAAATGTTCTGAAGAGTTTTTCTTTTGTTAAGTTGTTAAATTTAATATAAATTATAAACTAAATTGAATAATTTTTAGTATTATTCCACTATTACATCATTAAGCTATTGATTATAAGTTCGGTTAAATAGTGTTAAGTGCTGTTCTTTTGCTAAATGCTGAAGTCTAAAGTATCAGTTAAGTCCTGTTAAGCTTTTAGGCCATATTCCTTTTATCCTTGCCCTCACTGTCCTTTTGGCACACACACACACAGGGACAGTTCTCTGTGCATTTCTGGTTTGATTGCCTGGATTTGGTTTGGTTTTGTTGTTGCTTTGTTTCCTTGGTGTGTCTGAAGCGTCCAGTCAGGAGCAGAGTGACTCTTGCCAAGGAACTTTGTGCTGCTGTCCCTTAATATTAAATGTGATTTTTGCTGCTCCCTTGCTGGGGATTTTTTTCAGCACTCTCAATGCCTTGTTGGTAGCAGGGTGAAGGAGCCCTGGCCCAGGCTCTGACCCTGGGGGACACAGGGACGCTGCCAGGGGGGTCCCTGTCCCCCTGTCCTACCCCCAGGGCCCTGGCCCCCTGTTCCCGTGTCAGGCTCTGGGGTCGATCTCATGGAACATCCTCTGGGGGAGGCTGCGGGGCCGGGGGACCCGGGGGGACCCGGGGGAACAGGGGACCCCGGTGTGCATGAGCAGGGTTGGACTGCTCTGGGGGAAGCTGTGAGGGGAGCTGGGGCAGAGTGACCTCCACAGGGACCTCACACAGCCCCTGTGATGTCACATTATCCCTGTGATGTCACATTTTCCCTGTGATATCACACAGCCATCTGTGATGTCATACAACCCCTGTGATGTCACACAGTCCCTGTGAGGTCACACTGCCTCCTATGATGTCACAGATCCAACTCTGGGATGTAACCCTGGAATGTCATGCAGCTGAATGTGATGTCACAAAGCCATCCTGTGATGTCACTGTCCTGTGATGTCACAGCCTGCTCTATGATGTTACACAGCCAATTGGTGATGTCACAACCCACTCTCTGAAGTCACAGAGTCACCCTCTATGATGGCAGGATCTGCTCAATGGCCAAACACCCTACCCTATGATGTCACAGACAGCTCTGTGACATCACAACCCCTCTCAGAATCCCTTCTATGATGCTGTAGCTGCTCAGTGACCTCACACAAAAACCTCTGTGATGTCAGAACCCAATCTGTGACCTCACACAGCCCACTCTGTGCTGTCACACAGCCCCTTGCTGACATCACAGCTGCTCTGTGCCTCTATGACACAGCCACAGAGGTGCTGCTGTGACACAGCCCCCTCTGGGCCATCCGACAGCCCCTGCCAGTGCTGAGCCCCTGTGAGCTCTGTCTGTGCCCTGCTGGTGTCCCTGAGGGGCCCTGGCAGTACCCCAGCCCTGCTGGGCTGTGCACAGGAGCTGCCCCTGGCCAGAGCTGTTTCTCTGCAGCGCTGCCCTTGCCAGGAGCTGCCTCTGGGCCTGGAGCCCAGCCCAGCTCAGCAGCACAGACACAGCACAAAGAACTTAATGACCCTCTGGGGCTTTGGTGCTCTTTGCATCAGACCCAGTCCCTCAGAGTGTGCTCAAAAAATTCCTCAAGAACTCAATGTAAGATGGAAACACAGAAGTTTCTTGTACTTTCAGTAAATCCCTTCGAGGCAAAAGACTGAGAAAGTGTCCCCAGGTTCCAGGTAGAGTAGAACACTGGAGGCAGTGATGAGAGGCAGGGACAAGCGAGGGAAAGATGTCTCTGGTGCTGAGCAAACCTGCGCCTCTGTCCCTGCAGGCTGTCGGCATGCCCTGGCTGCCCCACCTGGCTGGGCCCTTCCTTTGCTGACAGCTCTGCCTCCTGCCTGCCTCTGCCTGCCCACACAGAGCCTTGGGCTGCTCCAGGCTCCTGCTGGGGGACGTGCTGCACCACAGCCCTGCCCTGGCAGGGAAATTCCTTTCTCCTCATGTCCAGTCTGGACCTCCCCAGCTGCCCTTGCTGCCATTATTTCCTTCTCATGCTTATATCCTCTATGAAGAAAAGCTCCAGCCTCTCTGAAACCACCCATCCATCCCTCCCAGACTATTCCTCTTCTGTCCTCAGTCTCCACACCACTGAGCCCACAGTCCACAGTCTCTAGCTGCTGGTGATGGGATGAGGCCTCCAAACCCCATCTTGGAAGATTTTTGGAAATAAGGTCTGTGAAAATGGAAAAATTGTGGTCAAAGTTATTTTCTCCCAAATCTTGCCATGATACAAAAGGGTCAATATGTTTAAACTGAATAAGAGTGGATTTACATTTGTTAGAATAAGGAAATATTTTACAGTTATGAAAGTAGCACAAAAATGCAGTTGTTTTTCTAGAGAATTGGATGCCCTATCCCAGGAATTGTCCAAGAGCAGGAGCTTTGTGCAGCCTGACCCAGTGAAACCCTCCCCACCCCAAGAACAGAATTCCCGTAGTGTGTGTTCTCTGCTGTGCTGGGTGCCCTCACAACGCTTCTGGCCAGAATGTTTGCTGAGGGCAGCCAGGCTGCTGCAGGGGCAGTGGCCTCACAGCAATCACCATGGCAGCCCTGTCCCCTGGGCCTGGCTCTCCCCTTTCCTTTGCCCCTGCCTTGGCTCTGCTGGGATGAAGAGTTTTGTCATTAATATCTTGTCCCCGAGGTGCTGGGGCCAATGGCTTCCCATTCAGGCTTCTGGAGCAGAAGTGGCTTTTCAAGCCCAGCCTGGAATGAGCCCTGAGGCAGCAGCTCTGCAGTGGTGGCCACCAGGCCAGGCTACCAAGGGAGGCTTCTGGCCATGGCCTGCAAGCAGCTGCTGCTGCCAAGGTGCCTTTGGTGCCTCAGGCTCTCCCTGGCACAGCTCCCAGCACGGCGCTCTGCCCTTGTGCCCGAGCCCTTCCCTGTGCTGGGGCTGACCCGGGGCTTTTCCTGCAGCGGGACCTGCCCTGCTCATGGCACAGGAAAGGCAGTTCCTGCTGGAGCAGGAGGTTCTGCCTGCAATGGGGCGCAGCGACTCCAGCAAGGCCCTGCTGACTTCAAAATTGCTGCCTAGAGCACTATATTCTAATAATTGTTATAGCTCCTTAACTGTGGAGTAAATAACTGTGCTGGTGATCTTTCCATCTGATCATGATCAGAATAAGCCAGAGACATACTTATATAAATTCATCTGGTATTCTATCATGAATCCTGTAGGACAAATTGTGTTAGTCGAATTCCACCTGTTCAATCTTTTACATCTATGACAAATTCTGGGGCTTGGGATTGGATCCAGCCATTCCCAGTCTCCTCTCTTAGAAGGAAATTTAGAAGTCTAGGGGTCCTGCAGGGGTTTGGGGATCCATGGAGGCTGTTGGGTGTCATTTCTCCACCTCATGTCTCAGCAGAAGTTTCTCCAATAAAGAAATAAAGCTTTTGCCTGAAGCTCCCACTGTGCCCATGACAGGAACCCCTGTGAATGTCTGGGGCTTCCTGGCTCTTTGGCAGCCTGGGAACTCCTGGGATGACACCGTGGAGCCCCTGTGAGTCCCTGCGACAGATCGGTGCCTTTGAAGCCCAAGGTGCCCTGGGATGTCACCATGGAATGGCTGTGACTGCCTCTTACCACAGGGCTCCTTACCATCTCAGAAACATGTAGAAGGTCTCCATGGGGCCCCTGTCCCTGCCTGGACGTTCCAGCTCCGGAACAGTCTGGAGACTCTTGGAAAGTTCCCATGGACCCCCTCTGAGGGCCTGTGACAAATCTGATCCTTAGCAGGCAACCATCACCAGGACCCTGTTGCTATGGTCAGTTTCCATGGCAACCATCACCAGCGCCCTGTTGCTATGGTCGGTCCTGTGGATTTCCATCCAAAAATCCTTCATTTTTGCCTCACAATTGCCATGAGAAAAAGACCACCGAAAGGTTAAAAACTCTTGAACCAGTTGGGAAAGAAAGTCTCATGCTTATTCAGTGTGTTTACAGGTGGTGTTTGCAGAACATGCCATGCTGTACTCGAAGGGGCATGCTGCCCTTTTCTGAACAATGGAACTGGACTTTCTTCCAAACTTCTGACTTGGCTGGACTGAGCTCTGGGGTGGCTGCCCCCTCCAAGAGAAGACCCCTCTTGTCTGCCTTCAACCACCGTGACGGACCAACAGAGATGTGAATCCCCTCATCAAGAAACCAAGAACCCCTCTGGCACCCTATTGGCACCCCCATGATACCCCCCTGGCACCCCTCTGGCACCCCCCTGGCAACCTCCTTCCAGAGACTGGGACTGTACCCCCTCCTAACTGGGGGAGGGGGGAAAACCTGCCCAGAGTAAACGTACCTGCGAGCATTCGGCCATGAAAACAATGCAATAGCCTCTCCCCCTCCTCCTGTTCCTATTCTTTTCCCCTCCATGGAAACCTAATTTCGGCCACCCTTCCCCCAACCGAGAACAGTATATTTGGGGTTCGGTTTCGACTGTCCTTTGAGATCTCCCCAAAGCGTGCACCAGCGAGTTTCGGCAGCGGGACCCCGAAGACATCACGTTTTGGCAGCTATACCCCTTCCCTAACCTTCTTTCCTCCCTTTTTCCCTTGTCCTACCCTTCTCTTCCCCAGATTCCCTAACCAAATGCATATTCAGCTGTGGTAATCATCAATAAAATTGCATTTTGTTGATTTGTTACTGCAAAACCCCTGTGCCTTTGTTGGTTATTTTGCACCAAAAAATCATTCGTCACCCGTTCATTTCGGGTGGACCTTCACAAGTCCCTTGGCAGTTCCATGGAGACCCCATGCCAGGGGTGGTTGCCATGGACACCAGCTCAGGCCTGCAGCCACAGCCCGTTGCCATGGCAACCATTTGCAACTCCATCCCCGGGCTCATGGGATCCCAGGACCACAGAATTGGCTGAGCTGGGAGGCACCCATCAGGATCCTCCAGTCCAACTGCTGGCCCTGCACAGGACACCCCAACAATGCCAGCCTGGGCCTGGTAGCGCTGTCCAAACGCTGCTGGAGCTCAGAGAGCCCTGGAGCTGGGACCCTTCCCTGGGGAGCCTGGGCAGGGCCCCAGCAGCCTCTGGGCAAAAACCTTTTCCTGACATCCAACCTGAGCCTGCCCCAACTCAGCTGCAGCCGTTCCCTCCACTCCTGCCCCTGGGCACCAGAGGGAAGAAGCTCCCACAGCCCCAGCCAGGGACCCGCTCCCAAGGTTGTGGCCATGGCCACCAGGGCTGGGACCAGCTGGGATGCTCGGTTTCCATGGGCCGGGATTCAGGAATGGGATTCCCTAATTTCCTGCTCCTGCTAAAACCATGCTGCCACTCGCTGCCCTCCCGCCTCCCATGGAATGCACAAAAGGCAAAAATCCCACTGTGGGATGAGAAAAATTTATTGGGAACAGCATCCAGATAAGGAACAAACAGGAACAGCAACAACACTGGCAACAGAAGGGATCAGAAAAATTATTTAGAGGGAAAACTACAACACCACTGACTGTCTCTTTCCAGCCACATATTCACTCCTGCCTGGAAAGGACACCCTTCTCTCAAGGGGAGAGAGTCCCTTTCCTGCCTCTGGCATTGACCTGAAGCAGCAGTGAAAATAATGACATGGCATTAGCCAGACCCTTACGTTCTTCGATCCCACATCATGTCATTGGCAGGGGCAGGAAAAGGGACAGGAGTCTTGCCAGTAGGGATCACAGGGAACGTGGAGCACCAACGTCCTTCCCAACGTGGGTTCTCCAATGGGGGATGAAGCTGGAGCTGTGCACAAAGCTCTTCCTGCAGTTAGGGCATTTGCAGGGCTTCCCTTACTGGTGCCTCTGCTGGTGTTTGGTCAAGGCAGAGCTCTAGGTGAAGCTCTTCCCACACTGGGGACACTCATAGGGCCTCTCCCGGGTGTGGATGCGCCGGTGGGTGACAAGGTGGGAGTTTTGCTTGAAGCTCTTCCCACAGTCAGGGCAGCGGAAGGGCCTCTCCTCTGTGTGAATCTGCTCATGCAGAAGGAGATGGGAACTGGTCTGAAACCTCTTCCCACACTGGGGACACTCGTAGGGCCGTTCCCCAGCGTGGATTCGTTGATGGATGATGAGGTGGGAGTTTTGCTTGAAGCCCTTCCCACAGTCAGGGCAGCGAAAGGGCCTCTCCTCTGTGTGAATACGCTGGTGCAGGATGAGATGGGAGCTGATCTGAAACCTCTTCTGACACTCGGAACACTCATAGGGCCATTCCACGGTGTGGATGCGTTTGTGGGTAGCGAGCTCAGAGCTGCACCTGAAACCCTTCCCACATTCCCCACACTCGTAGGGCCATTGCCTGGTGTGGATCATCAGTGGCGGATCAGGGTGCTGCTCTGCCTGAAGCTCTTCCCACACTCCAAGCACTTGTAGGCCTTCTCCCCATCGTGAAGCTGCTCATGCACCACCAGCTCCGAGCCCTGGTTGAAGCTCTGTCCACCTTCCTGGCCCAGGGTGGGTCTTTCCTCCTCAGAGCAACCTGGGCTGGGTTTGGTGCCCCTCCTCCTGAGGGACCTCTGGGACTTTTCCTCCCCATTGGATTCATGCACAGTGGAGCTGCTCAAAGTGGCCTCTTCCACCAGGTTCTGCTCTGGAGTTTTGTCCTTCCTGGTCTCCATCCTCAGCTTCTTGTCTGGGGGAGGAAGGACAAAGAGAGGATGAGATTTGCCTCTGTGCCAGAGGGAAGGGGAAGGAGATGCCCCCAGTGCTTCCCCAGCAGGACGGCATTGGCAGTGGGGTTGTCCTGCAGCCGGGGGCCGTGCTGGGCTGGGAGATGGAGCAGGAGAGAGGGGGAACAGGGCACTGACTTCCTCCTCACCTGCCTGGGTGTCCTGGGGCATTGTCTCGGTTTTAATAGACAGGTGTCTGCTAATGAAGGCAGGAGCCTCCCTTGAAATGGAAAATGTAAACACCCTGCTTCTGAACTGTTGAAATTTTGAAATTATGGGGCTCTAAGGCAACAGATATGGGAATAGGAATAACAGTTATATAGCAGCAAAATTAAAATATAAATGCAATAGTACCAAGAAAAAACACTGACAGATTCAGAATACGGCCTGACACCATGTGGGGCACAGTGGTGGTGGCAGTCCCAATAAACAGTGGCTACAGTCCTTCTGCAGTGACTGGTGTGGCTCTGTTGAAGCAGGAATCCTGTAGGAGGGTGGAGTGTTCCTCTGAAGATCTAGTGGTGGTGGTGTTGGGCCTGGTCTTCCTCTGGGAATCCAGTGGAAAAGGCTGACTCTGGTCTTCCCGCCCTCTGATTATATCCAGGTAGGAATGCTTGGCTCCTCCCTCTGGGCGGAGCTTCTCACAATGGGATGATGGAATTTAATCAGTCATGCAGTGGCACTCAATGGCCCCTTAACAGAAGATATCTCCCGGGAGGGAGGATGGGTTGTGGAAGAGATAAAGAAAACTGCCCAATTCACAGAAGGTAACTGCCCCATCAGATAGGAATAGAATACACGCCCCATGTCCAACCTAAGACAGCTGGAAAATGCTTTGCAGCATTCTGTGTCTCTGTGTCTGTGTGCATTTTACACTCAAAGTCCCCCAGATTTCCAAGAGGTTTTCCCTGGGGTTTTGTCTTGTCCCTGTGTCCCTCGGCTCCTCCCTGTGTCACTCTGTCACTGTCATGTCCACACATCTCTGAGCCCACTGGCACCTCCCAGGTTTGCACTGAATCTCTCCCTCCTGCCCTCCAGCACCAGCAATGCCCATGGCAGGGAGCTCAGAGCAGGAGCAGCCAGGCCAGGGATAATGCCAGGATCAGGAGCACCTGGCAGAGGCAGGAGGAATTCCCCATTCCAGGCGGTGCAAGGGGGGCACCCGTGTCCCCTCCCAGCCCCAGGGCTACAGACCAGGGAGGAGATGCCTCAATTGCCTCAGCTGAATTGCTTCCTTCAGCCCTTGGCCTGGGAAGTCTCTGGCTGAAGAACAACCTCTAGAGGAGACTTCCCACCAGGAAGAGAAAAGAAAGGAATTGTTTCTTCCCTTTCTCTCATCACTGCCCCTTGTGCTGATTTCCTTGGCATCTCTTAGCAAAACCAACAAAAAAGCATCTGGAATGAGGTATTTCCCAGGGTCAGTTCCTAAATAGGGCCAAAGGAAGGTTTTCTGCCAAGGAAAAAGGGACAAATGTGGGATTTGTTCAGACAGTTGAAAACATGACAGTTTCTAAGCACTGGAAATCCAGAGACTATAAAAACAGAGTTTGCAGTTGGAATGGTCCATTGTCCTCCCTTTTCCCACTGCTGATTTGTCACATCCCAACTCCAGAGGAGCAGATTATGGAAGGAAGACCTGCAAGGACTGTTGGAGGCCTAATCACAGAGACTAGAAGAAAGAGTGAAATCAGGAAAAGATTTCCAGTTGTTTTCTTATCATATTGTCCACAAATAGCACTGCAGTCCATATGCAATATCCAGATGAAGAGGCACGTTCCTGGTTTTTAATGCCAAATTGCAGTACTTTGGAACATCTTTCTGGATGAGAACAAACCACAGGCCAATAATTGACCCACTTCAGTTCCCAAATCAGAAATCATTCAACTTCTACCAAGTTGTCTTCCTCTGCAGGTGTCCCAGATCACAAGGCAAGATGGATTCTATTTGCCATTTGTATGGCAGTTTTCCTTATCTCTTCCACAACCACTCCTCCCTTCTGGGGGGACATCTGCTGATAACAGGCTATTGAATGTCACTGCATGGCTGGGAAGAACTACAGCATCCCATTGGGAGATGCTCTGCCCAGAGGGAAGAGCCAAGCATTCTAGCCAGATAGAACCTGGAGATTCTGGAATAGCAGCACAGCTTCTCCCCTGGATTTCCCAGAGGAACAGCAGCTGCCTCTTCTTCCACTGGATCCTCAGAGAAAGACTACACCCTTTTCTACAGGAGCCCTGCTCCAACAGAGCCACACCTGCCACTCCAGGAGGACTGCAGCCACATTTCCAGTTGGATTGCTACCAGCACCCTGACCAACAGGGTGTCAGGTTGTGTTCTGAATCTGTCAGTGTTGTTTTAATTTACTGCATTGTTTATTTTATCGTTTTATTTTCTTCCCTAGGAAATAACTGTTATTTCCTCCTCCCATATGTTTGCCTGAGAGCCTCTTAATTTAAAATTTATAGCAATTCAGAGGGGGATGGTTCACATTCTCCATTTCATGGGAGGCTCCTGACTTCCTGAGCAGGCACCTGTCTTTTCAAACCAAGACAGCAGGACAGAAGGCATTTTGATTCCTTTTGTCCCAAGTTTCTCCTGAGTTCATGACTTCACATGAACTGGAATGGTCCCAACAGCACAAAAGCAGCCGCAATGAGCAGAATCAAATCCCCAGGTCACCATTAAATGCACTCGATCCACGCCTTCCACAGCCCGGCAGCAGTTCCTGCCTCTGCCACAGATCTGGCTCAGCCTGAGGGGCATCGCTCTGGTGTGTGCGGGGCCGGCTCCTGCGGGACACAGCGCTGGGAGCTGCTCTGTGTCCCGCAGCTTTGGAATCTCAGGCGCCGCTCCACAGCTGCGGGGCTGTGCCACCACCATTCCATGGCTGTAGCTCCTGTGCCACCACTCTTCCATGGCTGGAGTTCCTGTGCCACCACTGTTCTGCTTTTTCCATGCTCACTCCACTGCTGCTCAAAAGCTGTGCTGTGCTGTTTCAGAACGGTTCCTCAGCTCCTGCAGCACTGCTCCACTGCTGCTCCAACGCTGCTCATCTCCCACTGTTCCACTGCTCCTTCTTTGCTCCTCCCCTGCTCCCCTGTTGTTCCACGGATGCTGCTTCTGTTCTAGTGCTGCTGCCACAGCTGTGGTGTCACAGGGAGGGGAACACTGGGGCTGCCACAGCTGTGGTGTCACAGAGAGGGGAACACTGGGGCTGCCAATGCTGTAGTGTCACAGAGAGGGGAATGTTGGGGCTGCCATCCTTCTGGGCTCAAAGACAGGGTAATCTTGTGGCTGCCACCGCTGTGGTGCCACAGAGAAGTCAATGTTGGAACTGCCAATGCAGTGGTATCACAGAGAGGGGAGTGTTGGGGGAGTCACTGCTGGGGTATCACAGACAGGAGAGTATTTGGGGCTGCCACCTCTGTGGTTTCACAGAGAGGGCAACACTGGGGTTGCAATTGCTTTGGTGTCATAGACAGGGGGACATTGGTATTGCCACTGCTGTCATGTCACCGAGAGGGGAACACTGAGGTTTCCACCATTGGGGTGTTACGGACAAGGAAACACTGGGGCTGCAAATGTTGAGGAGTCACCGAGAGGGGAATGTTGGAACTGCCACTGTGGTGCTGCCATAGAGAGTAGAACTTTGGACAGCCACCCCTGCAGTGTCATAGAGAGGAGAACTTTGGGGCTTCCACTGATGTGGTGCCACAGAGAAAGTGACATTGGGGCTGCCTCAGCGGTGGTGTCACTGGGAGAACTTTGGGGCTGCCACCACTGTGGTATCACAGACAGGGGAAGATTGGGACAGCCACTGGTGTGGTGTCAGAGAGAGAGGGACGTGGGGCTTCCACAGCTGCAGTGTCACAAAGAGGGGAAAGTTGGGGCATTCACTGGGTCTCCACCAAGGCTAACAGTGAAAGCAGGGTGCTGGGGGAGGCAGCAGGGAGAGCAGACGCTGTGCTGGGTGAGCGAGGGAAGAGGATGAGTGCAGAAGGCACAGCCCACCAGGAGGCCACCAGGCAGAGCTGTGGAGCCTCCCCAGGTGAGGGTGACCTGCCTGGGGTGTGGCCTGCTGCCACCCAGGACTGTGCTGCCACCCTTGGCAGAGGTGTTTGTCCAGCAGGATGTCTCCTGGTCACCCGGGGCTGTGCCGCTGCCCCGGGTGAGAGGGCGCTGTCAGCTGAGTGTGCCGTCCCTGGGCTCAGTGCTGGAGGTGCTCCGAGCAGCCTGGCTGTGTTAAATGAGCACCCTGCAGCCCCTCTGTGCCCTGCCGTGGCTGCCAAGACTCCTGAAAGGACTGGCTGCTGTGCAGCTGTGCCCTCTGCTGCCCCTTGTTCTGCCCTGCTGGCAGAAACTGCCGCAACCGCCCAAGAGCAGCGCGGGTTGTCAATGGAGCGCGCTGCTGCTGATCCAGAGGGTGGAGAGATGTCATGCTGCAGAGTCACATTAAACAGGCACTCTGCCACTCTGTTGTGCCCTGCTGCCACAGCTGGAACACCAGAAGCAGCACTTGGTAGCAGCAGGGAGGCGCTTTGCCCCTGCAGCCGCTGCAAGGCACCCAGCTGCCACCACTGTGAGATGCCTTGCTCCTGCAGGACAGTGCCTGGCCATGGAGCGGGGTTTGCTGCCCCTCCACCAGGCCTGCCATACCAGCTGAGATCTCAGAAGCAGTGCCTGGCCCCTGTGAGATTCCAGCTCCTCTGTGCCATGCGGCTGCCCCTGTAGCCATCTCTGCCTGCGGTGGAACCACCTCTCTGTGCTTTGCTGTGACTGGAAGCGCCCCTACAGCTGTGCCCAGCCACGGCGAGACAGTGCCGGGCCCTGGCGGGAGAGCGCCCTGGCACTGTAAGGGGGCGCCTGGCTGAGGAGCCATTCCTGGCTGCTATGGAGCTGCCCGTGCCTGTTTCCAAGCTATCCCTGGCTGCTGTGAGACTCCCAGCTGCTGTGGAACACCTGGCTACCATCAAGCCGTATCTGTCACTCCATGTCCTGCTGTCAACTGCTGTGAAAAGGCGTCAGCTGAGCGTTTCACACGGGGGAGGTCACCAGGGGGGTCCCCAAGCAGGTGCCCCACCTGGGCCAGCACCCAGCAGCCAGCTTAGAACTGGTGCAAACCAGGGGAATCCCACTGTTTAATTGAAGCAAAACATCACAAAGGCCTGAGAGGGGTGTTGATGCAATGTGATTTCTGCCCAGTGCTCTGAATGTCAAAGTGAAGAAATTCAATGAAATGCAGGCAAGTGGCAGGAGCGACTATGACTCTCCTAAGGCAGTTTTTGAGAGTACAGTTAAAAACCGGGCATTGCTGCAGAGGTTGCACTTCCTCGTGACCCTGCTGGATACCCTGTGTAATGTAACCCAATCGATCTCTGCCCCAGCACAGAGGCAGTGGGGATGGCCAGTTCAATATCCTCCTGTTGAAATTTCATCCTCCTGAAACAAATTTACAGTAAGAGCTGTGTGGCTTTTTGCCCAAAACCTGGCTCCAGAGTATTGGGATTTAATTCCAACATCACACTGCAACATCCGACTTTGAAAGTGGGGAAAAGATTGCTACGTCCTTGGGGATCCACTATCATTCTTATTCTACCTCTCCTAAAATTGTGGCAAATTTACTATCCAGATCCATAAAATGGGGAACCACTTCAAAACCAAACCTCTAAATGTGACTAGGTAGCCTTGGTGTCCCAGGGTTTTAAAGTGGACAATTTGTCTCAATTTTGTAAGGGAAATTTGATCACTTTATTTTCTAAAAAGCAGGTAGACCTCTTGTCTAAAAACTGGGTAGAACTAGTGCCAAAAAGTTTACCATCAGAACCCCCCATTTTGGCAGACTATGGACTGGCTACGCTGGTGAACTTGGGGTTTTATAAATATGAGTTTTTAGTGAATAACTTTTAATGTGTTCATTTTCCCACAAGCTGGGAGGGTTTGAGCAGGCTGCCTGAGGTCTATGAACAGCTTGCACCACGGCCAAGTGTGGGACTGAAGACCTGCCTTCTGAGGAATTGTCAATTGTTTTTGCTTGACAACGGGAAGAGAAACAGCAATTTTGAGACTGAGGGCACACCAGAAACATCACCTGCTGAGCTGGAGAACAACACCAAGCCGGCAACATCCCCAGCTCAGACAGAGAACTGCAGGGAACAGACACTGGAAGACATCCTTACTGTGACTGTTCCTGATAAAAAATCCACCTTGTCCTTGCTGTGGTACCCAGGTGAACTGTGTGTTGGGCTTGATTGAACATCTGAGGGTAACCCATGGGAAAAGGAGGGTTTGCTTTCAGTGTGCTCAATGTGAAAAAGAGTAGAGTAATTATCATAGTATTGTTTGTCACTTTCCTAAATGCAGGGGAACAGCAGAAATGGCTCCAGGCAGGGAGTGGATATGTGAGGAATGCAGCATGGACTTCAAGATGAAAATTGTTCTGGGACAACACAAAAGATTGGCACATTTATTGATTAGAAATCAGGAAAAGGTTGCTTTCCCACCCAAAAGAGACTTCCAACCAAGGAGCCCACAAAAGATGCTTGACTAAAGAGGAGGAAGAACTACTGATAAGATTGGAGGCTCAGTTTGAGGGGAACAAGAACATCAATAAACTCATTGCAGGACACACATCACAAGCAAAACAGCTAAACAAAGCAAGGAGAAAAGGAGATTGCTGCCCAAGAAACCAGCTGAGGATGTAGATAAAGAAACAGGGATGAGTCATCAAACCAGGAGACCACATGAGGGCCTGAGAATGGACTTGGACAAAGATCTTGGGAGGAGTCAGATGCTTGGGAGAGCAGCTGCTGGAAGGAAAACAGATCCCAAGATGAGTCACCACCGTGATAAGGATAACAACAGTTGGGAAACAGCAAGTGACAGAGGGAGAGGCAGCTGCAGACCCATTATCTCAGAACACTCAGTAAATGGTATCAGCTGGGACAATTAACACCTTCCCACAGGCATTCAAGCACTTCCTAGATGGCCAGGAGATGCAATCAACAGTCAGTCGATCAGCACAGGAATGCTTCTGATGCTTTGAATCAATCAGCCAGATAAGGATAGCAACCAGAGAGAAGGAAAAAATGGGGACCCAGGAAAAAGGAACAACAGGACCTTTTCAAAAATGGATGAAAAGAAGAGCAGTTAAGAAAGGTAATTTTCTTTTCGTCCAGGACCTGTTCCATCTAGATAGGGGAAAACTTGCTAAAATTATCCTGAATGACACAGTGTTTGTCCTGTGAAATCATATCCATCGAACATTTTTCAGTTTTAAAAGCCATATGAGAACACTTGATAGCCTTGGGAACTTCCAAACTAATGGGAAAGCTGACAATGGTGCTTTCAGAGAATTAATTACAGCAGAAGAATTTGAGAAAAATGGGCAGGAGATGAGCAAAAACTCAGCTCCCAGTTTGGGATAACTCTAAGGGACATCAAGAAGATGGACCCAGAGAACTCCTGGACCACGGAGATCTTCAGCTTATGGTTATAATCAGGAAAAATCCCAGACATGGTGAGGGGTTGCAGGACTGTTTTGATTCCTAAGTCAACAAAACCAGAGCGCCTAAAGGACATTAACAACGGGAGACCCATCCAGATCTGATCTTGCTAAGACTGTTCTCCAGCATTTTAACAGCCACCCTGACCAAGGCTTGCCCCCTCAACCCAAGGCCAAGAGGCTTTATAAGAGCAGTGGGATGTTCTGAAAACCTGAAACTCCTGCAAATCATAAGTCGGTTGACAGAAGGAGAACACAAAGCCCTGGGTATTGTATTTGTGGACATCACCAAGGCTTTTGACACCGTAAGCCAGCAGCACTATCTACATGCCCTACAGGAAAGGGAAGCAGATCCCCACATCATCAATTTGGTGAGCAAATTGATGTGTGAGCTTTAATTTGTGTGAGCAAATCCATGTGCCTGCTCCCATATTTTTGCCTGAGAGCCCCCTTAATATAAAATTTATAGTAATTCAGAGGGGTGGGGAGGGTTTACATTCTCCATTTCAGGCGAGGTTCCTGCCTTCCTTAGCAGACTCCTGTCTTTCCAAACCCAGACACATTTTGGCGCCCAACGTGAGGTTCAAGGGCACAGAAACAAAAAAGGGAATAACAGCTCTTGAGTAATCTAATTTTTGTGTGTGGCTATAGAAACCTCATTAAGTGACACCATGTGGTCCAGCTTGCCCTGCTTTGGGTGGCATGTGATCATGGCTGTATTTCTCCCATTTGTAGGCCCTTATCCAAACATGGGTCCTATAACCAAGGCTTCTGTGTCTGTTATCTGGATTGTTTTATGGGTGAATAAGGTGAGGAATTCATGGATTTTTAACTTTCTCTGGAAAACAGGCACACAGATTCACAGCTATCACACACTAACTGTATGTTTTTGAGGTTACTTTATTAATGCCACCTGCTGTAAGGAAATGACACCAGGTGAAGTCTTCTCCCAACCCTTTAACCATCTCTTTGGGTCTGCCCCACCAGTTTTTGAAGGGTTCAGTTCCACTCTAAATATTAATATCATACAGTGGCTGGTGTTGCTGATAAGCCTGCTCTATTTAGCATTTAGAGAGAAGGGATGACTTACCTGGATAACCACCCTGACACCTACCCCAGAATCTAACATGCCACCAGAGTCTAGGGATGCTGCTGCCCCAGAGCCTGGCCCTGCCCCACAGCCCACCCCAGATGTGAACTACCCAGATTGGGTGGGGGGGTCTGGTGAAGGAGAAACATGAGATGGGCCAGACAGATGCTGAAGGAATACACTTCCCCAGCTGGTGAGAAAACCTCTCCCTGCCTTGAAGAGGGAAAGTCTAATAATGCAGCAGCGGAACCCAGAGATGTTACAACTGTCCAGGTTTCCAGCTGAATTGCAAAGGCAGACACAGCCAGCAGCAGTTGCCCTGTAGAAACAAGGAGATCTAAGATGAAAGCAGAGCACCCAGATAGGGGAGGGCCCTCACAACCCACAGGGGAGCCAGAGGTTGCAATCATCACCGAGTCCCTGACGTACAAAAGTCTCCGTAATCTGCACAAAGACATTGTACGACGGAGAGGTGAGACTTATACAACCTGGCTACTTCGGGTCTGGGACCTTATGGGTGCAGGCATGCAGCTGGATAGTGGTGAGGCAAGGAATTTGGGACCCTTGCCAGGACTCAGGTATCAATCAGATTTTTGTAAGGGAGCCAGGGTCCCTTTCCCTCTGGGAGTGGCTTTTACGAAGTGTCAGAGAGAGGTTTATTCACAGAGAAAGAATGCAGGAGCAGCACCATAGAATGTGCTGGAAGACTCTTGAGGAAGGGATCCAACAGCTGAGAGAAGTGGCAGTATTGGAGGTGCTCTTTGGGAGGGATGGACAGCATGATAATGACCCCGACAAAGTCAGGTGCACAGGGAGAATGTTGTGGAGCCTGGCAAATCTGGGGCCATCTCAATACACCACCTTTATTGCAACAATTAATGCCAACACAAACCGAGAGACAGTGGATTCTGTGGCCAACAATCTTAGGAATTATGGAAGTATGATCAATGGACTGATGCAGGCTCATGTCTCTGCTGTGATTAAGGACCTCAAAGAGGAGATGAGGGAGGTGGTGAGAGAAGAGGTGAGGAGGAACAGTTCCCATATTGCACCACTGTAAGTCACAGGCGCCAGTCAGAGCCCAACGTTCCCCAGCTAGAGAGAGGGGGGGTACACCCCACGGGCTGATCTGTGTTTTTCTGCGTGACCATGAAGAAGACATGGGAAGGTGGGATGGAAAACCCACTTCTGTCCTGGCAGCACAGGTGCGTCAGCTCAAGGAGGGAAACACAAATCAAGGGAACTCCAGTGAAGTGAAGGTAGCCTCAACCTCCCATGACCGAGCTGCTGAGTATGATCTGTCAGATCCCCTGGAAGGTACCTCTACCATGTATACCCAGGGTTAGAGGGGCCCTGCCTCCAGCCAGGGAGAGGCACGGGATAACCGGATTTTCTGGACAGTGTGGATCTGATGGCCTGGCACATCAGAACCAAAAAAATACAATGCTTTAGTTGATACTGCTGTGCAGTGTACCCTAATACCATCAGGACATGTGCGGGCAGAACCTATTTCCATTGCTGGGCTGACGGGGGGATCACAGCAATTGACCCTGTTAGAAGCCGAGATGAGCCTGACTGGGAAAGAGTGGAAAACACATCCTACGGTGACTGGCCCAGAGGCCCCGTGTATTCTAGGCATAGATTTCCTCCTGAATGGTTATTACAAAGACTCAAAGGGACTCAGATGGGCTTTTGGCATAGCTGCTGTGGAGGCAGAAAACATCAAGTAGTTGAACACTTTGCCTGGACTATCAGAAAGCCCATCTGCAGTAGGACTCCTGAAAGTGGAAGAGCAAAGAGCACTAATTGCCACCTTGACAGTCCACCACTGGCAGTATTGGATGAATCAAGATGCCATGATCCCCATCCAAAAAATTATCCGTGAGCTGGAGAGCCAAGGGGTGGTCAGCAAGACCCACTCACCCTTCAACAGCCCCATCTGGCCTATGCGCAAGTCTGGCAGAGAATGGAGATTGACTGTGGACTATTGTGGCTTGAATGAAGTGACTCCACCACTAAATGCTGCTGTGCCAGACATGCTGGAACTCCAGGACGAGCTGGAGTCCAAGGCAGCAAAGTGGTACGCCACCATTGACATTGCTAACACATTTTTCTCCATTCCTCAGGCAGCAGAATGCAGGCCTCAGTTTGCTTTCACCTGGAGGGGAGTGCAGTATACCTGGAACTGACTGCCCCAGGGGTGGAAGCACAGCCCCACCATCTGCCATGGACTGATCCAGCCTGCACTGGAAAAGGGTGAGGTTCCAGAACACCTGCAGTACATGGATGACATCATTGTGTGGGGGAACACGGCAATGGAAGTATTTGAGAAAGGATCATCAGGATTCTGCTAGAAGCCAGCTTTGCTATCAAGAAGAGCAAAGTCAAGGGACCTGCCTGAGAGATCCAGTTCCTGGGAGTGAAGTGGCAAGACAGACGGCATCAGATTCCCACTGAGGTCATCAACAAAATCACCGCGATGTCTCCACCAACTAGCAAGATGGAAACACAAGCTTTCCTGGGTGCCATAGGTTTTGGAGAATGCACATTCCCGAATACAGTCCAGGTTGTGAGCCCTCTTTACCTGCAAGAAGAAGGAGTTGCACTGGGGTCCTGAACAGCAACAAGCCTTTGCCCAGATGAAGCAGGAGATCGCTCATGTGGTTGCCCTTGGCCCAGTCAGGACAGGACCAGAGGGGAAGAATGTGCTCTACTCTGCAGTTGGGAACCATGCCTTGTCCTGGAGTCTTTGGCAGAAGGTGCCTGAGGAGACTCAAGGCTGACCACTGGGATTCTGGAGTCGAAGCTACAGAGGCTGCGAAGACAACTACACTCCCAAAGAGAAGGAAATCTTGGCTGCCTGTGAAGGAGTCCAGGCTGCCTCAAAGGTGATTGGCATGGAAGCACAACAACTCCTGGAACCTCGACTACCGGTGCTGGGGTGGATGTTCAAAGGCAAGGTTCCTTCCACCTACCATGCCACTGACGCTACCTGGAGTAAATGGATTGCTCTTATCACACAGCGCACCCGTGTTGGAAACTTGAATAGCCCTGGGATTCTGGAGTTAATTACAAACTGGCCCAAAGGTGAGAACTTTGGTCTGACTGATGAAGAGGATCAAGAATCAGTGACACATGCTGAAGAAGCTCCTCCATATAACCAACTGCCCCCAGAGGAGACACGCTATGCTCTTTTCACTGATGGTTCCTGTCCACTCATAGGGATGAACCAGAAGTGGAAAGCAGCTGTATGGAGCCCCACCCGACAGGTTGCACAAGCTACCGAAGGAGAAGGTGGATCAAGTCAACTTGCAGAACTCAAATCTGTTCAGCTGGCCCTGGACATTGCTGAGAGAGAGAAATGGCCAAAGCTCTATCTTTATACTGATTCATGGATAGTAGCCAATGCTCTTTGGGGCTGGCTGGAAAGGTGGGAAAAGGCCAGCTGACAGCGTAGGGGAAAACCGATCTGGGCTGCTGATGAGTGGAAAGACATTGCCGTTCGGTTAGAGATGCTGCCTGTGAAAGTCCACCATGTGGATGCTCATGTCCCCAAGAGTCGGGCTAATGAGGAACACCGAAACAACGAGCAGGTAGATCAGGCAGCAAAGATAGAGGTGTCAACGATAGACTTAGATTGGAAACATAAAGGGGAGCTGTTCCTAGCTCAATGGGCCCATAATGCTTCAGGTCATCAGGGTAGAGATGCCACCTATAAGTGGGCACAAGACCGAGGGGTGGATCTAACCATGGACAGTATATCACAGGTTATCCATGACTGAGACATGTGCTGCCATCAAGCAGGCCAAGTGAGTGAAGCTGCTCTGGTATGGTGGGCAGTGGTCGAAGTACAAGTATGGGGAGGCCTGGCAGATTGACTCCATCACACTGCCCCAGACACGCCAGGGCAAGCGCTATGTGCTGACCATGGTGGAAGCCACCACAGTATGGTTGGAGACCTACCCTGGGCCTCACGCCACTGCCCAGTACACCATCCTGTGCCTGGAATAGCAAATCCTGTGGAGACATGTCACCCCTGAGAGAACTGAGTCAGAAAATGAGACCCATTTCAAGAATGGCCTTATCAACGCCTGGGCCAGGGAACATGGTATTGAAGGGATATATCATATCCCCTACCAATGCTACAGCTGCTGGGAAAGTTGAACAGTGCAATGGACTACTTAAAACAACCCTGAAGGCACTCGGCGGGGGGGGTGATACTTTTAGAAATTGGGAAATGAACCTAGCAAAAGCCACCTGGATGGTTAACACCAGAGGGTCCATAAATCAAGCTGGTCCTGCCCAGTCTGAACCCCTGCACACAGTGGGTGGATATAAAGTCCCTGTTGTAAATGTGAAAGGTATTTTAGGAAGGACTATTTGGATTGATCCCACCTCAGGCAAAGACAAACCCATCCGTGGAATGGTTTTTGCTCAATGACTGTTTACACATGGTGGGTAGTGCAGAAAGTTGGAGAAAGCCGTTGTGTACAACAGGGAGACCTAGTCTTAAGTGAAAACTGTGTGTAAGGGGGTTTTTTTGGGTTTTTTTGTTTTTTTTTCTCTTTTTTTGGGGTGCAGATGGAAATAGAAAAAGGGGTGGATAATGTTGAATATTGCCTGCAAGATATTTTCCATTACCATCTGTATGGCAGATTAACTTTGTCAAGTGAGCAGTTTGCCTTATCTCTCTCTTTGAATGACCACATTCACACCTCCCTCTGGAGGGGACATCTGCTGATAACAAACTATTGAATGTCACTGCATGACTGATAAGAACTATACCATCCCATTGTGAGATGCTCCGCCCAGAGGGAGGAGCCAAGCATTGCTACCCAGATATAATGCGAGATTCTGGAACACTAGCACGGCTTTCTCCACAGGATTCCCCAGAGGAACAGCGGCTGTCTCTACTCCTACTGGATCTTCAGAAGAAGAATACATCCTTCTCTACAGATCCCCCTCGCTCCAACAGAACCACACCTGATACTTCAGGATGTCTGCAGCCACATTTCCAAGTGGACTGTCACCCACACCCTGACCCACAGGGTGTCAGGTTGGGTTCTGACTCTGTCAGTGTTGTTCTGGTGTACTGCATTGTTTTACTTCATCCTTTAAATTTTTTTCTTTTCCCCCTTAAAGAACTGTTATTTCTTACTCCCATATTTTTGCCTGAGAGCCCCTTAATTTAAAATTTAGAGCAATACAGAGGGGTGGGGAGGGTTTACATTCTCCATTTCCGGGGAGCCTCCTGCCTTCCTTAGCAGACTCCTGTCTTTCCAAGCCAAGACACCAATGAACTCCTACCAAATTCGGTGAAACAAATTCCTCGGTAAAGGCCGCGTGGCTTATTGCCTGAAATCTGGCCCACCGGTTGCAGACAGGGGCAAAGAGCTCCGAAGTGGAGTGACCACCCACTCCGATCTCACCTAAATAAATGTGGACCTGATTTGATGGCTCAAAATACGGATTTTGTCCTTTGGAGGGGGGCTGGTCAGGCTGCCAGTACGCCTGTCCAGGTTATTGGTGGGCACTCAGACTTAGATCGTAGCCTCCCACGAGACAGTGAACCTTTTGTGCTTGGTGAGGGAAGCGGCGAAAAGGTGAGTAAAGGCACACCAGAGGCATTGCCTCCAGTGCCTGGGGAACATGGCGGGCAGTCACCGGATAACATCGTGAAGGTGACTGTTCCTGACAAAAATCCGCCTTGTCCCTGCTGTGGTACCCGGGTAAACTCTGTGTCAAGCCTGATTGATCATCTAAAGGAGTCGCACAGGAAAAGGAGGGTTTGCTTTCGGTGTGCCAAGTGTGGAAAGGAAAATATTAACTATCATAGTGTTATTTGTCATTTTGCAAAATGCAGGGGTCCAGAAACTGAAAGGGTTCCAGCTGGAGAGTGGATCTGTGAGGTATGCGGCAGAGACTTCACAACCAAAATTGGCCTGGGACAACACAAAAGATTGGCACACCCGTTGATAAGAAACCAAGAAAGGATCTTTGCTTCCCAACTGAAAGAAACATCAAATCGAGGAGCCCACAAAAGATGCTGGACAAAAGAGGAGGAAGAACTGCTGATAAGACTGGAGGCACAGTTCGAGGGAAACAAAAACATTAATAAACTTATTGCTGAGCACATAACAACCAAAACAGCTAAGCAAATTAGTGACAAAAGAAGATTGCTGCCTAGGAAACCAACAGATGGAGCTGACAGAGGACCTGTGATGAGTCATCGCACCAGGAGAGCAGCTGAGGGCATGGGAATGGAACCTGGGTTGAGTCAGCAATCCCAGGCAAGAACTGTGGACAATGGACCTGGAGAGAACCATCTGCCAGCGAGACCAGCTGCCAGAGGGAAAATAATGGATAAGTTAAGACGACACCCTGATGAGGATAACTGTCGCCAGAAACCAGCAGAGGGCAGGGCAGCTGCAGGCTCATTACCAAGACAATCAAGGAACACTTATCAGCTGGAGCCATTAACCACTTCCCCAGAGCATTCAAGCAATTGATGGATGGCCAGGAGATGCTCAGAATAATTAATCAGGCAGTGCAGGACTGCTTTGAATGCCTAGAATCAATAAGCCAAATAAGAAATGTTACACGTGGAAAAAATGGGAAGGAGACCCAGGAGAAGCAACCAAGAAAGCTGTTTCAGAACTGGATGAAACACAGAGTGATCAAAAATGGTAATTACCTTCACTTTCAGCGTTTATTCCATCTTGACAGGGGGAAACTAGCAAAAATTGTTTTGGATGATGTAGAGTGTTTGTCCTGGGATATATCACCCAGTGAAATTTACTCGGTAGTTAAAGCCAGATGGGAAACACCTGGTAATTTTCCTGGCATCGTGGAATTTGAATTTAATGGGAAGGCAGACAACAGCACCTTCAGAGACTTAATCACGGCCAAAGAAATTGAAAGAAATGTGCAGGAAACAAGAAAGGGCTGGGCTCCAGGTCCAGATGGGATTACTCTTGGGGACATCAAAAAGATGGATCCCAGGCATTCCCGGACGGCTCAGCTCTTCAACTTATGGTTAACATCTGGGGAGATCCCGGACATGGTGAGAGGGTGCAGAACTGCTTTGATTCCTAAATCTACAAAACCGGAACGTTTGAAGGACATTAATAACTGGAGGCCTATCACAATCAATTCCATCTTGTTGAGATTGTTCTCCAGGATTGTAACAGCAAGGCTGAGCAAAGCGTGCCCCCTCAACCCAAGGCAAAGAGGCTTTATTAGAGCAGCAGGATGCTCTGAAAACCTGAAACTCCTGCAAACTATGGTTCGGACTGCCAAAAGTGAACACAGACCACTGGGTGTTCTATTTGTGGACATCGCCTAGGCTTTTGACACCGTAGGCCACCATCACATCATACATGCTTTGCAGCAGAGGGGAGTGGATCCCCACATCATCGGCCTGATGAACAATATGTACAAAGACTTCAGTATGTATGTCACCACAAAAATGAACACACACACAGACAAAATCCAGATCCGGGTTGGAGTAAAGCAGGGTGACCCACTGTCACCCCTTTTATTTAACCTGGCAATGGACCCCCTGTTGTGCAAGCTGGAAGAACGCGGTAAAGGATTCCACCGAGGACAGAGCAGTATAACAGCGATGGCATTCGCTGACAACCTGGTCCTGCTGAGCGACTCCTGGGAAAACAGGAAAACAAACATCAAGATATTAGAGACCTTCTGCAATCTCACCGGTCTCAGAACACAAGGGGAAAAGTGCCACGGCTTCCACATCAAGCCCACAAAAGACTCTTACACCTTCAATAACTGCGCTGCATGGACCATCAACGGCACACCCCTGAACATGATCAACCCCGGGGAATATGAGAAATACCTTGGCCTACAGTTTGACTCCTGGACTGGGATAGTAAAAACCAACCTCTCCACAAAACTAGAATTCTGGCTCAAATGAATTGATCAAGCTCCATTTAAACCTTGCAAAAACTTGATATCCTCAAAATATACACCATCCCTCGACTGACCTACCTGTCTGACCATTCAGAAATGAAACAGGGGCCCTTGAAGCCCTTGACCAGAAGATCTGAACAGTGGTCAAGAACTGGTTGCAACTACCTCCGTGCACGTGCAATGCCATCTTGTACTTGAGCACGAAGGACGGCGGTTTGGGCATCACCAAGTTGGCGGGACTGATCCCCAGTGTACCCACCCGGAGACTGCACCGGATTGCGCAGTCCTCAGATGAAACAATGAAGGAGTTCCTAGAGAAAGATCAAATGGAACAACTGTATAAGAAATTGTGGATTCAAGCTGGAGGGTAAAGCGAGAAGATACCCTCAATTTGGGAAGCACTACTGGTGAATGAACCATCCAACAGTGCAGACACAACCTCAGAGTGGGAAGCACCGACCCTGAAAACTAAATTTCCTAAGCCTTGTGATTGGCGGAGAAAAGAATTCCAGAAATGGACCAAATTAGTGTCCCAAGGCCATGAAATTAAAAGCTTTAAAGGTGATAAAATTAGTAGTGATCGGCTCCAATACTATAGACGCATACCTCACAGGAAACTCCTCACTGCACTACAACTTAGGGCCAAACTCTACCCCACGAGAGAATTTCTCTCCCGGGGTAGAGAGGAAAATTACATCAAGGCCTGTAGGCACCGTGATGCAGACAACGAAACCCGCACCCACATCATCGGCTACTGCCCAGTGACTCAGGACTCTCGAATCAAGAGGCACAATCACATCTGTGAAAGGCTTATTGAGGAGACAAAGAAGAGGGACTGGATAGTGTTCAAAGAACCACACATAAGGGAAACCATCAAGAAGCTGTACAAACCAGATCTGATATTTGTTAAGGACGGACGTGCATTTGTCGTGGAAGCGACAGTACGATACGAAGCCTCCAAAACATGTCCGGAAGAAGCCACTGCAGAGAAAGTAAACATGTAAAAACATTTGGAAACTGAGGTGCGAAGCCTCACCAATGCAAAGGACGTTGTTTTTATGGGCTTTCCCCTTGGAGCGCGGGGCAAATGGTACGAGGGGAACGTTGAACATTTGAGTACGCTTGGCCTCTCCAAATCGAGGCAAGTGATGGTTGCAAAGACTTTATCCACAGAAGCGCTCCTATCATCTGTGGACATTGTACATATGTTCACCAGCAGGGCCAGAAGATTAAATGATTCAGGGTAGTGAATTTTTGCATTTTTTGTACTTTGTAATGTTTTGTAGATTTTTATTGCTGTTTTTATATGTTGATTTTTGTATGCAATTTTTTATTTTGTATCACTTTTATATTTTAATAAACTAGAGAGTAGCTAGGTTCGTAAGGAAGCCAGAAGACAGTTAGGTGGCTCATAGTGAGTAGGGACAAAGACTTTAATTCATAACGCATCAATTAGCACCTGATTCACACCAACTTACCATATTTGAACCAATTTACCGGATTTGTCCAAGCTGGACGAGCCATCTTTATTTAACCCGGAAAAGGAACATATACAATTTGTACGTGTTTATTAAATAGCCAAATGCCTCGTCATCTAATTAGTGACGTGCATGAATGGATGAACAAGATTCCCACTGTCCCTACCTACTATCCAGCGAAACCACAGCAAAGGGAACGGGCTTGGTGGAATCAGCGGGGAAAGAAGACCCTATTGAGCTTGACTCTAGTCTGGCGCTGTGAAGAGACATGAGAGGTGTAGAATAAGTGGGAGGCCGGGCGCGTGCTCGGTGGTGCGGGGCGACCCGCCTGCCGGCGTCCCGGCCATTGGTGAAATACCACTACTCTGATCGTGTTTTCACTTACCCGGTGAGGTGGGGTGGCAAACCCCGAGAGCGGCTCTTGCTTCTGGCGCCCACCCCCGGGGTCACTAGCAGCCACTCTATTGGATAGTGAAACCCCGTTCTCCCAGTTGCTCTATCGACCGGTCTGCCTGCAGGCAAAGGAATGAGGCTGAGCACTCAGACATCTCTTAGTGACTTAATCAGCCATCCTATCTCTCTTTTCCCTCGAGGGCCCCTCAATACATACAGTATCCTCCGCACACCAGCAGGTCCTTTTCTGTCTCCGCAGGAGGCAAACCGAGACAAGGAGAGCTCCTCTGGGAAAATCCCAGGGTGAGCTTTGGAGGTCCGTCTATGCCTCTCTGCCTCTGTGGGGACAGAGATGATTCCTCCTACCTGGCTCGCCAGTGCCTGTTTTGTGGAGATAAACCAAACTCCACAATTTTGTGAAAGTTGTAAAGCCGGTATGTTTATTACAGCGCTGGATGCATGTGGAGATTACTCTCCTTAAAAGACATGCATGCTTCTGGGAATTTCAGGTCCCTTTTTATCCCCCTCGCAAATACATATGCATACAATTTTACAATAGGTTCATACATATTCATTTTCACAAATTTCGCCATTTCCACATTTGCCGCTAGTTCTTCTTTATCAGAAAGAATTCCAGGGTCAGGTTGACCTGCTCTCACAGCAGTCTTTCTGTCTCCCCCCCCTTATCTCTGTCTTTCACTGAAGCAGTTTCTCTGAGCCTAGGCTTCTTATAAGAACAGGCAGTCAGACTAAATAGCTATGTTTTCAAACTACAGACTTAACTCAAAGATGTACATTTCAAAGATGTACCTAAATCAAAATGAATTTCTAGTCTGGAGAATTTCTATTCTCTCTCATCACAGCCTCAGCCAGGGACCAGCTCCCAAGGCCCTTGCCATGGCAACCAGGACTGGGACCAGCTGGGAGGCTCTGGTCTCCATGGGCCAGAGTATAGGCATGGGATTTCCCTATTTCCTGCTCCTGCTAAAACCGCACTGCCATTCGCTGCCCTCCTACCTCCCATGGAAAGCACAGAAGACAAAGATCCCAGTGTGGGATAAGAACAATTTACTGGGAAAAGCAACCAGATAAGGAACAAACAGGAACAGTAACAACATTGATAACAGAAGGGATAAGAAAATCTATTTGCAGGGAAAACTACAACACCACTGACTGTCTCTTTCCACCCACATATTCACTCCTGCCTGGAAAGGACACCCTTCTCCTCAGGGGAGGGAGAGAGTCCCTTTCCTTCCCCTAGCAACAACCTGATATGGGAGTGAATATAATGACACAACCATGGCCAGACCCTCATGTTCTTGGACCCACATCATGTCATTGGCAGGGCCAGGAAGAGGGACAGGTGTCTTCCCAGCATTGATGACAGGGAACATGGATCACCAGGGTTCATCCCAACGGGGGTTGTCCAATGGGAGATGAAGCTGGAGCAGTACAAGAAGCTTTTCCTGAAGTTGGGGCATTTGCAGGGCTTCCCTTACTGGTGCCTCTGTTGGTGTTTGATCAAGTGAGACCTCTGGGTGAAGCTCTTCCCACACTTGGGACACTCGTAGGGTGTCTCCCCAGTGTGGATGCGCCAGTGGGTGATGAGCTGGGAGTTGCGGATGAAGCCCTTCCTGCCGTCAGGGTAGCGGAAGGGCTTCCCCTCTATGTGAATCCACTCATGCAGAAGGAGATGGAAGCTGGTGTGAAACCTTTTCTGACACTCTGAACACTCGTAAGGCTTCTCCTCAGTGTGGATGCGTTGGTGGGTGACGAGTGCGGAGCTGCACCTGAAGCCCTTCGCACACTCCAAGCACTTGTAGGGCCATTGCCCAGCGTGGATCATGTGGTGGCAGATCAGGGTGCTGCTCTGCCTGAAGCTCTTCCCACACTCCAAGCATTTGTAGGGATTCTCCCCGTTGTGAAGCTGCTCGTGCACTACCAGCTCCAAGCTCTGGCTGAAGTTCTGTTCACCTTCCTGGCCCAGGGTGGGTCTTTCCTCCTCAGAGCACCCTGGGCTGCGTTTGGAGCCCCTCCTCCTGTGGGATCTCCAGGGCTTTTCCTCTCCGTTGGAGTCCTGCGCAGTAGAGGCGCTCAAAGTGGCCTCTTCCATGAGGTTCTGCTGTGGGGATTTGTCCTTCCTGGTCTCCATCCTCAGCTTCTTGCCTGCGGGTGGAAGGACAAGGACTGGATGAGATTTGCCTCTGTGCCACAGGGAGGGGGAAGGAGATTCCCCCAGTGCATCCCCAGCAGGATGGCGTTGGCAGTGGGGTTGTCCTGCAGCTGGAGGCCATGCTGGGCTGGGAGATGGAGCAGGAAAGAGGGGGAAAAGGGCACTGACTTCCTCCTCACCCGCCTGGGTGTCCGGGGGCATAGTCTCAGTTTGAAAAGACAGGTGTCTGCTAAGGAAGGCAAGAACCTCCCTTGAAATGGAAAATATTAATCCCCTCCCTCTGAATTGTTATATGTTCAAAATTAAGGGGGTCTCAGGCAAAAATATGGGACTAGTTAAAACAGTTATTGACTAGAAAAAATTTAAAAACACAAATGCACCTGTACAAAAAACCCCCACTAACTGAATCATAGTATAACCTTACACCATGTGGGTCAGGGTGCTGGTAGCACTCCCATTATATGGAGGCTGCAGAGCTCCTGCAGTTACAGATGTGGTTCAGTTGGGATCCTGTAGAAGGGGGGAGTTTTCCTCTGAAGGTCAGTGGTGGTGGTGTTGGGTCTGGTCTTCCTCTGGGAATTCTGTGGAGAAGAAAGCTGCTTCTTCCTCTGGGAATTCTGTGGAGAAGAAAGCTGCTTCTGTGAGAATCCAGTGGGAAAGGCTGGCTGTGGAGTTCCAAGGCTGATCTTATAGCCAGGTAGGAATGCTTGGCTCCTCCCCCTAGGCAGAGCATCTCACAATGGGATGATGGAATTTTTATCAGTCATATAGTATCACTCAATGGCCCATTAAGAGAAGATATTTCCCAGAGGGGGCATTGGTTGTAGAAGAGATAAAGAAAACTGCTCAATTAACAGATGATACCTGCCCCACTTCTAACAGATGGGAATTGACAAACCCCCAGCTACATCTTGCAACCTGAGACAGGCATCTCCATCTTCCTCACAGCCTTCTCCTCCATGCCACCAATGATTGGGAATGGAAAATCCTGGTTCTGGAGAAACAAGGGTTTAGCACAGATTGAGATTGAATGTCCCTCTGCCCAAGTCCATCTCTAAAAGTAACCGGCCATCTGCACTCCATAAAAACCTCCCAAACATCAAGGTTCAGCTCTGAAAATGCTTCCCAGGAGTTGCCTGTCTCTGGTCTCTCCCCTTTGGTGTTTCAGGGTTGCCCCCTGTCCCAGCTGGTGTGGGTCACACTTGGATTGGGGGTCCCCTGTCTACTTGGTCCCTGCTCTCCCCTGCTGGAAGTCCCAAGAAGCAAAACGTTTCCCCTTTTTCCATCTCCTCATTTAGGGATGCTGGGGGGTTTTGGGATCCTAGGGTCCCTACTTTCCTAATTCTCTGCTTTGGAGTGCAGGGGATCCCAGGAGTCCCTCCTTTCCCTCTCCAGGGTCTTGAGGCTCCTGCCAATGGCGGTGCTCCCCCCTCTCTGGGCTCCCGACTTTGGGCTCCTGGGGGACACAGGGCTCTGCTCCTCCAGGCTGCCTCTGCCGGCAGCTGCCGCTGGGACCCTCAAATATCCCTCAAGGGGCCTTTTCCGCTCAGCCTTGGACTTCTTCATTCTCCAGACATCCCCTCAAAAAAACCCAGCCCAGGGAACCCCCCAAGATATCTGGGCCAAGCTCCCCCCTTCACCAGTCACCTGCGTGATGGCAGGGGGGGAAGGGGGGGTGAAGATCCCATGGATTGGGATGCGAATTCACGGAGTGCCTGACCTTGTGGTTCCTTCTGCTTTCTCTGATCCTCCTTTGTCCCTCATCTTCCTCTTCCTCCCATTCCCTCCCTCCTCCTCCCCCAGCAGCAGCCGCACCCTCGGTGGCCTGTTCACGCAGCCCTCGCAGCCTGCGGCAGGAGCAGGAATAGAGCCGGGGCGGGACGGGTCGGGATGGGCAGCGCGGGGCTCTCGGCTGCTCCCAGCCACTGCGGGCGGGGGGAACCCAGCCTCGGCCAAAGGAGGGGCAAACTGGGAAAACTGGGGGCTGAACATCCAAACTGGGTCTTGCTGGGGACCCTGCCTGGGCGCTGCCAGCCCTTGTGGCTCCACTCAGGAGATCCGGGAGGGGCGAATGCAGAGAGGGCTGGGGGATCCTAGGAGTTTCATCACTGGGAGGGAGTGAGCTGTACTGGGATCATACTGTGATCATATAGACAGTGACTGGATTTATCCTGGGTTTGTGTTGACATCATACTGGGATCATACTGGGAGCAGCTGGACTCCTGCTGGTGGAGACTGTGATCACAATGAGGTGAATGGGATCATAGTGGGATCATACTGGGACTGAGTAGGGGCCTGCTGGGTGCAATTGTGGCCCTGTTGAGGCAAATGGGATATACTGGGAGCAAGTGGGATCATGCCAGGAGCGAGTGGGAGGAACTGGGATCATGCTGGGTGCACACTGGGGGTCATTAGAAGCAACTGGCCTTCCACTGGCATGAACTCAGATTATGCCAGGAGTGACTGGGAATATGCTGGAAGGAACTAGGATATATTGGGAGAGACTGGAACAAAAGTCAGGCTTAAAGGGAGAAACTGGAACCATGTGGGGCACAAGTGGTTCATACTGGCAGCAACTGGGACCACAGTGGGCTCATCTCTGCATTGTACTAGGACTGACTGGATTAACGCTGGGAGTTTCTGAGAGTGACTGGGAACACACCATGCACATCATCCCTGGACTGGGGGTGACTGGGAGCAACTGGGAGCACACTGGGAGCAACTGGCATAATCCTGGGACTGACTGGGTTGATCTAGCTGCAGGTAACTGGGACCATCCTGGGAGTGCTTGAAAGTAACTGGGATTATTCTGGGACCATACTGGGAATGCTGGCATGTCACAAAGATCATACTAATACATAAAATTTCAATAGTCAATGCAAATTTTATTTCTATATCTTTGATTTAAAAGAAGGTGAGCAATCAGCCCGGGGTGGCCGAGGAGTCACCGCTCCACTCATGGCACACAGCACTTACAAATTCAGTAAAGTATATATACTGTTTTTAAGCTTATAAAGCATTTTCCAGTGTGCTTGGTTAATACAAATGAGTAAATATCAGTAAGCTGGAATCAGCAATTTCATCATCTTTCCAGGTGGTTGTTGGCTTCCTGTCCTTCTTGTGCTCGTCTGGAGGGAGGCCCCTTCACCACTGACCACTACAATATTTTGTTAAGCTTTTTATTATACATAAGCATTTAGACACATTGCAGTCCCCTAAGCTTTACAACAAGTTCCTCTATTTTATTCTAAGCATCAGCCATCTTTCTACCTCATCTCTTTACCATACTTCCCCTATTTCAAAGCTTTATTTGGCTATAGAAAGTTTCAAAACCCTTCCTTGTATCTATCCCAAGGAATGCATCCATTTTCCACACAGCAGATACAAGCATTTGCTGATTCCATTGCAGATTGACACAAATCACAAAAACATTTTTCACAATATTTGCTCACCAAATTGACGATGTGGCGATCTGCTTCCCTTTGCTATAGGGCATGTAGAATGTGGTGCTGGCTTATGGTGTCAAAAGCCTTGGTGATGTCCACAAATACAACACCCATGGTGTTCTCCTTTTGTGACCGAATAATGATTTGCAGGAGTTTCAGGTTTTCACAGCATCCCATTGCTCTTATAAAGCCTCTTTGCCTTGGACTGAGGGTCAAGCCTTGGTAAGTGTGGCTGTTAAAATCCTGGAGAACAGTCTTAACAAGATGGAACTGATTGGGATAGGTCTCCAGTTATTAATTTCCTTGAGGCGATCTGGTTTGGTTGACTTAGGAATCAAAACAGTCCTGCAATCCCTCACTGTTGTGTTGGGTCTGTATAAGTTGGACTGTTCTGTTCCCCTCTATCTTGTAATGGTTCTGCCATGGTTCTCCCTTCCCTCCCTTGTGCTGCCAGTTATCCCAGCTCCTCCCCTGTCGCCTTGGAGATAAATGTACCCTGTCTCAAATCCCTCCCTGGTGCCCTGTCCGTCACTTGGCGCTCCCACCCTTCTCTCTGGAGCCCTCTAGAAACATCTAACTAGAGAGTCAAGTGATTGGCTCAGGGGCCGAAGCTCCACCCTCAAGTTATCCCCATTGGTGTTCTCCCTAAGTCAATCTTTGGTATCCCACTCCCCTCTGCAATCCTATTCATCCAAGGACTGACTCCTCCCCTGTGTCCTTCCCTCCTTATAAGCTGTTGCAACTTCCCCCTCTTCCTCTTGGGTTGTCGGTTTCCCCTGGGATTCAGTAAACCTGCATTCTCCACAGCGGAGAGCGCTCTCTTCTTATTTCTGCTGTCTGTAGCCATAAGCCATGCCATGTCCTACCACAAGGTACTGCTACTGTCATAGCACAGAGCGTTTGACTTAGGTGCTGTCCCGAACCACGGAGATTGAGATAGTGCCCACCTACTGCTAGCCGTGCTGGAAAGCTGGCCGGGACATCCGAGAACGACCATTATTCTCCAGCTGGACCACTTCAGTTGTGGTGCCCAACGTTCCCCACTGCCTCTGTGCTGGGACAGAGATCAATTGGGTTACATTACACAGGGTATCCAGCAGGACCATGAGGAGGTGCAATCTCTGCAGCAATGCCCAGTTTGTAACTATACTCTCAAAAACTGCCTTAGGAGACTCATAGTCGCACCTGCCATTTGCCTGCACTTCATTGAATTTCTTCACTTTGACATTCAGAGCACTGGGCAGAAATCACATTGCATCAACACCCACCTCAGGCCTTTGTGATGTTTTGTTTCAATTAAACAGTGGGATTCCCCTGGTTTGCACCAGTTCTAAGCTGGCTGCTGGATGCTGGCCCAGGTGGGGCACCCACCTGGTGACCCCCCTGGTGACCTTCCCCATGTGAACCACTCAGCCGACACGTTTTCACAGCAGTTGACAGCAGGACATGGAGCAACAGATACGGCTTGATGGTAGCCAGGTGTTCCACAGCAGCTGGGAGTCTCACAGCAGCCAGGGATAGCTTGGCAACAGGCACGGGCAGCTCCATAGCAGCCAGGAATGGCTCCTCTGCCAGGCGCCCCCTTTCAGTGCCAGGGTGCTCTCCCGCCGGGGCCCGGCACTGTCTCGCCGTGGCTGGGCACAGCTGTAGGGGCGCTTCCAGTCACAGCAAAGCACAGAGAGGTGGTTCCACTGCAGGCAGAGATGGCTACAGGGGCAGCCGCATGGCACAGAGGAGCTGGAATCTCACAGGGGCCAGGCACTGCTTCTGAGATCTCAGCTGGTATGGCAGGCCTGGTGGAGGGGCAGCAAACCCCGCTCCATGGCCAAGCACTGTCCTGCAGGAGCAAGGCATCTCACAGTGGTGGCAGCTGGGTGCCTTGCAGCGGCTGCAGGGGCAAAGCGCCTCGCTGCTGCTACCAAGTGCTGCTTCTGGGGTTCCAGCTGTGGCAGCAAGGCACAGCAGAGTGGCAGAGTACCTGTTCAATGTGACTCTGCAGTATGACATCTCTCCACCCTCTGGATCGGCAGCAGCGCGCTCCATTGACAACCCGCGCTGCTCTTGGGCGGTTGCGGCAGTTTCTGCCAGCAGGGCAGAACAAGGGGCAGCAGAGGGCACAGCTGAACAGCAGCCAGTCCTTTCAGGAATCTTGGCAGCCACGGCAGGGCACAGAGGGGCTGCTCATTTAACACAGCCAGGCTGCTCGGGGCACCTCCAGCACTGAGCCCAGGGACGGCACACTCAGCTGACAGTGCCCTCCTGCCTGGGGCAGTGGCACGGCCCCAGGTGACCAGGGGACATCCTGCTGGGCAATAACCTCTGCCAAGGGTGGCAGCACAGTCCTGGGTGGCAGCAGGGCACTCCCTGGGCAGGTCACCCTCACCTGGGGAGGCTCCACAGCTCTGCCTGTTGGCCTCCTGGTGGGCTGTGCCTTCTGCATTCATCCTCTTCCCTCGTTCACTCAGCACAGCGTCTGCTCTCCCTGCTGCCTCCCCCAGTGCCTTGCTTTCACCGTTAGCCTTGGTGGAGAGCCAGTGAATGCCCCATCCTTGGAAACATTCCAGCTTGGATGGGCTCTGAGCAACATAATGGAGTGAAAGATGCCTCTGCCCGCACCCCACAGGAGGCTCTGTGGTGTCAGCTACTGGAGTTGTTGGGGTCTCCTGTAGGATGCAATTACCCCAGAGAGCACAGAGAGAACACAAAGCACCATAGCTGGCAAGAACACCCTCCATGGAGATCGGAATATTCTGGATCAACAGGCTCAAGCTGCTGAGTTTTGCCCTCTTGTAGATGGACACAAGTTTCAGAAGTGACTGAGAGCCAGGAGGCCCCACAGTGTCTCTGAGTCCCCTTGGTTCCCTGAGATCACACAGTGTTCCAGTGTCCCTTTGGTTCCACGAGGCCCCAAAATGTCACAAGGATCCCTGGACACCACAAGGTTCTGGGAGATCCCAATGGATTGTTGGTTCCAACTGGCCTCACTGAGTCACAAGGGCCTCTGGATTCCATGAGACCCCACAGTGTCACAGCGTGCCTTTGGTTCCACAAGCCACAGTGTCACAACGGTTCCCGAGCATCTTTAGGCACCAGAGTCTCAGAGCATCCCCTCAGTTTTATGAACTCCACAGTGTCACAATGTCCCCTTGGTTCCATTTATTTCTGCAGTATCACAAGGATTCCTGGAAAGAATGAGGCCCTGAGGTATCACAATGTATGGTTCCATGAAGTCCCAGAGTTTCAGTCTCCTCTTGGTTTCATGGATTCTACAAGACCCTGGAGTGTCACAGGGCCCCTATAGTCCCATTGTCACAATGTGACAATGTCCCCAGGAGGCACTGCAGTGTGACAATGTCCCCAGGAGTACCTGCAGTGTCACAGAGGAGCAGCACTGGAGTGGGCACAGCACCAGGGGAGGTTTGGCAGTGTTCCCATATCTGTGACACAACAGTGGTGGCAACACCAATGTTCTCCTCTCTATGATACCACAGATGTTCAAGATCAAGCATTGCCCTGTCAGTGACATCCCAGTGGTGGCAACCTCAAAGTTCCCCTGTCTGTGACATGACAGCAGTGGCAATACCAATGTCCCCCTGTCTATGACACCAAAGAAATTGCAACCCCAGCATTCCCCTCTCTGTGACACCACAGAGGTGGCACCCGCAGCGTTCTCCTCTCTATGACAGCACCACAGTGGCAACCCCTATATTGCCCTCTCAGTGACACCACAGGGGTGGCAGCCCCAAATGATCCCCTTGTGACACCACAGTAGTGACTCCCCCACATTCCCCTCTCTGTGATACCACTGAGTTGGCAGTTCCAACATTGACTTCTGTAGGAAACCACAGGGGTAGCAGCCCCAAGATTACCCTGTCTTTGAGCCCACAAGGATGGCAGCCCAAACATTCCCCTCTCTATGATACCACAGCGGTGGGAGCTCCAGAAATCCCGTCTGTGGAACCCTAGCAGTGTCAGCCCCAACATTTCCCTCTCTGTGACATCATAGTTGTGGCAGTCCCAAGTCCCCCTCTCTGTGACACCACAGCAGTGGAAGGCCCAGACTCCCCTGTCTGTGACACCGCAGCTTTGGCAGCCCCAACATTCTCCTCTCTATGATTCCACAGCAGAGGCAGCCCCAGCATTCTCATGTGTATGATACCACTGTGGTGGCAGCCACAACGTTCCCTTCACTGTGACACCTCAGTGGTGGCAGCCTCAGTTGTACCTTCTATGACACTACAGCAGCAGCCACCCCAACATTCCCCTCTGCACAACACCAGAGCTGTGGCAGTCCTGTTGTCCCAGTCTCTGTGACACCACAGTGGTTGCTGCCTGAAGTTCCTCTCTCTGTGACACCACAGCTGTGGCAGCAGCGCTAGAACAGAAGCAGCAGCTGAGGAACAACAGGGGAGCAGGGGTGGAGCAGAGAAGGAGCAGTGGAACAGTGGTAGATGAGCAGTGTTGGAGCAGCAGTGGAGCAGTGGTGCAGGAGCTGAGGAACCGTGGTGAAACAGCACAGCACAGCTTTTGAGCAGCAGTGGAGTGAGCATGGAAAAGGCGCAACAGTGGTGGCACAGGAACTCCAGCCATGGAAGAGTGGTGGCACAGGAGCTACAGCCATGGAACAGTGGTGGCACAGGTGCTACAGCCATGGAACAGTGGTGGCACAGGAACTACAGCCATGGAACAGTGGTGGCACAGGAGCTACAGCCACGGAACCGTGGTGGCACAGGAACTGCAGCCACGAAACCGTGGTGGCACAGGAACTGCAGCCATGGAGCAGTGGTGGCACAGCCCCGCAGCTGCGGAGCGGCGCCTGAGATGCCGAAGCTGTGGGACACAGAGCGGCTCCCAGCGCTGTGTCCTGCAGGAGCCGCCCCACACACACCAGAGCAATGCCCTTCAGGCTGAGCCAGAGCTGGGGGCAGAGGCAGGAATTGCTGCTGGGCTGTGGAAGGCGTGGATCGAGTGCATTTAATGGTGACCTGGGGATTTGATTCTGCTCATTGCGGCTGCTTTTGTGCTGTTGGGACCATTCCAGTTCATGTGAAGTCATGAACTCAGGAGAAACTTGGGACAAAAGGAATCAAAGTGCCTTCTGTCCTGCTGTCTTGGTTTGGAAAGACAGGAGTCTACTAAGGAAGGCAGAAGCCTCCCATGAAATGGAGAATGTGAACCCTCCCCCTCTGAATTGTTATGATTTTAAATTAAGGGGCTCTCAGGCAAAAAATAAAAAGTATGGGAGCAGGAAATAACAGTTATTTCATAGGGAAGAAAATAAAAGGAAAAAATAAACAATGCAGTAAATTAAAACAACACTGACAGAGTCAGAACACAACCTGACACCCTGTTGGTCAGGGTGCTGGTAGCAATCCAATTGGAAATGTGGCTGCAGTCCTCCTTGGAGTGTCAGGTTCTGTTGGAGCAGGGGGTACTGTAGAAAAGGGTGTAGTCTTTCTCTGAGGATCCAGTGGAAGAAGAGGCAGCTGCTGTTCCTCTGGGAAATCCAGGGGAGAAGCTGTGCTGCTATTCCAGAATCTCCAGGTTCTATCTGGCTAGAATGCTTGGCTCTTCCCTCTGGGCAGAGCATCTCCCAATGGGATGCTGTAGTTCTTACCAGCCATGCAGTGACATTCAATAGCCTGTTATCAGCAGATGTCCCCCCAGGAGGGAGGAGTGGTTGTGGAAGAGATAAGGAAAACTGCCATACAGATGGCAAATAGAATCCATCTTGCCTTGCAATCTGTGACATCTGCAGAGAAAGACATCTTGGTAGAAGTTGAATGATTTCTGATTTGGGAACTGAAGTGGGTCAATTATTGGCCTGTGGTTTGTTCTCATCCAGAAAGATGTTCCAAAGTACTGCAAATTGGCATTAAAAACCAGGAACGTGCCTCTTCATCTGGGTATTGCACATGGACTACAGAGCTATTTGTGGTCATTATGATAGGAAAACAACTGGAGATCTTTTCCCAATGTAACTCTTTTCTTCCTGTCTCTGGGATTAGGCCTCCAACAGTCCTTGCAGGTCTTCTTTCCATAATCTGCTCCTCTGGAGTTGGGATGTGACAAATCAGTGGGAGGAGGGAGAGACCATTACAACTGCAAACTCTGTTTTTATAGTCTGTGGATTTCCAGTGCTTAGAAACTGTCATGTTTTCAACTGTCTGAACAAATCCCACATTTGTCACTTTTTCCCTGGCAGAAAACCTTCCTTTGGCCCTATTTAGGAACTGACCCTGGGAAACACCTCATTCCAGATGCTTTTTTGTTGGTTTTGCTAAAAGATGACAAGAAAATCAGCACAAGGGGCAGGGATGAGAGAAAGGGAAGAAACAATTCCTTTCTTTTCTCTTCCTTGTGGGAACTCTCCTCTAGAGGTTGTGCTCCAGTCAGAGACTTCCCGGGCCAAGGGCTGAGGGAAGCAATTCAGCTGAGGCAATTGAGGCATCTCCTCCCTGGTCTGTAACCCTGGGGCTAGGAGGGGACACGGGTGCCCCCCTTGCACCCCCTGGAATGGGGGATTCCTCCTGCCTCTGCCAGGTGCTCCTGATCCTGGCATTAGCCCTGGCCTGGCTGCTCCTGCTCTGAGCTCCCTGCCATGGGCATTGCTGGTGCTGGAGGGCAGGAGGGAGGGATTCAGTGCAAACCTGGGAGGTGCCAGTGGGCTCAGAGGTGTGTGGAGGTGACAGTGACAGAGTGACACAGGGAGGAGCCGAGGGACACAGGGACAAGACAAAACCCCAGGGAAAACCTCTTGGAAATCTAGGGGATTTTGAGTGTAAAATGCACACAGACACAGAGACACAGAATGCTGCAAAGCATTTTCCAGCTGTCTTAGGTTGGTCATGGGGCATGTATTCTATTCCTATCTGATGGGGCAGTTACCTTCTGTTAATTGGGCAGTTTTCTTTATCTTTTCCACAACCAATCCTCCCTCCCAGGAGATATCTTCTGTTAAGGGGCCATTGAGTGCCACTGCAGGTCTGATAAAATTCCATCATCCCATTGTGAGAAGCTCCGCCCAGAGGGAGGAGCCAAGCATTCCTACCTGGATACAATCAGAGGGCTGGAAGACCAGAGTCAGCCTTTTCCACTGGATTCCCGGAGGAAGACCAGGCCCAACACCACCACCACAAGATCTTCAGAGGAAAACTCCACCCTCCTACCGGATCCCTGCATCAACAGAGCCACACCAGTCACTGCAGGTGGACTGTAGCCACCGTTTATTGGGACTGCCACCACCACTGTGCCCCACATGGTGTCAGGTCGCATTCTGAATCTGTCAGTGTTTTTTCTTTGTACTATTGCATTTATATTTTAATTTTCCTGCTATAGAACTGTTATTCCTAGTCCCATATCTTTTGCACTAGAGCCCCATAATTTCAAAATTATAAGAGTTCGGAAGGAGGTTGTTTACATTTTTCCATTTTAAGGGAGGTTCTTGCCTTCTTTTTCAGACACCTGTCTATTCAAACTGCAACAATATCCCCAGACACCCAGGTGAGGAGGATGTCAGTGCCCCTTTTTCCCTCTCTTCTGCTCCATCTCCCAGCCCAGCATGGCTCCCAGCTGCAGGACAGCCCCACTGCCAACGCCATCCTGCTAGGAATGCACTGGGGGAATCTCCTTCCCCCTCCCTGTGGCACAGAGGCAAATCTCATCCAGTCCTTTTCCTTCCACCCGCAGGCAAGAAGCTGAGGATGGAGACCAGGGAGGACAAATCCCCACAGCAGAACCTCATGGAAGAGGCCACTTTGAGCGCCTCTACTGTGCAGGAATCCAATGGAGAGGAAAAGTTCCAGAGGTCCCTCAGGAGGAGGGGCACCAAACTCAGCCTGGATTGCTATGAGGAGGAAAGACCCACCCTGGGCCAGGAAGGTGGACAGAGCTTCAGCCACGTCTTGGAGCTGGTGGTGCATGAGCAGCTTCACAATGGGGAGAATCCCTACAAGTGCTTGGAGTGTGGGAAAGTCTTCAGGTGCAGCTCTGAGCTCGTCACCAACCTGTTGAAGTGAGGGGAGAACGACCAATCCTTTGATGCATCGAACTCAATTTGTTGATCGATCAGCCAGCTTAAATAATAGTGTTAACCAACTTCATGCATATTCCAAAATCCAGGTTTATGATAGGCTAACAGAGAAAACTCTAACCACACCTTTTGTTTTACTACACCGTCGATTGTTTACACAAAACAAAACCAGTGTTCCCACTGTGATATGAACGGTTCCCAAAACTTCCACATCTGTTCTCAGGGTGCCATCTTTTCCCAGAGAGGGTGTTACACTTGTTATGGGAAGACTGCCTGAGAACCTTATTGTTTATACAGTGATGCCTGAGAGAGTCTAATTGTTTATAGAACTCAGGCTGGGAACTGCTTCACAGCTACCTGTTACTTTTCTGTCAATTGCATGGCTTCATGGCCTTTTTCTTCAAGCCATGCCTGAACTAAACTCTCCACACCAACCAACGCATCCACACCGGGGAACGGCCCTACAAGTGCCTTGAGTGTCCAAAAATGTTTCACACCACCTCCATTCTCGTCAGGCACCAGCGGATTCACACAGAGGAGAGGCCCTTCAACTGCCCTGAGTGCAGGAAGGGCTTTCGAGAAAACATCAGCCTTGTTACCCACTGGTGCATCCACACCAGGGTGAGGCCCTACGAGTGTCCCAAGTGTGGAAAGAGCTTCAACCAGAGCTCTCATTTGACCAAACACCAACTGAGGCACTGGTAAGGGAAGCCCTGCAAATGCCTCCACTGCAGAAAAAGCTTCTTGCACTGCTCCAGCTTCATCCCCCATTGGAGGATCCCCTTTGGGAAGAGCCCTGGTGATCCATGTTCCCTGTCATTAATGCTTGGAAGACACCTGTCCCTCTTCCTGGCCCTGCCAGGAGACTGACCATAGCAACAGGGGGCTGGGGAGGGTTGCCATGGAAACTGTCCAGAGCAATGGGTTCTGGTGATGGGTGCCTGCTAAGGAACTGAGTTGCCACAGGCACTCAGAGGGGTTCCATGGGAGGCGCCCTGATGATTTAAGATTTTCTAAGATATTGACATTCTTGTAGTGAACTTTCTCACACACTTGCTGTAAATAACTCATTGTTTTGCATTCCTTTATGGAGGAGGAGAAAGTTGATGGACTCTTGGTTTGTCCAGTGTCATTGGAGAGGTGGCACTGTCACCCTCCAATCCACTGTCACTCTTGGGAAAATATAAATGTTGGAGTCAGAAAATTAACTTCCCTTTTTTTTTCACCATGACAACAGCGATGTGTGCTTGTGTTCTTTCATGTCCTATAGCAACACATGGGGACATTCCAGGAGTCTCCAGGAGGTTCAAGACCTGGAATGTCCCACGCAGAGACAGGAGCTCCATGGAGACCTCCCAGGGTTTTCTGGGGGGTGGTAAAGAGCCCTGTGGTCAGAGGCAGTCACAGCCATTCCATGGTGACATCCCAGGGCACCTTGGGCTGCAAAGGCACCAATCTGTCACAGGCACTCACGGGGGCTCCACGGTGACATCCCAGGAGTCCCCAGGCTGCCAAAGAGCCAGGATGTCCCGGACACTCACAGGGGTTCCTGTCATGGGCACAGTGGGAGCTGCAGGCAAAAGCTTTGTTTCTTTCTTGAAGAAACTCCTGCTGAGTCATGGGATGGAGAAATGACACCCAGCAGCCACCACAGAACCCATAAAACACTCCAGGACCCCTAGACTTCTAAAATTTCTTCTCAGAGAGGAGACTGGGAGTGGCTGGATCCAATCCCAGCCCCAGACATTGAGAAAGGTGCAAAAGATTGGACAGGGGGAATTGAACTTGTCCCACAGGATTAATGATGGAATACCTGAGAGATTTCTAGAAATACAGCTCTGATTGATTCTGATCATGATTAGACAGAAAGATCTTGATCAGAGTTATTTCCTCCACAGCACTGGACCTCTAACAATTAGAATATTCTGCTCTAGGCAGCAATTTTGAAGTCAAAGTCAATTTTGAAGGGCCTTGCTGGAGTTGTTGGAGCCCATTGCAGGCAGAGCCTCCTGCTCCAGCAGGAACTGCCTTTCCTGTGCCATGAGCAGGGCAGGTCCCGCTGCAGGAAAAGCCCCAGGTCAGCCCCAGCACAGGGAAGGGCTCGGGCACAAGGGCAGAGCGCCGTGCTGGGAGCTGTGCCAGGGAGAGCCTGAGGCACCAAAGGCACCTTGGCAGCAGCAGCTGCTTGCAGGCCGTGGCCAGAAGCCTCCCTTGGTAGCCTGGCCTGGTGGCCACTACTGCAGAGCTGCTGCCTCAGGGCTCATTCCTGGCTGGGCTTGAAAAGCCACTTCTGCTCCAGAAGCCTGAATGGGAAGCCATTGGCCCCAGCACCTCGGGGACAAGATATTAATGACAAAACTCTTCATGCCAGCAGAGCCAAGGCAGGGGCAGAGGAAAGGGGAGAGCCAGGCCCAGGGGACAGGGTTGCCATGGTGATGGCTGTGAGGCCACTGCCCCTGCAGCAGCCTGGCTGCCCTCAGCAGACATTCTGGCCAGAAGCCTTGTGAGGGCACCCAGCACAGCAGAGAACACACACTACGGGAATTCTGTTCTTGGGGTGGGGAGGGTTTCACTGGGTCAGGCTGCACAAAGCTCCTGCTCTTGGACAATTCCTGGGATAGGGCATCCAATTCTCTAGAAAAACAGCTGCAGTTTCATGCCACTTTCATAATTGTAGAATATTTTTTCCTTCTAACAAATGTAAATCCACCCTCATTCAGTTTAAAGATATTGACCCTTTTTCTGTCATGGCATGGCAAGATTTGGGAGAAAATAACTTTGACCACAATTTTTCCATTTTCACAGACCTTATTTTTTTCCCAAAAATCTCCCAGGATGGGGTTTTGGAGGCCTCACCACAAAACCAGCAGGGGGAGTCTGCAGGCTCTGGGCTCAGTGGTGTGGAGACTGAGGAGAGAACAGGAGTAGCCTGGGAGGGATGGAAGGCTGGTTTCAGAGGGGCTGCAGTTTTTCTTCATAGTGGGAATAAGCCTGAAAAAGACATAATAGCACCAAGAGCAGCTGGGGAGGTGCAGAGTGGACACCAGGAGAAAGGAATTTCCCTGCCAGGGCAGGGCTGTGGTGCAACAGGTCCCCAGCTGTAGCCTGGAGCAGCCCAAGGCTCTGTGTGGGCAGGCAGAGGAAGGCAGGAGGCAGAGCTGCCAGCAAAGGAAGGGCCCAGCCAGGTGGGGCAGCCAGGGGATGCTGACAGCCTGCAGGGACAGAGGTGCAGGGCAGGGACAGCCTGGGCTGCACAGGGATGGGCAGCAGCTGCAAGACAGCCCTGACAGAGCCAACTCCTGCAGCACTTTGGCCATGGCTGCTGGCCCTGGGCCTGAGGCCATGTGAGAGTCTGTCCAAAATATCCTTCATTTTTGCCTCACGGTTGCCATGAAGAGAGACCACCGAAAAATTAAAAACTGCTGAACCAGTGGGGAGGGAAAATCATGTGCCTCTTAGCTCACTGTTTCTAGAGGTGTTGTTTTCTATACGCGACACTGAACTCGAAGGAGCATCATGCCCTTTTTCCTGAACAATGGTCCTGGAATTTCCCTCTGCCTCCTGGCCTGGCTGGTTTGAGCTTTAGCGTGGTCCCTCCTCTAAGAGAAGACCCCTCTAGCCTGTTCCCAACCATCGTGATAGACAAGTAGAGATGTAGGCCTCTTCATCAAGGAACCGAGACATGAAACCCCTGTGTGAGAAGGCCCCCTCTCACCTTCTTCCAGAGACTGGGACTGAAACCCTCCCAACTCGAGGGAGATGTGCAGGAGGCGGGGAGGAAAGCTGCCCAGAGCAAGCACAGGTGCAGGCACTGGGCCATGAAAACAATGGTTCTCGCTTGCTGCCTGGCTCAATTTTGTGTACCCCTGAACAAATACTATTCTTTCCCCCTGAAGACCTTTGTTTCGCTTGTGAAATTCATTCCCCCTTCCCCCAATGAAAAATAGTATAACTTGGGGTTCAGATGAACTGTGCCTCCAAGATCTCCCTGGATGTGGCCTGGCAGACTCCATCGACTGGATCCCGAAGGATAACACAGCACCATGTTTGGTAGCTATAACCCACCCCTCCTCTTTCTCCCTCTTTTCCTTATTTTCTTCTTTGTTCCCCTGGTTCCCCTCACCAATGCTTTTCTGTTGTGGTTATTTCAAGAAAATTGCACTTGTTGATTGTTACTGCAAATCCCCTGTGCCGTGTTGGTGTTTTTTGCACCCTGAGATCACCCCTACGAACCATCACATCATCCATTCACTAGGACGGATCATGACAAATGGTCTCCATGATTCCATGGGGCCTTGCAATGTCACAATGATCTCCATGGATCCACGGTGCCCCTCAGGATCACAACGGCCCTTTGGCTCCACGAGGCCCTGAAATGCAGCAATGGCCTCTTGGTTCCACAAAGCCCCGCTGCTTCACACTGGCCCCTTGGGACCATGCAGCCCAACAGAGCCGCAATGATGTCCTTGTTTCCACGAGGCCCCACAGTGTCACAATGGTCCCTTGGATCCATGGTACTCTGCAGTGTCACAATTGCCCCTGCATGTCACAAGGCTCAAAAAAGTCACAATGGTCTCCATGTTTCCTCAAGACCCCACAGTGTCACAATGGCCCCATGGATCCATGGTACTCACAGTGTCACAATGATCTCCTTGGTTCCACAAGTTCCTACAGTGTAACAGGCTCCACAAGGGCCTGCAATGTCACCATGGCCCATTGGCTCCACAACACCCCGCAGTGTCAAAATGGTCTCCATAGGAAGGAAACAAGTGAGCCCCAATGTGCAGGGGCAGATGAGAGGCAGTGACCAGAGGCCAAGGCTAGCCAGACTTGACTGTATTAGCAGATTTTATCTGGGAGCAACCCTTGGATATAGGGAATTTTAGAGGTGGAATCCTAATTTCAGCCATGGGAGGCTAGACAAGAAAGACAGTTCTTTTCCATAGGAATAAAAGCACAGAGCCCCAGTGCCTCATGGTCAGATGGGAAGTGGCCCTTGGCATGGCTAATTCAGTGGGACCTGTCAGACAGCCCCCAGGAGGCCAAACCAGGCAGAACTGTTCCATGTTCCCCTGATTTCATGGAGTCCCATACTGTCACAATGGTCCCCTTGATTCCATGAGGTCTTGCAATGTCACAATGGTTTCTTGGTTTCATGAGGCCCACATGGCTCCATGCGGTCCTGCTGTGTCACAATGGCTCCTTGTTCCTATGGGCCCCACAGTTTGATCATTGACCCTTGCTTCTATAGGGCCTCTGAGTTGCACAATGGTCTCCTTGATTCCGTGAGGTTCCATAGTCTCACCGTGGTGATCTTGGACCCACATTGTCACAACTGACCCATGGTTTCATGAGGTTCCGTAGTGTCACCGTGGTCGCTGTCAGAGGCTGGATGAGATCAATGTCCCGAGACACCTTGGGATGCTCGGAATGCCCGTGTGGGGCCAGGGCCAGGTCAGGCCTTGGTTTGTGGTGGGACAGAGCCCCGCTCCCAGCCCTGGCCTGGCAGAGCTGTCAATCACACAGCAGGGGGGGGGTGATGTTGACCCAGCTCTGATTAGCCCAGCTGTTACTCAATCAATCACACACTAGCAGCTGGTGCTACCCTGGCTCTGATTGGATGAGCAACTGGCAGTCCCACCCCAGGGGCGGGCCCATGAGGGCCCAGGGGGTTAAAAGCCAGAGCACGAGGCCAGCCCAGGATGTGGATCCTGCCTGTTTCTGGGGTTTTCTGTGTTAGTGATGCTGGAACCTGAGCAGTTGGTACCTATGTGCATGTCCTTGACCTTCTATGGATCTTCTGTCTTTCTGTTGTTTGCTATTTCTCTTTCTAATCCGACTTAGCTGGAACATTTTTGGGTAACTTAACATCTTAACGGATAAAGGTTTTTAGATTCAATTTGCTAAGTTATTGAATTTAATGCTATGATAAGGGTTTCATATTGAAGTGGATGTTGTATTAAACCCTTTGCAAAAGTTCCTTGATTGTCTATATTTTGCCAGTAAAATTTTGGGTCCTTTTGACCTCTTAGCTCCATTGATCAGAGCACTGTGCTAGTGTCAGTGAGGCTGTGGGTTCAACCCTGTGTGGGCCATTCACTTATGAGCTGGACTTGATGATCCTTCTGGGTCCCTTCCTATCAAGAATATTCTTTGCATCTGGCCATGTTGATAATATCTGGTTGGTGTTTCTCCTGTGCACCAAACTCGAGTCAAGGAACCTTTGGTTACCCCCAGCATTTCAGTGTTCTGGGGTGTTGCAGCCCTGCAGGCTAACAATGGCCTCTTGTTTCCATGAGACCCACAGCGTCACACTGGCCCCTTGGTTCCACGGGCCCCAACAGTGCCACAGTAATCCTCTTGGTTCCACAACTTCCCACAGTGTCCCACTGGCCCCTCAGTTCCATGAGGATCTGGAGTGTCACACAGGTTTATGCCATTTGTCCTTGCTGCCCTTTACATCCCCCTGGCCCACAAACAGCCCTGAGCCAGCCGTGAGGGACAGGCCCTGCTGTCCCAGGCTGGGCTCAGGACTTGGCCTTTCTGCTTCCCCCAACCAGCCCAGGCCTTGCTCAGCACTGCAGTTCCCTGCTCAGAGCCTTGGGCTCCCTGCAATCCTGGCCTCAAGGATCTGCTCTCAGCAGTCCCTGGGCAGCCTTTGGCACTCCCTGCCCTCACTGGGGCCCAGCCGTGCTCCAAGGCACTTGGAGTTTTGCTGCTGACTCCTTGAGCAGCTTCTTCATCCTTCTCTCTGTGCCTGAGGCTCCTGGACCCAGCTCCAAACCCACCATGGGGATCATGAAAATACAGAATGCCCTCAGGGGGTCTTTGTCTCCCTTCCATTGTCTTTGAGTCTCCAGGGCTTGTGCAGTGATTGGAGTCAGTTTGGAGTTCTGTTCAGGAGGAAGATTTCAAAGTTCACCTCATGATTTTTAGTTTTTTAATCATGAGTACTGTTTTTTATTTTTCAGTTCATTGAAGAGCTGATAGACGTATTCCCCAAGTGATCTTGATGCTGAATGTCTCCTTAGGAGGTCTGGGCACAGAGAAGAATGATACCCTTGCAAGCTGACTCTGTTTGGACAACCTGCTCCTCATCCCCAGCCTCACCATGTCTGACATCATCCACCTGGGACTAACATCCCAAAATATAAAAAAAATTAATGGAATTTATTCTTTATTTTTAATATTTTTTCAATTAAATGTACTTATTGTATTTATTTCTTATTTGTAATAATAGTTGTTTCATTTTTATTACCTAATTTTATATTTATATCAAAAATCTATGCATGTTTAGCAACCAATAAAATTAATGGTAACTGGTTCTAAGTATCACAATTCCCTTCATTCACTAATTCACGTCTATTGGTTATTAATTTTTACCCTCTTTCTGCTACTTCACCCTATGTTTAGTCATTTTGTAATCTTTTTAATCATGTTTTTCTCACGCATGGTTCAAGGGGGCACTTGGGCTTACTCAGAGATAATTTTGGGGCACATTTGGGACAGTTTTGGGTCTGGGGAGGGAATTCAGAGAGAACTTGAGCGTCGGGAGAACACTTGGGGGAGCCGGGTGGGAAATGGGGGGTGGGGGAAGGCACTCAGGGATGCTGAGGGACAATTCGGGGTCCAGGGGACCCCTTGGGGATGCAGGGGGGCCCTTGGAGATCAGGGAGGGGAATCTGGGGCCCTTCGGGGTCCGGGCAGGCCCTTGGGGGGCTCTAACGGGGCTCTCTGGGCGCGGGGGTGAAGGCAGAGCGCTAATGGCGCCCTGCAGAGCGCGGGGTGTGACGGGAAATGAAGTCTCGGCTGCATTCAAACGCCACGAGCGCCGCGGAGCATGATGGGAGCTGTAGTCCCGAAAGTAGCTCCACTGCAGCACTTGGGGGTCCGGGGAGCCAGTTGTGGGTGCGGGCGGCCACTTCGGGTCCTCAGGGGGCACCTGCGAGGAACCTATGGTGCCGGGAAGCCCTTGGGGGACACCTGGAGAGTCGTTATGGGTCCCTTTGGGGCACGGAACATGACGGGACTTGTACGGCCGGAACGGGTTATGTCGGGGCTCTGGGGTCGCAGGGCATATTGAAGATGGTGGTCCGGCTACAAAGACGCTCTACGGTGCGCAGAGCATCACGGGAGATGAAGTCTCGGCTGCAATGGCGCTCAGTGGATGCCGCGGTGCATGATGGGAGCTGTAGTCCCGAAAGGACCCATTGCTCGCTGTCATCCTCCCCAGCCCATTCCATCATTCCAGAGGCGGGTCCATCACAGGGGATGTCCTAAATCCACTCGGTGCCTGCTTCTTCCCCAGGTGTCTGTAAGGTTGCTTTGGCAATGAGTACCACACTCTGATTAAATTCTTTCATGGGGCACCTGTGCCCATAGCACCCATTTCCAAGCTCAGGACAGTTTCCCAGGCAGTGACATGGGACACAGGGTCTGTCTGCAGTCATCCAGGGGTTGTTCTCGCCACCACAGGCACACAGCACTTGTCGTGGTGGGTTTGGGGTATAGTCAGTCTGCCAGGACTCCCCACACTTATATTCCAGCCCTCAGGAGCAAAACCCTCCCCAAAAATGTTTTTTATTTGGGAGGTCAAAAACTCTTTATTTGATATTTCTGAGCCCAAATCCTCCCTAAATGAGTGTTTCTTAGCTCCCTAAACTGGTATTTCAGACACCAAAATATCCTTAAATTGATGTTTCTCAGCCCGAAATCTCTCTAAATTGCTGCTTCTGAGCTAAAAATAGCCCTAAATTGCTTTCGTTGACACTCGGAGCTCCCTAAATATTTTTTTTTCCCCGAGCCAAAAGCCTCCCAAAATCAGTGTTCTGGAGCCCCAAGGCCCCCCAGAATTGCTAATTCTCGGCCCCAAAGCTCCTGAGCTCACCATTCTGGCCCCGAAGCTGCTGACACAGGGGTTTCTAAGCCATGAAGTTCCCAGATCAATGTTCCAGAGCCCTGACACCCCTCACTCACGCCCTGTGCCTGGTGTGCCATCAGCCCGTGGGGTTCATCCCAGCCAGGGAGGCTCCGGGAGCGATGGGCGGGGAGCGCTGGCTGTGCCCATTTCCCACCCCCAGCCAAGGAACCGCTCCCTGGCCGGAGCGGGGAAACCTCATTTAGGGGAAATCGGTGTAAAACTGGGAAAGGAGCTGCGGGCAGAGAGGGAGGAGCCCGTGGGTGCGGGAACGGGTGAGCTAGTGAGCTGTATATATCCCTGTATATATTCCTTTTTTAAGCAGTGCTCCCAGCACGGAGCGGCTCCTTCCCAGACCTGCCCCAGGTAAGCGCCTGCCCCTTGCTCCTGGGTTTCCTCAGGGCTTGCTCCTTCTGCTCCCGAAATTGATGTTTCTCAGCCCAAAAGTTCCATAAATCGCTGTTTTGGAGCTCCAAAGCTCCCTAAATAGTGACTACAGAGCCCAAAATCGGCTTAAATTGGTTTTTTGGAGCCCAAAAGCTCTCTAAATTGTTGGTTTTGCTCTGAAAACATCCCCAAATCACTCTCCCTGATTCCCAAAGCTCCCAACATGATTTTTTCTCAGCCTTGAACTCCCCAAATCAGGGTTTCATAGGCCTGTGTGTCCCTAAATTGGTGTTTAAGAGCCCCAGTGCTCCCTAAATCAGTATTTCTGAACCAAAATGCTGTTTCAGGTCCCAAAAACGTTGCCAGGTGGGTGAGCCCCAATGCTCCTGAGACTCCTGTATTCTCAGCTGTGAACGTCCCCAAATACCAATTTTTGAGGCCAAAAGTGCCCTGAAATGATATTACTGAGCCCCAAAGTATCCTCAATTGCTGCTTTTGAGCCCCAAGTGTCTGGAGACTGAATTTCTGAGCCCTGAAGTTCATTAAATTGGTGTTCCTGAGCCCTGAAGCTCCCCAAGTTGCTTTTCCTGACCCACAGAGCTTCCTGAGTTCCCTTCATCCTGAGCTCCAGGTGAAAAGGCAGCGCTTGGGAGAGGGAGCACACGGGCCAGCAGCCAAACAAGGCAGCAGCACCCGTAGCTGTGTGAGCAGGAGCCCCGCCAGGGGAAGGGCTGATCCCTGCCCAGCACATTGACACCACACCTGCCCAGCCACAGGGGGCTGTGGCACTCAGGAACCACTGCCCTGGAGGTCCCTGGGGTGGCAATCCTCCTCCAGCTGTCCTTCAGTCCCGGTGGAATTTCCTAAAGAATATCAGTGTCTGCAACAACAGAAGCATGACCCTGCCCAAACAGAACTGTCTGCAGCAGAGCAATCAGCAATCTGCAGCTGCCCCTCTGGGCAAGGCCAGTGCAATCACTGTTGGCCATGCACAGCAGTGACACCCCCTCCTCACAAGGCCTTTCGGGCAGTGACCGTCCCTGGGCTGGGCACTGCTGAGGGCCCTCAAGTTCTGAGATCACTTCTGCCAGAGGGGATAGAGTGGGAAAAGCTCCCTGGACCATCCTCGGGCCTTCACTGAGTTTTGCTGAGGCCTGAAGGAGCCCTGCTGCCCTCCAGGGCCCCCAGGGCTTTCAGTGTCTTTGTCTCATCAAGGCCTAGCAGTGCAGCAGAGGGTGGGGGACCAGTCAGGAAGGGTTGGAGGGAGACCACAAAGTTAATATTTCATAGAATTCCCATTCAAAGTCGATTGTCCCTTCCTGCCCTCAGTCTACAGACACTAATCCAGTTCCTAATTCATTCCTACATAGAGAAAAAATTGTCAATTCAGGCCTTATTTATTTATTTAATGTTATTTTTGATCAATAGCAAAAATTGTTGCTATGACTCTTGCTACACATTAAATGGGAGAAAAGTAAAAAGTAAGTACCATGTTGATTAGGCCCAGCCTGGATGCCATGAATACATTATGGCCTAATGTTTGTTTCTTTGATCTTGGGTGATCAGGAAAAATTTTTAGTCTGAATATGTAATAAATAATTATTTCATGGAGTGAGTAGAACTTAAAAATATAAAATATAAATATTAAAACAATAGCTCACCTTAGCACCCCAGACAAAGCATAATGAGATTTCACCACCACTCATACAATGCTCCTGGATTTAACTCACATGCTGCTATTAATGTTGTATTAGACTCAATGCATAACTCAAAATGTCTAATTTTTTGGGCGTCTGTTGGTGGACCAGACTCTGTTGGTCTCTGGGCAAGAGATATCACTGACAATGCAGAAGAGAGTTTTTTGTGAGTTTTTTTGTTTTCTTTTGGCTTGGTTTCTTTGTTTTGGTTGGTTTTGTTTGTTTACCTTTCTCCTCTCTCCCTGCAGTGCCTCATTTTCTTTTCCTTTATCCTCTCCTCTTCTGTCTTTCCTCCTTCATTTTCTTTTTCCACCTCAAAGCTTCCACTTTGGCTCAGGATTGCAGCTCTAGCCCTGCTGAAAATTCTCCTGTCTAAAGCAGTTGTCAGGGCTCCTTCCAAATATGAGAGACAGAGAGGACAATGTGTCTCTGTGAGAAGTGGGGTGACCCATGCCTGGAAGCACAACCATCTTTCCATGAGCGGTGATCTGAGCTAATGTCTGTGCTCATCAGTGATCAATGGCAGAGGTACATCCAGGACAGCTCCACGTGCACATCATCTACTCATTGTTACTGTTTGAGAAGCCATCACGCTATTGCTCTGCTTTCAGGAGAAAACTCCTCAAACTATGAGCATTTTTTGCCATTTATATGCTTTCCCTCCTTTCAGACCAGAGCAAAACAGCAAAATGTAGTGGGAAGAGATGGAGCAGGGTTCATTTCTGGGAAATCACCCCTGGCATTTCCTGTCTGATGCTTTCAGTTAGACCCGTGGGACAGCCATGGGCCCTGGGGCTGTGACTTCTCTTGGGTCCCTGCCGGCATTTCTCTATTTCTAATCCTCCCCTCTTTTCCTCACCTGGGTCTATCCTCTCCTTGAACACCAGGAAAGCTTTCTGGACATGCAGCAGCTTTTGGCAAAGGGTCCCTTAATTCAGTCCAGGTCCTCCTCCTCTGGAACGTGGCCAAAAAAACAGAAAGTCCCAAGGAGCAGACAGCCCAGGGAAATGGAGTGCAAGAAAGAGGGAGAGCAGAGCACAGCAGTGAGTTGTGCTCTGAGCAGACCTTTCCTCACTCCTGAGCAGTCCCTGTTTCTGCCTTCACCTCGTCCCTGCTGCTCTGATGGATGTGCTCAGAAGGGACAGGCAGCTTTGTTGGAAGGGTCAGCAGGGCCCTGCTTTCTGCAGCCAGCTGTGCAGAAGAGGATATTTAGGAAACTTCCCAGTCTGACCCTTCCCAAGGCTCTCTGGCCATCACACTCCAGCCACCAGAGGTGTTCAGTGTTGGGAGGAGCCCCTCCACAGCAGTGGCTGCAGTGCCCCAATGGGCCCTGCTGGACTCCCCACACCCAGCCCCTGTGTCCTCCCTGGTTCCAGCCCAGGTTTCCCAGAGCAGTCTCAGCTGTCTGATTCCATAAAGCCATTTATTCCCAGTGCAGTGACACAGGAACAGCCTGAGCTGTTCCCCCAGCAAGGGAGCCCCTCAGTTTTATCCCCTCAGTCTGGATGCCCAAGGCTCGAGTCTGGCTCTTCCTCCCGGGCCCTCAGCTCCTGCTGGGTCTCTCGGTGTCCCTTCCCCAGCGGTGCCACCACTCTTGGTGCCCTTTGTTGGGCTCTGTTGGCAGTTCATGAGCTCTTGTCTGGGGCTCCCACCTGGAGCTCAGCTTGCATCAGGCACTGCAGCTGCCCCAGCCACCTGCACCAGGTGTGTTCACAGCCAGGAGAGGGGAGAGTGGGAGTGAGATGATTTCAGTTTTGTCTTTGTTACCCAGCTTGCTGCTCTATTGGGAATTGCTGAGAAAGCAAAGCAATCGTCTCTAAGTGGAGTCTGGTTTGCCCATGGTGGCAGCTGGAGAGGGATGTCCCAGGCTTTATGTGAGCTCTTCAGTTGTATTTTTTCCTCCTGTCCAGTTGAGGAGGGGGAGTGAGAGAAGTTTGATGGGCATTTGGCAGCCAGCCTGTAAATATTCTCAGTTCAGTCAAAGAATGAACAGAGACAATTTCTCACAAACTGAACCTAACAATCCTAGCAAAAAAAAAAAAAAAAAAAATCAAACTATTATCTCTCTTTCTATAACCATTGTTTATAAAAATGGTTTGTTAGAGTGTACTATTTATAGTGCATCAATAGTGTGAGAGGTTTTCACCTTAAGACCAATCAGGTCTTAGGTCCACTACTGTTCCTATAGAAACTCTATATTTCTTAATACTGTACACAAATAATAAAGTGTCTTTCATGCGTTCTGCATCATGGAATGAGTGGTAATTACTCTCTGGTCGGGACACCTCCTGCGTCGACTCCAGCCAAGGTCACTTGTCCTTTCACCATAGATTTCTTCATAGCTGGTCAGGATAACCTCCAGGATTTGAGTCTGAAGGAATGGAAAATGGTCCCTTGCCTCTAAGGGAAATATGACTGGGGTTGAACACCAGGTTCTGCACTCTGCAAAAGCAGAAGGTCTTAATTTTTACCAAGGACGATGAAGTGTGTGTCTGTGAGAATTCTCAGAGCTCCAGGGCAGACAAGATGGGTTAGGGACCAGCTGGGAGTGCAACAGAACATCTTATCAACTGCCTTATCTTCTCTAGTGCTGAGATGTTGCTCAACACAGAGATTTTGCCCCTCTTTTCCCTTGCATTGCAGAGTGAACATAGAGAAAATGATACGGGAGACCAGAAGCAAGGACTGAATATCTTGGAAAGAGCTGTATTCTGTTTGGACAGTGATGGAAAGGAAAATCAGTAAATTAAAAAACGCTGAGTAAATCAGAGGTTTGAGTAGTATATTTTGAGGGATATATGTGTCACAAAAAAGCTCTTAAATGCATTTTTTAAAACCTAAGGGGAAATATCATAGTGAAGCTTCCTCTTTTTCATTTTTCTTTTTGTTTTCAGGTGAACCTAATGGCCACAAAAAAAGGCAGTTCATGGCAGCATAACCAAGGAGGCCAATTTGAGTCCATAAGTAAGTGTGGACTCATGGCTCCCATTGCTCTTGCCTGTGCCCATCCTTGGGAACCTTGGATGGGATGTGTTATCCCTGAGAGAAGTGAGGCCAATGGAGATCTCTCCCCTGAGCACGTTGCCTGCAGAACCCCTTCCAGAGCCCAGCTGAAGGCCTGGCCTTTGGGCTGGGATCAGTTTGGTCAGAGGGGTGACCTCCTTTGACCAGGGACACATCCTACTCTAGCGGGGGATGTTGCTGAGCAGGGCTTTGAGGGTCAGGCTGAAATGAATGTGCCAAGGGACAGTGAAGGGGCCTGGGAGGTTCCTCTCCACTCCTGGTGTGTGGCAGAAGAGTCTCACCCTCTCGTCGGTGTCTGTCCTCTGGTGGGACTGAGGCACCTGTGTGGTGCCCGAGTGCTGTGGCAGCTGAGGCAGCTCCCTGGCCCAGGAGAGCCTCAGTGGGCCCGAGGGTCAGGAACCCCCCAGCACTGCATGGGGCTCCTGGGCCAGCTGTGGGATGTGTTCTGCCCCAGAACCTGCTCAGTGCAGCCCTGGACTTCCTTGGGGAAAGGTCCTTGTTAAATACCCTGTCTTTGATTTTATTTTCATGTGCACCTGATGTCCAGTGTCTGTGGCTGCTGGCTGTCTGGCTCAGAAAGGTGTAGAAGCACTATTCAAAGAGCTAAGTAAGTGTGCTGGATCCCATTGCTCTTGTCTGTGGCCATCCTGGGAACCCTTGGGGTCCTTGGATGGGATGTGTTATCCCTGGAAGTGAGGCCAGTGGAGATCTCTCCCCTGAACACACTGCCTGCAGAACCCCTTCCAGAGCCCAGCAGAAGGCCTGGCCTTTGGGCTGGGATCAGTTTGGTCAGAGGGGTGACCTTCTTTGCCCAGAGACATGTTCTACTCTAGCAGAGGTGTTCCTCACAGTTGGTAATGGTTTCAAAGACACAGCACATCCCTTCTGGGATTTCCTTTCCTTTCTTTGAGCACTAAAGGACGAATCTTACCCTGGGCTTAGCTACAGGGACAAAAGGCAGAAGCCTTTCTGTGCAGGTGAGTGCCAGTCCTTGCCCACACTCCCTGGAAACTGAACCCTGCCAAGCAGGAAGGAGATCCAGAGCTCTGTCCTGCATGAGGGCCCAGTGCAGTCAGATTGAGCAATCCCACCTGTCCATAAATTCCCATTTCCAAAGGCCTCCAGCCAGTCCTTTGTTACATTGCCCATCCCTATGCAGATGCCCAGGATGCCAGGGTGCAGAGATGTCCCAGCAGGGGGTTTTTTCCAGCACAAGCAGAAGGAGAGAAACAAAAAACCAACCTGTAGAAGACCTAAGAAGAGACCTGTGGGAACCCAGAACATCCCTCTGGCAGTCCAGGATGGCCAGGACCCATGGCAGGGGGCTCAGAAGCCCTGGCACAGAGCCCAAAACACCAGTAGATTTGATTATGACCCGTAGAGCAAATTACAAACCTTATATGAAGATCAGCAGGCCACAACAGTTTAGGTAGAATATTAGTGAAGTTATCACAGGGTGGAAAAGTAGATTTTGGGGTTTTTGGTATGGGGGTTCAGGAGGCAAGATGGAGGGAACTGGGTGTGTCCAGCCTTTCTCCTTCTTCTTCTTGGCCTCCATCTTCTGCTGTGATGTTGGCACTTACCGATTGGTTTAGAGTAGAAGCTCACTGTCTAACATAGGTGATAGGTATTGGAAAGTAATTGTAAACATTGTACACGCAGTTTTTAGTATAAAGACATAACACCGCCCCGGGGGCAGGCAGAGTGCCTCAGACTGTCCTGCTGAGCTGACCTCGGCAGGGCAGGAGAAAATTTTTTTATAGATAAGATAAAATAAACAACCTTGAGGCTGAGAAATGAAGAGCCCTGACTCCTTCTTCAAGCGCCGGGCTGGGAAAAGAGACTTTGAACTTTTCTTGGGGTCACTCTGAGCAGCAAGAGACCCTGAGACATTGGCGTCCCTGGTGGGCTCCAAGAGGGCACCCAGGTGGGCTCTTGGCAAGCAGCCACGCCACAGCCATCAGCTGTTGAAACCCAGCCCGAGAAGGAAAGGAAACAGGCACTCTCAAGGGAAAAATCCAGAAAGAGCATCTCAACCTCTGCTGAGAAGATTCATTTCAAGCTCGACCTGGAAAGAGGAGGACCAGAAGCACGCCTGGAAACCCTCACCTGCGAGCTGCTGGACGGTGACCAGGGCAAACTCCGGACTGACCTTGCAGATGATTCAGCTTTTGGTAAGAAAAGTCAAAATTGAGAACATGGGGGGGACATGCTCCCAGGAACAACCCAGCATCTTGTCAGCCCTACAGGGCATGACAGCCACACACCCTGTGAAAATCTCTGAAAAAAGATAAACGGCCTTGGAGCTTTTATCCCCAGCAAGGGTAATGTTAGAGGCAATTTTGTGGAATTCTGCGGGGGCTGCCAGCTATCAGCAGGCAGCAGTATTCTCTCGAGGATGGGGGAGGTCATCCTGCCATCAGCAGGCGGCAGTTGCCCTTACCGACCAGGGAGGGGCAAAGGTAATCCCTAGCAAACAGGTGTGAGAGGAATTGGCATCATCTCCAGAGTGCCCAGGGTCCCATGGGTCCCCAGAACGCCCAGAACTCTCAGGGGGAGGAGGGCGGAGGGGGTCGGTGAACCCGGGGCAGAGCCGCTTCTCGGCGACTGGCGAACCCGTGCCACGGCGGCGCCGGCCGGCAGCAGCCCGGGGGGGCCGCAGAGGCGGCCGTGGGGGCTGCGGAGGCCGGCGGGGGCCCATGGGGGCAGCGGGGCAGTCGCAGGCACAGCAGCGGCGGAGGCGATAGCGCGCACGGCGGTGCCCGGATCGCAGCAGCGGGCGGTCGGCAGCGTGCAGGGCACGGCCGGCGGCTGCGGGGGCAGCGCCGAGCGGGGCCGGGCCGGGCGGAGCGCGGGAGAGGGAGGCGCAGGGCTGGCGGCGCTGGCGGGCGCATGCGCCATGGCGGCGGCGGCGGTTTCACGCAGGGGGTGCCAAAGCCGCACGCGAAGGGCAGAACCCGCGCGACTGCGATGGCGGCGGGCGGCGGCACCCGGGGAACGCACACGGGCCGCGGCAGCCGCGCCGGGCGGGACTGAGGCGGACGGGACGGGACGGCTGCAGCGTCCCTGCGACCGCCACGGAGCGCGGCAGGCGCCCGCTGATGACGCACAAACCCGGCAGCCGGAGCGGGGCGGGTTTTTCCCCAGTGCGCAGACGCGGCACGGACGCGGCCGAGCGGGGACCGGAGCCAGAACGGGACCGGGGCAGCGCCGGTGTCGGTCACGGGCACAGGGGGCGTTCCCCAGACCGGGCCTGCGCCGAGAGAAGCGCCGGGGAGGTGCGCTCGGGGCGGGGGCATCCGCACTCCCGTGAGGGCACCGGCAGAGACCGAGCGCGGTCTGGGTGCAGAGGGTGCCCGAGGGACCGGCCCTGCTCCGGTCCCATGGCAGCGGGCACGCAGCCGGCCCCGGCAGCCAGCACACAGTTTCAGCCTCCATCAAAATCTCAAGCTGGAGATTTTTCGCGGGTGCAGCGCATGTTGTGTGAGGCACACCGAATTCCTCAACAGCCCGGTCCCACAGAAGTGACGGAAACAGCATTTACCAGATGATCAGGCTTCAGATTGAAAAGATGGACATGTAAAAAAGCTGTCCAAAATCAGAGTAAAGTGAGAAAGCACCCAGGTTTTTGCCCAAGATACAGAAAAAGGGGAAACCAGTGCAAATCAGTGGTATTTCAAATACGAGGTGGATGGAAATCTTCTATTGTGCAAAATGCCTCTTAGGGAGGGAAACCACTGTAGAAAGATAGAATTATTAGCAATGATTCAATTACATGAAATGTCTCTGAAGACAGAGCATTTGAGAAATATCAATCAGATCCTATCTGTGGGGTCACCAGCTGATTCTCCAATGATTCACAGTTTTGTTGGTATTGAGTTTGTAACCTTTGTTATTTTTGGATTTTATAGGTGATACTGATAAATAAGGATTGTTATTAATGCTATATGAATACTTTAAAAAAGTTGTCATAACCCCTTCAAATACTTCCTGTTGATAAGTTGATTATATAGTGAGAATTTTCAGAATTTATTATAAGAATTATGATCAAGATATTGTTGTAATATTTACAGCCAGCTTTCATGTGTTTCACTGTGTCTTTGCGTGATCATCTACAAGACACGTGTCTCTTCAGAATCTTGTCTTTTTGTTTTTTAACTACTCATGTTTTTTAGGTTTCCTTTAAATCCAGATTGCCAGTTTTGTGGTTTTCTTCATTTATTATTTCTTCAGTTATTATAGAGTACTTCAGCCGAGAATTCAAGAGGTTTGCTGTGTTTGAAGAATTTCTGTCCTGACAGAAGTTTTGGAGGGATTCAATTATTTAATGGTTTGATTGATCTTTAATCCTAAGGTTTCCTATTCATAATTGCTGTTTTTAAGAGTCTTGTTTTAAAATGTATTAAGTGATGTCCATCAATTAGAGTTTGAACTCTTGCCAAGTTCTAGCTCTACTTGAATGGAATGATTGACAATCAGCCCAGATGTTTTTTGCATCAAAAAGTATTCAAGTCCTTTTTGCTTGGCAATTTGACCATGTATGATAGCTGAGCCTGAATTCAAAGGGAATTTGGAGAAACATGAATCCAGACATGAGTTCTCCAGTTCTCTGTTGTTTTAAGGTTCATCAGCTGTCACAGACTCTGGGATGACAGTTCAGTGTTGTAGTGACTGATAATGGTATGATGTGTCATTGGTTATGTGCATTATCTGATTGATTTCTAATTGTTGTTATCTTACATTTCCCTATGCAATATTGCATAGAGACTGAAACAGAACAGAACAATGTTTTATTTTCATATATGCGAAAAGCCAATCATATAATGTGACTTTTTCACAGTGCTGGTAGCACGTAGCTGCGACCCAGCTTTGTCTCCCCTTCCCAGGGAAGTCCTGCTCCATGACCTTTATCTGCCTCCCCAGCAGCTCAGTGGTAGGAAAAGCCACTTGAAGTGGCTGATGGATTCTCCCTCAGTTTTTTGCCAGAGGCTTTGAGCCAGGAGGTTCCCTGGAGGGACGCTGGCTCTGGAAACCTCTCCTGAGCTTGCAGGTGTGGAGTAAAACTCCCTGCTGGGCCAGTGAACAACAAGTTATCCTCTGATCCATCTGGGACCCCCATGGCTTGGGGTCAGCCCTTGCTGGGGAGCTGCTGCTTGGGAGAAATAGCCACTCCCTTTTCATAAGTTTAGAAAGGTTTATTAAACCTTATCAAAAATGCAACAGAAGACTGAATAGAGAAAATGTTATGGCGCCAGGAGCAAAGGATTTTCCCCACCATGTGCTCTCCCACACAATGGAGTTTTTGCCTTTTAACCCTTTAGCCCCTCCCAAAATTCTGTCCATTGACTCCTTCTTCAGTGTCCAGTGGTAGAGTTTACTTCCTCAAATCTTGATTGGAGGTCAAATGTCACTGTAGTGACAAGGTGACCCTCCCACATATCCCAACCCCAGGTGTCCCTTGATAACAACTGAGGGGGTAAAAGAAATTTTTCTTAACTTCTATACATGGTATTTGTCTGTTAATTGTGAGAGTCAATCATTGTGGCATTCACATTCTCTGAATGGAGAGACATAATTCTCTCTCAAGGTTTCTTTTCCTGGAAAAGCACAGGGAAAAGCAAGAAAAAAATTCTTATCTCCATCATGTGGAAAGTGTTAGGAAGATTATTTACCTGAAGTGATTTGTCAGTTGGATTCTGCTGAGGATTGTTTTGTTTCCTTGGCCAATTGGAAAAAGCTTTGTCCTGGCTGTCTGGAGACAGTCACAAGTTTTCTTTATTATTCTTTAGTATTCTCTGGTATTCTTTGTAGTATAGTATGCTTCTTTAATATAGTGTAGTACAATGTAATATAATTTAGTTTAATAAAGCAACTGTTCAGCCTTGTGAATCAATGGAGTCAGCTGCCAATCATTCCCTGCAATGGGGCATCCTGCTTTTTGATAAATCATCGCATTACTCATCTCTCACACTGCAGCTCCTCCCCAGGTGCTTTGCTCTCCTGCACTCACACTTCTCTCTGCCAATCTGTGGCTTATTAAACAGTCTGCTGGCTTTGTCTCTCCTGTGGCTGCAGGCAGCGTCGATTCCTGCGGACACGAGAGAGCTGTGGCTGGAAAACTTAATGGAGGGGAAAGAAACAGGGAAGAAGAAGGGCTCTGGTGAAGATCACACTGCCCTCCTGAGGCTCCTGGGGGAGAAGGCAAAGTTGCACCAAGACCCCATGCTGTTCTCTGATGACATTTTTTTCATTGAGCCAATGGTAAGTGATAGGTGAAAACCTCATTTTCCTCCTCTTCTTCCTCCTCATCCTCCTCCTCCTCATCCTACTCCCCCTCTTCCTCCTCCCACCCACTCTATCCCCTGGCTGCGGTCACTGGGCAGATCGTCAGCTGGCTCGAAGTGCTGGGAGGGAGGACATTGAGTTTCTGGTGCACCTGCAGAGCTCGCCTAAAAATGCCAAATGCTAAAAGCATTTCTGCCCTGGAGGCTCATGGCAGGGTTGGGTGCCTGACAAGGCCAAGCTGTGGTGCCAGGGCTTGAGCTCAAGGGCACTCTGTGCGTGTCCTTGCAGTGTCCACAGGGAGCAGTTCTTACAGGTAGGGGCTCCCCCCACACATGAGGTTCAGCAGAGGCTGTTGGAGCACTGCCAGGCCACATTCTGACCTGAAGCTTGCAATGGTTTGCTGGGAAAGTGAGGCCAAATTGAGCCTAAGGCTAATCATAGAAATACCAATCCCCTCCTGTAACCACGCCTTGCACTATTTCTGAGTGTCCCTTCCAGTGTCCTCTGTAGCCTGGACACAAGGGTGGAAGGTTGAAATGGGCCTTTGGAGTTGTCCTGCACACAGGGACAGAAAACCTTTTCCTTTTCTGTTTCTGCAAGCAAACCACCACGTCCTCGTATCAACCACAGTCCTGATTCTGAGTACTGGCATTGTGAGAGACAATGAATGCCTGATGTCTGCACAGTGCAACATCCCTTCTCATCTTGGAGTAAACCCTAGAATAATGCCAGCCTCTGCTTTCTTTCAATACAGGTTAAACTAATATTTTTATTTCTAAGGTTCTGGTTCCGGGCAAATTTGGGAGAGAACCCCCCAAAGGGGCTCCTCTCGGAAAGCAGATTCAATCGGCCCCTACCCCCAACCGGTCCTGGAGAAAAGACCTCCTTGAAGTGGAAAAAACCTGTTTATTAAACAATAAACCCTAAACAGTATTCATCAATAAAACCCCTTGCTGCTCCAAAAGAGATGACAAACTGAGAAAGTCCCTCCCTGGGTTGCAGCTCAGCTCACTCAGTCTCTGATCAGTCCCCTCTAGTGCTGGAAATGTCGCAGGCCAGGCCCAGCCCAGTGGCCATAGGTGGAGCTGTCGGTGCTCTTCTGGTGTTCAGTCCAGAGCAGTTTTGAACAGGTCCAAAGAAAAGGGAAAAAAACCCCACAGTCCAGGGAACTTCTTTGCCTCAGCAAGCTAAATTAACTAAAAGCAAAGGAGAGCTCTGTCCCGCTGTCTGTCCATCCACAGACAATGCAGTCCAGGAGCAGGAATGTGGAGGAGTGAGTGCAGTGTCTGAAAACAAACTGCTGCTTCTTCTCTCCCCCCTTCACTCTCTGCAACAAGTCTTAAAGGTGCAAAACTTATTATTCAGCATAAACAGAACAAGACGATTTGAGATAAAAGCATCATATAGTCGACCCAAGACAGGGATCATGTTCTCTTCTTCTTGTGAAGAGCCACCAGTGCACAGTGGCAGTTGCATCCCACTGTAGCTGACAGCAGCATGATGTGACCAAGAGCCTTTGTCAGAGCAGCAGGAATATTGTGGAGAGTGGGAGCTGAACAGCTGAGCATTGAGAGCTTCCAGCGCTGTGTTGAGCTGGGTTTGGAGTGTTTCCTTGGGCTCCTTGTGTTGTTCACTCATTACTAATGCTCTAAACAGAGGCTTACAGAAGTGTGGTTGAAAACAAGAAATGTGAAGTTTGCAGTGCAATGTTTTGCTGTCTCTTTCTGCTGTAGGAGGGAGAAATTGGGCCAAATTGTTTGGCCAAATTCAAGGTGACCTTCAGACCTTCGGAAGCACTGGAGAATGGAAGTGTGGCTTACTGAAGCATCTCAGGTGCAGCTCCTTTGCCCTGCTTCTCTCCCCCTCAGTGAAGCCATGGTGCATGCCTGAGCCCACGGGGCTCCCATGGAAGTGCTGGGAAGAGTCCCTGGTCAGCAGGGCAGTGCTGGCACATCCCCCCTGGCCCTGCAGCCTCCAGGGAGTCTCCTGTGCCAGGCCAGGGCTCAGAATGCTGTGTGTGCCTGACTGATCCCAGAACAGCCCAGGCAGTGCAGGGAGAGGTTTTCATGCCATGGCTTTGTCAGCATTCCCCCAAAGGCCAGAGAGCTGCAGAGCAGAACAGCTTTAGTGAACAAGCACTCAGCCCCTGCAGGCCCCTGGCCTCCAGGATGATGGGTCCATTTGACATGGATCCATCATCAGGCAGCAGGAGCTGAGTTACAAATGTGTTCCCTGAGCCTGGATCACCTCCCAGTGCCCAGACAGCAGCAGAGCAGAGGTGTTTGAGCCCCCATGAGCCCAGGGTGTTGGTAGAAGGAGCAGCCTTGGCCAGCACCTGCCTCTCTCCCTTTGTGGGAATTGAGCCCTTGCAGCTCTGTCTGTGGAAATAGTACACAGTGCTGAGTGTCAGGAATTGGGGACTTTGGCAACAAAGTCCTGTGTTCCTGGGCCAGGTAGTTTGGTAATTGTCAAACTCTTTATGAGCTCTGTGCCTTCACTGAATGATTTCAAAGCTGCTCTAAGTGCATGGGAAGGAAAGCATAGAACCAGAGTATGTTAAGGATGGAATGGACTTAAAGGCCTCTGGGCAGGAACACCTCCCCCTAGAGCAGGTAGCTCCAAGCCCCATCCAGCCTGGCTTGGAACACTTTCAGGGCTGGAACCTCCACAACAGCCCTGGGGAACCTGCTCCAGTGTCTCACCACCCTCAGAGTAAAAAATTTCTTCCTAATATCTAACCTAAATTTCCTTTCTTTCAATTTATACCTGTAACTCCTTGGCCTGTCACTACAAGGCAGCAGAGATGTTTTAAACTCAGCAGACTGGTGGCTGAAATTGGAAAGCAGCCCAAGGAATGGGTTAGAAATTAGAAGTCAGCCCCAAGGCTGAGGGAAGAGGAGGGTCCATATCCTCTCCTGCAGCATCAGGAGGTGGATGCATCCAGCTCAGAGTCAGGGTCTAGCACTGAGGCAGCCCGGAAAATACAGTATAACAGAGGGAATGATTGTAGTGCAATAGACATCTCTCCCCAGGCTGTGAGAGCAGGCTGCCCCTGCACCTCTCAGGGGAAGGCCAAGGACCCTTGGTAGAATTCAGCTCTCCTACTCTGAACCTTGGGAACATTTCTATCGACACCCCCCACATCTATGACGTGAGCAGAAGGCTTGGGGTGGATCCTGATGGCTCCTGAGGCAGAGCAAGCCTGGTGGAAGTGTGGAATTGCTGCCGACCTGGGCAATTGTGAGCAGGGAATATTTGATCTACTGGTGAAATCTGGGAGGGTCTGAAAGGTGTGTCTGTTGTTCATGAAGCCCCAGTTCCTTCTTTGGGAATCAGCTGGGAGGCTTGCTGCAAAACAACCCCTTGGCATATGAAACGAAGCCTGGGTCAAAAGGGATGTTCAGAGGCTTTTGTGGTCGTGCCAGACACAAGGCACCTTTGGACTGGGCTGTTCAGAAGCAGCTGGAACAAACTGGCTGCCTTTGAGCTTCAGTCAACTGCAGACAGCTTCCAGTCAAGTGTCTCCTGCTTATTGCTGCAGGTCACAGGAAAGCCATCCAGCCTCCTGGCTCAGTGCTGGCCCTTGCAAAGGGCTTGGGAGTTCTTTCCCTTGCTGACCAGTCCCTCAACACACTTCAGCCTTGGTGCATCTCTGGCTCTAGAAAGAGAAAAGTTTTCCTGGAAATAAAGCAAAGCATTTTTCTACCTATTTGTCTCCTCCCCAATAGTGTCAAGTTTGCAAAAAAAACCAAAGAGAGAGCAGCTGAAAGAGGTAGAAGATGAGGCACTACATCATGCCAGACACTTCCAAAAGCTTGGCTGTGGGAGACAAAGACATGCTGAGTTTTCTTACCAAAAGATGATGCTGTCTATACATTTTGATGCTGATGTCTCATAATCAATGTATTGTTTTCATGACATGGGAAAAGGTGAATGAGTAGATGGTGCTGTTGGAGCTGTGCTCAGTGGGGCAGCAGCAGCTCTGGGGTGATTGACTACGCAGCTGCAATCAGCCCACGTTGCTCTCAGGGCCAGGTCTGAATGAACTTGGTGATGCTGATCAGAGGTGCACAGCTCTGTGTCCATGGGATAACCCCAGGGTTGTGGACTCCAGTTCTGTGGAGTTGCCGCTGCTTTGCGTCAAGAAAACTTCAAGGCAGAACTTGTCCTGTTGTATTTTTTTGCCATTCAAAGCATCGTCTGCTATTTCTGGGTATTAATTGCGTCATTAGACAATAACTCACAAGAAGGGAATATTCCACATGTATTTCCATTTTGCTTTCTTGCTGCTGCAGGTGAAACTGATTAACCTAGGAGATATTGATGCTCCCTTCACCTATAGACCTTCAACTGCCAACGTGGGCTTCTGCTTCAAGTTTGCGCCCGAGGAAGACATCGGTACACCAGGTGGGACCCAGACTGCTCAGATCTCCTTCAGTGCCACCATAGTGTGGAGGTTTGAGGAAGAATTCCAGTTCAGTGTGGCTGGATCTCCTATGTCTGCAATCCTGACTATCAAGTAAGGATGGTCAAAGCCAGGCACGCGCCTGCATGTCCTCAGCACAAGAGAAAGGGGCCGCTTCATGTGAGCGGTCCCAGCCCCTCCATGCGTGCGGGATCGGTGCCAAAAGCCAGACAACACTTAGCGGTGGATCGCACGGCTCATGCGTTAATGAAGAATGCAGCTAGCTGCAAGAATTAGTATGAATTGCAGGACACATTGGTCATCCACACTTTGAATGCACTTGCGGCCCTGGGTTCCTCCCGGGGCTACGCCCGTCTGAGCATTTCTTGACGATCAGTCGCCGTCCGGGGGCCACCACAGTGGTGCGGCTGGCGTCGCCTCGCAGGCCAGTTGACTGTGGTCAGCAGCGGAGACGATGCTGGCTCGCTGGTGCCCAGAGGGAAGGCGGTCAGGGGTTTGGCAAGGGATGCTTTTCCCTTGGCGGCCTCAATTTTTTCCCTGTGACCCAGCAGGCGTCATCATCGTCATGGCTGTCATCGTCATTGTTGCCGCGCAGGGCCTTCATCCCCCTATATGCAGACTCAGGGACTGATCCATAGCTCCCCACTCCTGGAGTGAGCCGCTGGGGCAGAGTTTGTCCTTGGGGCACCCATGCCGCGGTATGGTGGTGGTGGGAGATGAGGAGAGTGAGAGACAGCGTTGAAAACATCGCCGTGGGCTGGGAGAACAGAGGGGGCAAGAGGGAGATGAGGTGCAGGCCTCACCCGTAGCCTCCCAGCCACGCAGGCGGCTGTCTGCGGGTGGGTACCACGGGGGTACTGTGCTGTGCTGCTGCATGTGCATGTGAGGCGAGAGCGCCAGGGACAGGGGTTCTGACTCCCTCCTCCCTTTGCCTGCCCTGCTCCTCTTCTGTTGCGGTCTCGGGGTGCAAATAGCACCATGGCTTTTCTCTCTCTCCACCAAGGCCATCACGTGTCGCCACTTGGCTGGTCCCCCATCAGGGCTGTCTCTGCCACACTCCCTTTTTGGTTCTTGTCTCTGGGATGGGGCACTCCGTCTCTGCTTCTCTACCTCTGGCTTTGTTTTCCCCTGGTGCATGGGAGCCAGTGGGGAGGAAGGTGAGAGTAGTAGGTGGGAGAAGCTGGCTGGCTGTTGGCCTGTTGGCATGCCGCTTCTTTAGGAGCAGCATGGGCCGGGAGGTGTGGCCAAGCTTTGGCCTTGCAACCTCAGATCAGACATGGCGAGCCGCTGAATTTAAGCAAATTAGTCAGCAAGGGAAAAGAAACTAACAAGGATTCCATCAGTAACGGTGAGCAAAGAGGGAAAAGCCCAGGGCTGAATCTCCCCCCACAGTGGGGCACGGGACATGTGACGTACAGAAGCCCCCCTCCTGGGCGGCGCTCTCGGGGGACCCAAATCCTTGTGATCGAGGCCGCAGCCTGCAGATGGTGTGAGGCCGGTAGCGGCCCCCCAGCGCGCCAGGCCCGGGGCTTCTCAGAGTCAGGTTGCTTGGGAATGCAGCCTAAACCGGATGGTAAACTTCATCTAAGGTTAAATACTGGCACGAGACCGATAGCCAACAAGAATTGTAAGAGAAAGTCGAAAAGAACTTTGAAGAGAGAGTTCAAGAGGGTGTGAAACCGTTAAGAGGTAAATGGGTAGGGCCTGCGCAGTCTGCCTGGAGGATTCAACCCGGCGAGTTTCATTCGTCTGGCGCAGGTTTGGCGGATCCTCGCCTCCGCCTCCCCTCCGTCGCCTGGGCAAACCCCATCCGTGGTAGCGCCGTGGCGGGGGGCGTCGCTTCTCCCCTCGCGGGGGGTAAGCGTCCTCAAAACACAGCGTTTCTCGCAGGGGTGCAGGGGCTGGGCCCGCTGGCCCCCGGCCCTGCTGTCAACCGGGGCGGACTACGCTCAGTGCGCCCCGACCGCGCGGCGCCACTGGGCTGGGCTCACAGGCTGTGCTGGGGTGCCCGGGGTCACAGCGATGTTGGCTACCCACCTGACCCGTCTTGAAACAGACCAAGGAGTGAGCTTGACAGGCGGCACGTGCGCGAGTCAGGAGCCATTGTTGAAAGCCCGCAGCACAATGAAGGTAAGGTCCGGCGCGCGCCGGCTGAGGTGGGATCCCGTGGCGCATGTTGTGCCTGGTAGCCCCAGGCGCACCACCGGCCCGTCTCACCCACCGCCCCTTCACGGGGCCGGGAAGGTGGAGCGTGAGCGTCCGTGCTAGGACCCGAAAGATGGTGAGCTATGCCTGGGCAGGGCGAAGCCAGAGGAAACTCTGGTGGAGGTCCGTAGTGGTCCTGACGTGCAAATCCATCGTCCGACGCGGGTCTAGGGGCGAAAGACAAATCAAACCATCTAGTAGCTGGTTCCCTCTGAAGTTTCCCTCAGGATAGCTGGCACTTGGCAATGGGCAGTTTTACCTGGTAAAGCAAATGATTAGAGGCCTTGGAGCTGAAACAATCTCAACCTATTCTCAAATTTTCAATGGGTAAGGGGGCCGGCTCGCTGGCGTGGAGCCACGCCATGGAATGCGAATGCTCAGTGGGCCACTTTTGGTAAGCAGAACTGGCGCTGCGGGATGAACCGAACACCGAGTTAAGGCGCCCAATGCTGACACTCATCAGAGCCCAGCAAAGGTGTTGGTTGATCTAGACAGCAGGACGGTGGCCATGAAAATCGGAATCCGCTAAGGAGTGTGTAACAACTCACCTGCCGAATCAACTGGCCCTGAAAATGGATGGCGCTGGAGCGTCGGGCCCATACCCGGCCGTCGCCGGCAGTGCGATGCCCGTGGGGGCTAGGCCGTGACGAGTAGGAGGGCCACGGCAGTGCGCCTCGAAGCCTGGGGCGTGGGCCCAGGTGGAGCCGCCGCAGGTGCAGATCTTGGTGGAAGTAGCAAATATTCAAACGAGAGCTTTGAAAGCCAAAGTGGAGCAGGGTTCCTTGTGAACAGCAGTTGAACATGGGTCAGTCAGTCCTAAGCGATAGGCGAGCGCTGTTCCGAAAGGGCGGGCGATGGCCTCCGTTGCCCTCAGCTGATCGAAAGGGAGTCGGGTTCAGATCCCCGAATCCGGAGTGGCGGAGACGGGCGCCACGAGGCGCCCAGTGCGGTGACGCAACCGATCCCGGAGAAGCCGGCGGGAGCACCAGGGAGAGTTCTCTTTTCTTTGTGAAGGGCCGGGCGCCCTGGAATGGGTTCGCCCTGATAGAGGGGCCCGCGCCTTGGAAAGCGTCGCGGTTCCAGTGGCATCCGGTGAGTTCTCGCTGGCCCGTGAAAATCCGGGGGAGAGGGTGTAAGTCTCGCGCCAGGCCGTACCCATATCCGCAGCAGGTCTCCAAGGTGAACAGCCTCTGGCATGTTGGAACAATGTAGGTAAGGGAAGTCGGCAAGCCGGATCCGTAACTTCGGGATAAGGATTGGCTCTAAGGGCTGGGTCGGTCGGGCTGGGGCGCGAAGCGGGGCTGGGCGCGCGCCGTGGCTGGACGCGCGCCGGGCCCTTCCTGTGGATCGTCCCAGCTGCGGCGGGCGCCGCCCAGCCCCCCCCACCCGCCCTCCGCCTTGTCGCGGCCGGCGCCCCGAGCGGTACACGCAGGGGAGGGTCCTCCGGGGGGGTCCCCGGGCTGGCGCCCCGCCTCGGCTGGCGCCTAGCAGCCGGCTTAGAACTGGTGCGGACCAGGGGAATCCGACTGTTTAATTAAAACAAAGCATCGCAAAGGCCCGAGGCGGGTGTTGACGCGATGTGATTTCTGCCCAGTGCTCTGAATGTTAAAGTGAAGAAATTCAATGAAGCGCGGGTAAACGGCGGGAGTAATTATGACTCTCTTAAGAAGAATAGTTACTAACTGGGCTCAGCTGCAGAAGTCGCACCTCCTCACGGTCCCGCCGGATGCCCTTGTGGTAACTAAGTTGACTTTTGCCCCAGTGTGAGTGAGGGCATTTACCAGCCCTCCCTATTGTTGGGCTTGCCACCCAATGGTAGTATCACGATCTGCTGAAACAAAGAGTTTGCCGCAGCCTGTTCGCTGTTGCACAGTGCCTTGTCCACGGGCCGTTGATGTTGGACAAAAGTTGGTAGCTCGAGAGAGGGTCGACTACTGACTATTTCTACCCTCACTTGGACTGGTCATTTCTTTAACTTACCGGACTGACATAATGGTGCAATCTCTAGCTTTGCGTTACATCTCTACTGCAACTCAGACTGACCCATTAGATCTAAGGGTCAATGATGCCAAATCTGTGCCCTCTCTGCCCAGGGAAGAGGGGTTCAATCTTGTAAGTCTAGAGTTTGTTAACTCTGGAATTGTCAAAGGAGATGGTATACATCATGCAGATGTCTGGGAGTTTCTGGGGCAACTCCCTGAGCCATATGAGATCTCCCCTATGGGGCTGGCCCAGGAAGAGGCTGTGAGTGCAGAGGGAAGTTTCAAAGAGCCCAGAACACCTGAGGCCGAAAGTAGGAGGGGGGATACTGAAGAGCCCAAAACACCCGAGGCTCCTTACGGGTCCAAAGCTATTGGTAGTATGCCAAAAACACCGGTCGTATCGATGCCGGACAAACAGCCATCTTGTCCTCAATGTGAGACCCGGTTTACTAGGATGCTGGGGCTGATTGATCATCTTAAAAGGGTGCACGGGCAGAGAAAGATCATTTTCAGATGTGCGAAGTGTGGTAAACAAAATCTAAAATACCACAGTATCTCATGTCACATCCCGCGTTGCAAGGGAATGGTGTGTGTGGCTCCCACAGGTGACTGGGTCTGTGAGGTGTGCCATCGAGGGTTTGCCACCAAGATTGGCCTGGGTCAGCACAAGAGGATAAGACATCCTCTTGTGTGGAATGAGGAGCGGATTATTGCTTCCCATCCTAAAGAGTCATCGGCCTGAGGGGCCCACAAACAAGTATGGACTGAAGAGGAAGAGGCTCTCCTGATACAACTGGTGTACAAGTACACCGGTAAAAGGAACATTAATCAACCTTTAGCGGAGCATATTCCAATGAAGACAGCAAAGCAGATAAGCGATAAAAGGCGCCGTCTAGTGAAAGGTCCCTCCGCAGAAGAACATGAAGGCCTAGTAGGCGCCGTGGGGATCGAACATCCACCCGAGTCTGCTAAATTGCCGAAGGAGGGACAGTTAAAGCTCCAATACCGCAAGATGATCAAAGCGGGACTATCGGTTGGAAAGTTCACCATGTATCGGGAGGCCTTTGAGAAAATTGTTGATGGGCAAGATCCAGGTCGTGTGGTGAATGACGTATATAACGAGTTTCTCGGTATTCTGGGGGAGCCTAGCCAGAGCAAATCTATCTGTAAGGGTCGAAAAAAGCAGGCACCCCGTGGCGAAAAAACATCCAAGACTACACCAAATTGGATGTGTGAAAGAGCTATCAAGAGGGCCAAATTCTTGCGATTTCAGTTGTTGTTCAAGTCACATAGAAGGCGCCTCACGCGTATCATCTTGGACAGGACGGAAGCCATTCAGTGCCAGGTACCATTGAGCGTTGTCCACGATCACTTTAAGAATAGATGGGATACATCTGGTACATTTGGTGGCCTCTTAGGTTTCCCTCCTTATAAGGAGGCGAACAATGTGGTGTTCGAGGCCCTAATTACAGAGAAAGAGGTGGATAAGAACTTGAAAGAGATGTGTAAAACCTCCGCTCCCGGGCCAGATGGGATTACTCTGGGTCAAATTATTGCAAAAGACCCGAGATTTTCCCGGTTGACTGAGATCTTCAACCTCTGGCTTATTAGCGGTACAATTCCAGATGCGCTGCGGGACTGCAGGACAGTCTTGATACCCAAGTCTTCAGATGTAGAGAAGCTTGGTGATATCAATAACTGGAGGCCTATCACTATTGGTTCAATGGTGATTGGGCTATTTTCCAGGATCGCCACGGCGAGGCTGTCCAAAGCTTGTCCCATTAACCCCCGGCAACGGGGTTTTATTTGCGCATCAGGGTGTGCCGAGAACCTCAAGTTGTTACAACTTGTGGTAAAAACAGCAAAACGAGAGCACAAACATCTGGGGGTCGTGTTCGTGGACATCGCTAAGGCATTTGACACCGTGTGTCATGAGCATGTATTTGAGGGTCTGGTCCAGAGAGGTGTGGATTCACACGTGATTGATTTAGTGAGGGAAATGTATCATGATGTCAGGACGTACATTTCCGTTGGAAGGGGAAGAACAGACCCCATATGCATTTGCTCAGGTGTCAAACAGGGCAACCCTATGTCACCTCTGCTGTTTAATTTAGCGATCGACCCCCTTCTATGTAAACTTGAACGTGAAGGTGAAGGTTTCCATCATGGGGGTTGGAAAACTACAGCCATGGCATTTGCCAATGACCTAGTGCTCCTGAGTGATTCCTGGGAAGGCATGTGTTGTAACATCAAAATTCTGGAGGCCTTTTGTAATCTTACTGGCCTCAGTACGAAGGGTGAAAAATGTCACTTTTACACTTTGGCTTTTACATCAAGCCAACAAGGGACTCATATACTATCAATGATTGTCCCGCATGGGTAATAAACGGATCCCCTCTTAACATGATCGACCCAGGTTCCTCAGAAAGATATCTTGGCACATGGGTAGACCCCTGGACTGGCTTCGCAGACCCTAGATTATCAGAGAAGCTAACTGATTGGCTCCATCGAATTGGTCGTTCGCCTTTAAAACCTCTCCAGAAAGTCGATATACTCAGGACTTATACTATTCCGAGACTGATATATTTGGCTGACCATACTGAGGTTAAGGTGGGCCTCCTTGAATCCCTTGACCAGTTGATTCGTAATACGGTCAAGGAATGGCTTCATCTTCCACAAAGTACGTGTGATGCGATCTTGTACTCGAGTTTCAAAGATGGTGGTTTAGGTCTCATCAGATTGGTGGCGCTTATTCCAAGTATACAGGCGAGAAGACTGCATAGATTGGCACAATCTTTGGATGAGACTCTTGTGAATTATTTGAAGGAAATCCATCTGGAACGGTTATTTGAAAGATTGTAGCTAAAAGCAGGGGGGACACAAGAGTCCGTCCCATCAATTTGGGAGCCTCTACCGGCGGTAGAGTTGGGGGGTGATGATGAAGCCCGGCTTGAATGGGAAGCACCCGCTCCTAAAATTTGCTATCCAAAACCGTGTAATTGGAGGAAATTAGAATTTCAAAAGTGGATCCACCTGGTATCCCAGGGTCATGGAATTGAAAATTTTGAAAATGATGAGATCAGTAATGCCTGGATAAGGTGGTTTGGGGGCATACCTCACCGAAAATTAATCACGGCCCTACAATTAAGAGCCAATGTCTACCCGACAAGGGAATTCCTGGCTAGGGGTAGACAGGAGAATGTTGTTCAATCCTGCCGACATTGTGGAGCTAGATATGAGACTGTGGCCCACATTGTCGGCAACTGCGCCATCACTCAGGAAGCCAGGATTAAGAGACATAACGCCATCTGTGAAACTCTTAGCGAAGAGGCTAAGAGGGAGTGTTGGGCAGTATACGAGGAGCCACACATTAGGGATGAGGCAAACGAATTGTTTAAACCGGATTTGATCTTTGTTAAAGGGTCTAAAGCAGTCGTGGTTGATGTGACAGTGAGGTACGAACACTCTGAAATCTCATTGAGTGAAGCAGCCTCGGAAAAGGCCAAGAAATATCAGCGCCTTCATAAGCAGATTGAACAATTGACGAATGCAAAGGAAATTGAATATGTTGGCTTCCCCATGGGAGCCTGTGGCAAATGGTTAGGCAAGAATACTGAGTTGCTGACTGCCCTTGGTCTCTCTAAAACGAGGCTAGAGAGAACCGCGAGGGCCCTAGCATCTAAAGTACTCTTCGCCTCTGTCGATATTGCACATATTTTTGTAAGCAAAGCTAGATCGACTGTATCTGTAAATACATTGTAAATAAACAAGGCCCCTCCCCTTGGCTGGGTCCGCTGGACAGTGGAATCGGTTTTGGGTGGGAGGGGTTCATCCCTCATTACCGCGTCTTAGCCCATATTTGGGTTAAAAATTCTGATTTGGACATCAGGTGGACGGGCCACCTTACTTAACCCGGAAAAGGAACATATACAGTTTGTATGTGTTTAATAAATAGCCAAATGCCTCGTCATCTAATTAGTGGCGCGCATGAATGGATGAACGAGATTCCCACTGTCCCTACCTACTATCCAGTGAAACCACAGCCAAGGGAACGGACTTGGCGGAATCAGCGGGGAAAGAAGACCCTGTTGAGCTTGACTCTAGTCTGGCGCTGTGAAGAGACATGAGAGGTGTAGAATAAGTGGGAAGCCGGGCACGCGCTCGGCGGTGCAGGGCAACCCGCCCGCCAGCGTCCTGGCCATCAGTGAAATACCACTACTCTGATTGTGTTTTCACTTACCCAGTGAGGCGGGGGGGGGGGAGGGGGGGGGGGGCGAACCCCGAGGGGGGCTCTTGCTTCTGGCGCCAAGCGGCCGGTGTGCGCCGGCCGCGACCCGCTCCGGGGACAGCGGCAGGTGGGGAGTTTGACTGGGCCGGTACACCTGTCAAAGCGTAATGCAGGTGTCCTAAGGCAAGCTCAGGGAGGACGGAAACCTCCCATGGAGCAGAAGGGCAAAAGCTCGCTTGATCTTTATTTTCAGTACGAATACAGACCATGAAAGCGGGGCCTCATGATCCTTCTGGCTTTTTTGGGTTTTAAGCAGGAGGTGTCAGAAAAGTTACCACAGGGATAACTGGCTTGTGGCGGCCAAGCGTTCATAGCGACATCGCTTTTTGATCCTTCGATGTCAGCTCTTCCTATCATTGTGAAGCAGAATTCACCAAGCGTTGGATTGTTCACCCACTAATAGGGAATCTGAGCTTGGTTTAGACCGTCATGAGACAGGTTAGTTTTACCCTTCTGATGATGTGCTGTTGCAATAATAATCCTGGGAACCCTTGGGATGGGATGGGATGTGTTATCCCTGAGAGAAGTGAGGCCAATGGAGATCTCTCCCCTGAACACATTGCCTGCAGAACCCCTTCCAGAGCCCAGCTGAAGGCCTGGCCTTTGGGCTGGGATCAGTTTGGTCAGAGGGGTGACCTCCTTTGACCAGGGACACATCCTACTCTAGTGGGGGATGTTGCTGAGCAGGTCTTTGAGGGTCAGGCTGAAATGAATGTGCCAAGGGACAGTGAAGGGGCCTGGGAGGTTCCTCTCCACTCCTGGTGTGTGGCAGAAGAGTCTCACCCTCTTGTGGGTGGCTGTGCTCTGGTGGGACTGAGGCACCTGTGTGGTGCCTGAGTGCTGTGGCAGTTGAGGCAGCTCCCTGGCCCAGGAGAGCCTCAGTGGGTCCGAGGGTCAGGAACCCCCCAGCACTGCATGGGGCTCCTGGGCCAGCTGTGGGATGTGTTCTGCCCCAGAACGTGCTCAGTGCAGTCCTGGAGGTCCTGGGGAAAAGGTCCTTGTTAAATGTCCTGGTTTTCTTTTTTATTTTATTTTCAAATGTACTTCAAGTTCAGGATATGTGGTTCATGACTGTCTGGTTGGGAAAGTCCTAAACCTGATATTCGACACAGTCGTTAAGTGTGCTGGATCCCATTGCTCTTGTCTGTGGCCATCCTGGGAACCCTTGGGATGGGATGGGATGGGATGTGTTATCCCTGAGAGAAGTGAGGGCAGTGGAGGTCTCTCCCCTGAGCACATTGCCTGCAGCACCCCTTCCGGAGCCCAGCAGAAGGCCTGGCCTTTGGGCTGGGATCAGTTTGGTCAGAAGGGTGACCTTCTTTGATCAGGGACACATCCTACTTTAGCAGGGGTGTTCCTCACAATTGGTAATGATTTCAAAGAGAGAGCACATCCCTTCTGGGATTTCCTTTCCTTTCTTTGAGCACTAAAGGAGGAATCTCACCCTGGGTTTAGCTACAGGGACAAAAGGCAGAAGCCTTTGTGTGCAGGTGAGTGCCAGTCCTTGCCCACACTCCCTGGAAACGGAACCCTGCCAAGCAGGAAGGAGATCCAGAGGTGAGGGCCTGATGCAGTCAGATTGAGCAGTCCCACCTGTCCATAAATTCCCATTTCCAAAGGCCTCCAGACAGTCCTTTGTTATGTTGCCCATCCCCATGCAGATGCCCAGGACCCTGGGATCCCAGGGTGCACAGATGTCCCTGCAGTGGGCTTTTCCCAGCACAGGCCAGGACAGTCTGGAGGAGAGGAAACAAAAAACCAACCTGTAGAAGACCCAAGAAGAGACCCTCAAAAAGAGACTTTAAAACAGAGGAGTTCATCATCCTCAGGCAGGATGGGTGGGCTCCCCTTCAAACAAGCAATGTCAGTTTCCCACTGACACCAATCCTTTCTACAGGATGGACAAATAAGGAGTAAATAAAAACCCACGGAATGTGACATAGATGAAGACTTCCAGGAGCCCAGTTGCGAAGTGCGGATGTTCAGGGACATCACACCATGACCAATATGATCAAGTGAAGGCAAATTTATTATCCCTAAAAAGACTAGATTTATAATAAGTTTCTACTGCCCACGCTTCTCTAGCTAATACATGATTGGTTAATCCTAGCTCTTTACACATCTAAATTAAATGCTGATTGGATCATCTAATTTTTCGTGCATCTTGCTGTGGTTGTCTGGCCCACCCATTGCTTTCTCTTTTTTCTCACTCTCCCAAGCTTGCTGACAAACTTGCTGAGTCCTGATGACTCTTCTTCTTGTATCTTTCTCAAGGATATACTGACCCCATTTCTGAATATGTCCATTATCCATTGTTTGTGAATGTGTTCATTGTCCATTAGTACAAGCAGGCTGGATTGTGCATCGGCTGAATATGGCCATTGTCTAGCAAGAACTCCTCAACCTACAAAAAATCCTCAACACCCCAGAGCCTGACCACGCCCCACAGCCCACCTCAGAAATTAACCACCCAGATTGGGTGGGGGGTCTGATGAAGGAGATGTGTGAGATGGGCCAGATGCTGAAGGAATACACTTCCCCAGCTGGTGAGGAAACCTCCCCCTGCCTCAAAGAGGGAGAGTCTGATGGTGCAGCAGCGGAACCCACAGATGTTACAACTGTCCAAGTTCCAGCTGAACTGCAGAGGCAGTCACAGCCAGCAGCAGTTGCCCTGTGGAAACGAGGAGGTCTAAGATGAAATCAGAGCACCCAGACAAGGATAAGAAGAGAGGGCCCTCACAACTCACAGGGGAGCCAATGGTTGAGATCATCACTGAGTCCCTGATGTACAAAAGTCTCTGTAATCTGCACACAGACATTGTACGGACAGGGACGTGAGGCTTATACAACCTGGTTACTATGGGTCTGGGATCTTATGGGTACAGGTGTCCAGCTGGATGGTGGTGAGGCAAGGAATTTGGAACGCTTGACCCAGGACTCAGGTATCAATCAGATTTTTGTAAGGGAGCAAGGGCTTTTAATAAGTGTCAGATAGAGGTTTGTTCATAGGGAGAGAATGCAGGAGCAGCACCATAGAATGTGCTGGAAGACTCTTGAGGATGGGATCCAACAGCTGAGAGAAGTGACAGTATTGGAGGTACTCTTTGGGAGGGATGGACAGCATGATAATGAGCCCAACAAGGTCGGGTGCACAGGGCAAATGTTGTGGAGCCTGGCAAATCTGGGGCCATCTCAATACACCACCTTTACTGCAACAATTAATGCCGATACCGGCTGAGAGACAGTGGGTCATGGGGAGATGTTCAAAGGGGAGACAGTGACAAGTCAGGGCAGACTTTGCTGAGCTCTGTCCAAGCCCTTTCTCCCAGCCCTGCCCCTGTTGCTCTGTGCCCCCCAGTTTTCCTTTTCTCAGAGCTCTTCCTTCAGCCCCGTGCCTGGAATTTTGCTGGGATCTGGCCCCATTGCTGTGATGAGCAGGGGCTCTGCCCATGGACACCAAGGGGTCAGCTCTGCTCTGAAGCAGTGGGGTCATGGAATGGGGACAGGGGCAAGTCCTGGGGTTAGATTCCATCAGCTCAAACAGCTCCTGAGGCTGAGGAGCTCAGCAGCATCTCCTGTCCCAGGACTAAGGGAGGGTGATGGCCAAAGGCAGTTTGAGAGGGTTTCCTGCTTCACCCAGGGAGAGCAGAGACAGCTGTGCAAGGCAAGAGCAGTGGCTGGAACTCAGTGAAGGGCTAGGGGAGCTGCTCTGTCACTCCGTCTGTCCCCAGCTACCCTTTTCTGCAATCCAGGGCAGTCCCTGTGTTCCCCTGGAAATCAGCCTGACACAACTGAGAGCAGAGGGACCCACAGCAAAGCAAACTGGTTTAGCCTTTCTCAGAGTCCCAGCCCCACTCTGGCCAAGGACACTCCTGTCCCCCAGTGTCCCCTGGAGGCAGCTGACAGCTTGGATGGCATCCTGAGGACACACCAAGGGTCCTGTCCATGGCAGTGCTTGAGGAGAGTGGGCTCATTGCCAGGGTCCCAGGCTGCCCTGCCCAGAGCTCCCCGGGCACAGGGAGCTGGGACACCCCATTGCTGTGCTCAGCCTGCATAGGAGGAGTCCAAGGGCTGGGCCTGGCCCTGCAGCTGGAACTGCCATTGCAGAGAGTCCCTCAGCAATGCCAGCAGCACCTGGGCAAGGCAAGGAGAGAGAGAGAGAGAGTTGGGCCTGAGGAAAAGCCTTTCCCTGGCCAGCCCTGCCCAGCCCCTGCCAGGCATCAGCAGGGCAGGACAGTGGCCCTCAGGCCCTGGTCAGCAGGGAATGGGCACATGGCCGCAGAGATGCCCTTCATCTCTGGGGCTGCTCTGCTGGCCCAGGAGGGACTGAGGGCCCTGAGCCCCCGGGCTGAGGGCTGTGCTGGCTGCGAGGGGACACAAGAGCTGTGCTGCTCAGGGTAGTGTCTGCCCTGCAGGACAGGCCCAGCAGGTGCCACATCTGCCCTGCAGCAGGGCTGCCCTCAGCACTGCCTCCCTCCCTCCCTCCCTCCCTGCCCATGGCTCTGCTGCTGGAGCTGCCCCAGCCCCAGCTGCTCCTGTGGTCCCGGGCTCCTTCCCTGCTAGAGCTGCCAAAGCCCAGCCCAGCCCCTGGGCCAGCCCTGCCCTGCAGCTGCTCGGCCCTGCAGGGATTAAAGAACAGCTCCCCCAGCCTGCGCACCAGGGAAAGGTGATGCTGCATGGATCTGGAGGCTGGGCAGGTGTAGGCTCTTGCTGAGGTTCCCAGGAAAACTCAGTGTGATGGCTGAAGAACCTCAGCCCCTGCTCTGGCCTGCACATCTGAGTTTCCATTGCCACCAAGCTGAGCAGGGAAAAGTGGGAGCACAGATTCAGGAAAGCAGAGACCCAAGCAGGAAACCCCTGCCCTGAATGACCCCATGAAAAGTCCCCTCAGGAATGAGCTGGGCATGAGCTGGAGCTCTGAGCAGTCCTGGCCTCTTCACAGCAGCAGGACCTGCCCTGGCAGGAGTCACTCCGTGCACCCACAGCTCACCTGCAGCGTCCATGGGGAGCTGCCAGGCAGGCTGAGAGCTGCCCCTGGCAGGTGGCACATGCCCTAGGCTGGCCAAGAGCCCTGAGGGCTGCAGGAGCTGCTCTGCAGGACAGCCCTGGGCAGCCCTGACTGTAGCCCCAGCTTCACCCCCTGCAGCCGTCCCTGGCAGCAGGAGCCGTCCTGCCCTGTCCCTCTGACGGTGCCCAGGGCAACCCCACTCTGCAGCACATCCTCCCCCCAAAGCACAAAGGGCAGCAGAGCCATCCTTACAGTCACATCAGTCCTGCCATCTCCAGCTTTAGGAGATCCCTGCAGCCAGAAACTGACTGTGTCAAAAACTGGGAAGATTTCTCCATGAATGAGCTCAAAATTGTCCTTCCAGTTCCTTTAAGTCTCTCTCTGCTTCACTGCTCTCAGGTACCTGCAAGCAGTGCCCTCAGCCCTGCTGGACTGAGAGAAAAGCTGCTAATCAGGACAAATGACTTTTTGTGTTCTTCTTGGTTTCCAAGAGCTCCTGTGGCAGAAGCCCAGCCCAGCTCAGCAGCACAGACACAGCACAAGGACTTTAATGACCCTCTCAGGGCTTTGCTGCTGTTTACATAAGACTCAGTCCCAGAGAGTGTTCAAAGAACTTCTCAGGAACTAAAAATTAAATTTAAACTCCAAAGTTTCTACAAGTTTTAATGGGTCCCACTGAGGGACAAAACTGAGGAAGTTCTCCAGGCAGAGCAGAACATTGGAGGCGGTGATGACACGTGGGGACAAGCAAGGGAAAGGTGTCTCTGGTGCTGAGCAAAGCTGGATGTGTTTGAGGAATGCAAAAGGCCAAAGCCTGAGCCCCAGCCCCTGGCCAGGCAGATCCTGTCCCTCCCTCCTTGCTCAGGGCTCTTCCTGGGATGGGCACTGGCATGCGGGGATGTGCTATGGCAAGGGCAGGAGCATGGGGCAGCATCTGCCAGGCTGCTGAGCAGGGACAAGGAGACAATGAGGCCCCAGGCCTGCAAGGGTCACTTGTCCCCTCCTGGCCCCAGGGCCAGCAGCCATGGCCAAAGTGCTGCCCAAGTTGGCTCTGGCAGGGCTGTCTTGCAGCTGCTGCCCATCCCTGTGCCCTGTGCAGCCCAGGCTGTCCCACGGAGTCCCTGCCCTGTGCCTCTGTCCCTGCAGGCTGTCGGCATCCCCTGGCTGCCCCACCTGGCTGGGCCCTTCCTTTGCTGACAGCTCTGCCTCCTGCCTCCCTCTGCCTGCCCACACAAAGCCTTTGGCTCATTATCAAAAGGGTTAATTAATTTTTACTCTGCCTGTGAGCTTTTAGCACAGGAACAAGGCATGCAGGGGCTGCCTTCCCAGCAGGAATGGTTAGAAGACAAGAAGACATCTGGCTCAAGAATGCAGTGATAGAAAAAAGGACTAAATCTGGGAACTTGGGGTGGGTTTTACAGTAATGGATAAATTCTAATACACATTTAGTGACATTGGTAGAATTACATGTTCACATAATGTGAGGAGTTATCCCTTGCTAGACCTCAGGCCTGAATAAATGATGCCCTCTTAAACTGCAAATGTGGGAGATTAGGGACCGATCAGAAGATCTCGTGATGTTACGGGTAGACAGAACCCCTCCCCTTTACTGTTAAAGTTACTTAGCCCCCCATTTTGTTGGCCGTTAACCCCCGTTATATATAACCCCGTGTAACCGTTAATAAATGCCATTTGCCATCCACCACATTGGTGTCTGCAAGTACATGGCCCGAGTGGCAGGGGCATTGTCACTGTGCCATTCCCAAATCAGGTCGTCACGCCTCAAGCGGAGGCAACAAAGTGGTGCCAAAACCTGGGACTTTGCCCGGGGGACGGGGATCGCCTGGTCGGGTGAACAATGGCCGCAGCAGCTGGCCCAGCTCGGCGGGGAGGATACTCCCGGACCAGCGAGAGGAATGGAGGCCCTTGCGAAGGTCATTTTTCAAGTTCACAGGCAGTGGGGTATTGACTGCAAGCCAGGGGATTTTGCCCTCGTAGTATCAAGGCTATTGCGGATTGGGGTTATTGGGCAGCCGGTGGATATTCTCCACACAGAAATGTGATATAGGTGTACCAAGGCCCTAGCCAAGGAGGCCATGTCCTCAGGCTCGGGGCGGAATCTCAAATTATGGGGGAGAGTCGTGCGGGCTCTACGGAAAACACGGCAGGAGCAAGAAACTTGGAAAGCCACGCAGGACTGTTTGCTGGTGGTGCCCTGGCTGGGTGCTGGGGCGGCTACGCAGACTGTGGGTGATTGCGATTTTGCCGAGTGCAGGGATTCACAGCTGCGGGGACGCTCTTTGCGGCTCCCAAGCCCAGGCATGCCGGCTGACGGAAAAAACCAGGCGCAGTCATTTTGGGACGGGCTGTTAGAGAAAGCGCGAGGCACCACCGTTTAACTCGGAGGCGCAAGGCACCGTCATTAACTCAGAGTCTGAGGGCCTGGGCGGAGCCTCTGCCTTCCGTGCCGCAGGGTGGCGAACCCCCGGGTGGGGGGACGTGGACGTGGTCGGCGGGAACAGAGAGGGTTTGCAGGACACCGCACACGCAGGCAGGAAAGAGGGGAGGGTTTTTCCCCAGTTCTCAGATGTGGCACGGACACCACCAAGCGGGAACGGAGCCAGATCGGGATTGGGACAGCGCAGGTGTTGGTCACAGGCAGAGAGGATGTTCCCAAGACCGCGCCTGCGCCGAGACGAGTGCACGGGAGGTGCGGTCAGGGCAGAAGCGCCTGCACTCCCGTGATGGCACAGGCAAAGACGGGGCATGGTCAAGGTGCAGAGGGTGCCCGAGGTACCAGCCCTGCTCCGGTCCCGCGGCAGTGGGCACGCAGCCAACCCCAACAGCCAGCTTCCATGTGTTTCACTATCTCTTTGTGTGATCATCTACAAGACATGTGTCTCCTCAGAATCTTGTCTTTTTGTTTCTTAACTACTCATGTTTTTTAGGTTTCTTTTAAATCCAGATTGCCAGTTTCGTGGTTTTCTTCATTTATTATTTCTTCAGTTATTATACAGTACCTCAGCCGAGAATTCAAGAGGTTTGCTGTGTTTGAAGAATTTCTCTCCTGACAGAAGTTTCAGAGGGATTCAATTCTTTAATAGTTTGATTGATCTTTAATCGTAAGGTTTCCTATTCATAATTGCTGTTTTTAAGAGTCTTGTTTTAAAATATATTAAGTAATGCCCATCAATTAGAGTTTGAACTCTTGCCAAGTTCTAGCTCTACTTGAATGGAATGATTGAGAATCAGCCCAGATGTTTTCTGCAACAAGAAGTATTCAAGTCCTTTTGGCTTGGCAATTTGACCATATATGATAGCTGAGCCTGATTTCAAAGGGAGTTTGGAGAAACATGAATCTGGACATGAATTCTCCAGTTCTCTGTTGTTTCAAGGTTCATCAGCTGTTGCAGACTCTGGGATGACAAGTTCAGTGTTGTAGTGACTGATAATTGTATGATTTCAGATGTGTTATTGGTTATGTGTATTATCTGATTGATTTCTAATTGTTGTTATCTTACATTTCCCTATGCAATATTGCATAGAGACTGAAACAGAACAGAACAATGTTTTATTTTCACATCAGGACCCATTCTTCACCTCCAAGATTTTGAGATAATCCTCCAGTCCCTGTGGGGACATGGATTTGTTTGTGTTTTAGCAGGTGCAAAAGTCCAGGTAGACCTCAGTAAATAATGTGAAACTTGATCAAGTGCATGAGAATGCTGACAAGAAGCATGGGTAAGAAATTGCAGACCATTCAACAAGCAAAAAAAAAAAAAAAAAAAAGAAGAAGCACAGATGTTAACTGTGTTGACTGCACAGAGATTCCAACCCTTGTGCTTCACCCACAGAAGATTGTAGACTTTACCTTGCTTCATAGATGAGAGCCACACAGTGATACCTACTAGTGTCACTAGAACTTTGCCCAAAAGACAAGACTTTTTAATAATTAGTAAAGACAGAAGCAGCATCCTTAGACTTGTCATTTATCCTTCGATTGTTTCAGCAAATCAGAATGAAGAGCTGACAGACTTAGCCAAAACTCTTCAACCACTACTGACTGTTCCAGAGAACACCCCAGTAGCCAAAGGTACCGCTTTGCCACCACATGCAGCAGAACAAGTCATGCTAGTTTTTGATCAGCAAGACTTTCCCTCTAGAGACCACGTCCATAGAATTCTCCAGTGTTCATCATTCAGAAGAAAACTTCAGGCTCATAGAGACTGCTGCACAACCTCAAGAAGATCAATGAAGTCATTGAGGACATAGAACTGCTTCAGCAAAGACTTCCTTCACTCTCAATGATTAGCCACTTGTGATCATTGATCTCAAAAACTGTTTCTTCAGCTTCCTCCTCCATCCAGATGATGCTCCTCCAGTTGCATTCTACGTCCCAAACATCAACAAAGAAAAGCCTCTACAAAAGTACCAACACAACAAGAGCTGCAAAAAGCTTGTGACCGTCCTGCAGAACAGACAAGAACTGAACCTCCTGTTCATGCAACGGAGAAGCCTGTGTGCTGCCTTGAAAGAACAATGTTGTTTTTACGCAGACCATACCGAAGTCGTAAGAGACTCCATAGGCAAACTGAAAGAAAGGCTAGCACAGAGAAAGACTGAGAGAAAAGCCCAGCAAAGATAGTTTGAGTCATAGTTTGACTAGTCCCCATAGCTGACCACCCTTGTTTCCTCCTTATTAGGCCCAGTTGCTATGATACTCCTCACATTGATTTTTAGACCTTGCATTTTAAACAAGTTAGTACTGTTTGTTAAAAACCAGTTAGAAAAAGTTAACATTTTATTTGTTGTCCACCAACAGTTGCTTTGAAGTGTGTTAATTGCAGACATGTTGTTTTGTTTTTTACCAGTTGTCAGTTTTGCCATGTATCAGTTTGATAGCCTTTGTATTTTTATAACCTTTACACTTACTGTGGTTTTAATTAATCATAAAGGGGGGGGGCAAATCTGGGAGATTAGGGACCGATCAGAAGATCTCGCGATGTTATGGGTAGACAGAACCCCTCCCCTTTACTGTTAAAGTTACTTAGCCCCCCATTTTGTTGACCGTTAACCGCCATTATATAACCCTGTGTACCCATTAATAAACGCCATTTGCCATCTATCACATTGGTGTCTGTGTGGCCCGAGCAGCAGGGGGATTGTCGCCGTGCTGTTCCTGAATCAGGTCATCACACCTCAAGCGGAGGCAACATGCAAATTAGTGTTAATGAGTCTTATTCTGATATTTTGAGATTTGGTGTTGGCGAGGCCTCACAGAACCAAGGACTCAGCTGTGACACGGTGCAAACTCATGGAACAAAGGGTCCATGGTGACAGCAGAACAGAACTCCATGGAACCAAAATCCATTCTGGCACATTGGAGCCACATTGAACCAATGTGATACTGCGGCTCCAAGGAGACCATTGTGACTCTGACAAACCTCTTGGAAAAAAGGGTCCATTCTGACACAGCAAGGCCTGGTGGAACCATGCGTCCATTGTGACATTTCAGAACCTCACGGAACCAAGGTGACCGTATTCTACTATGGAACCTCATGGAACAAAGGGGCCATGCTGACACTGCAGAACCAAGGAGAATGCTGCTGGCAGTGTGAGAGCTCATGGAACCAGAAGTCCATTCTGACACAGCAAGGCCTTGTGGAACTAAGGGTCTGTTGTTAAACAGTGTGGCCACATGGAGCCAAGGGGCCACTGTGACACTGCGGATCCAAGGAGACCGTTATGACTCAGGAGCCTCATGGAACCAAGAGTCCGTTGTTCCACTGTGGGGCCCTGTGGAATCAAGGGGATGACAGTGACATTGTGGGGCCTCATGGAACAATGGAGACTGTGCTGACACTTTGGGACCCACTGGAACCAAGGGGCCATTATAGCATGGCAGGGCCTCATGGAATCAAGGGGACTCCAGTGAACACCATGGGTCTCCATGGGATGAAGGGTCCAACAGAACCAAGGAGGCCGTTGTGACACACCGGGGCATCATGGAACCAAAGGTCCATTGTGACACAGCAAGGTCTCATGAAATCATGGAGGCCATTTTTACACTCAGAGGCCTTGTGAAACCAAAGGACCATTGTGACACTCCAGAGCCTTGTGGAGCCAAGGGGACCACAGTGACACTGTGGGGCTCAGTGAAACCAATGGCCTGTTGTGACACTGCAAGGCCTTAGGGAATCATGGAGACCATTGTGACACTGAAGGCATCATTGAACCAAGGAGCCATTGTGACACTACAAGACCTCATGGAAGCAAGGAACCATTGTGATACTATGGAGTGTTGGCAGGCCAAGGGGTAGTTGTCACACTGTGTGGCATCATGGAACGAAGGAGTCCATTGTGACACTAGAGGGCCCATGGAACTAAGGATTCATGGAACAGTGTGGGACCCCATGGGACCAAAGGTCCATTGTGACATTGTGGGGCCTCATGGAATCCTGGAGGCCATGATGACACTTGGAGGCCTTGCTGAATCAAGGGGCTCTGCAGGGCCTCATGGAACCAAGGACACCCTTCTGACACTGTGAGTCCGCATGGAACCAAGGGTCCATTGTGACACCATGGAACCAAGGAGACCCCAGTGACACTGCAAGGCCTCATGGAAGCAAGGGACCATTGTGACACTGCAGGGCCCCATGGATCCAAGGGAACAGGTAACAGCTCTATTTGGCTTGGCCTGACTGGTCCAACTGCCCTTGGTATGTTGAGGGTCTCTTCTCCTGGACTCCTGAGACACTGGGGCTCTGGACTTTCCTTCAGATAGAAAAGAACTATCCATCTCATTCAAACATCCATGGCCAAAATGGGATTTCCCCTTCAAAATTCTCAACATCCAGGGATTGCTCCCAGATAAAGCTGCCATTACCAAAAAGTCTGTCTGATCTTTACTTCCTGAGAGCTGTCTCTCACCTGCCTTCAAACACTGTAAGGCTCAGTGCTTTCCTTCCTATGGAAAAGAGCCCTCCCTCCTGCACAGGCACCCCTGGCCAAAATGAGTACTTTTCCTCCAAAATTCCCTATATGCAAGGGTTTCACTCAGACAAAAGCTGCCAGGACAGACTGCTCTAGCTGGCCTTGGCCTCTGGTGGTCACCTCTGTTCTGCCCTGAAACACTGGCCCTTTCCTTCCCATGGAAAAGAACCATCCTTCTTCTCCAGGTGCCCATGGCCAAAATTGGGATTCCACCTCCAAAAGTCCTATATCCAAAGATTGCTCCTACACAAAAGCTGCCATTACAGACCGGTCTGTCTGGCCTTGGCCTCCTTAGGGCCAGCTCTCATCTGCCTTCCAAACACAGGGGCTCCATGCCTTCCTTCCTATGAAAAAGAACTGCCCTTCTCCTCCAGGCAAAAAGGGCTGAAATTGGGATTCAACATTCAAAGCTTCAAATATCCAAGGATTGCTCCAGGAAAAACTTGCCAGGACAGACAGACAGGCCTGGCTTTGGCCTCTGGTGACTGCAGTTCATCAGCCCCTCAAACACAGGGGCTCTGTGCTTTCCTTTCTGTGGAGACATTGGTGACACCGTGGGGCCTCATGGAACCAACAACATCTTTGTGGCTCTGTTGGGCTGTATGGTCCCACGGGGCCAGTGTGAAGCAGCAGGGCTTTGTGGAACCAAGAGGCCATTGCTGCATTTCAGGGCCTCATGGAACCAAAGGGCCGCTGTGATCCTGAGAGGCACCGTGGATCCATGGAGATCATTGTGGCATTGCAAGGCCCCATGGAATCATGGAGACCATTGTGACACTGTGGGGCCCCATGGAAGCAAGGGGCCGTTGTGACACTTCAGAAGCAAGGAGAACATTGGGACACTGCAGATCACTGTGAAGCCAAGAGAACATGGAACAGATCTTGCTGGCTTGGCCAGCCAGGTGACAGGTCCAGCTGATCTTGGAATGTTGAGGGCTGCCTCTTATCAGCCCCTGGAGAACTGGGGCTCCATGCTTTCCTTCCTATGAAAAAGAATCCTCCGTCTTTCCAGGTGCCCATGGCTAAAATTGGCACTCCGTCTGAAAAATTCCCTATATGCAAGGGTTCTCCCAGACAAAACCTGCCAGGACAGAGAGCTCTGGCTGGCCTTGGCCTCTGGTGGTCACCTCTCATCTCATGGAAGCCCTGAGGAAAGTATTTGAACAGGTTTGACTGTTGGAACATCAATGAGTCTCTGTTCCTCTGAAAAACTCAGATGCTCTTCTAATCATACGTGGGGTTTTTTTCTCATTGTGTATTATACATGAAATATTATTTTCAGCTAAAAAAATATTATTCTTACCACTCTACCAATGTTATCTGGCACAAAACTCCTCCTCTGTTAATGGATCCAGGTCACCTGTATAAGCAAACACAATAAAAAATCCAGCAGGAATTATTTGTGTCTGCTCCCATCTGTCCCATCTCCTCTCAAGCTGGAGGTGCAGCCCCAGCACTTGGGAAGGCTCAAGGGCTCACAAGCTCAGCTCCCACACAGAGAATGTGCAGACCCTGGCTGCTCTTCTTGGCCCCTGCACGCTCAGCCAGGCTGAGATGGACACTGATGGTTTCTGGGCCAGGCTCTTGGAGCCCAGCCCAGCTCCCTGCAAGCTCTGCCAGCTGCCCTGAGCTCTGGGCAGCACCAAGGGCCTCTCCCCAGCCCAGCCCGGCCGGCTCTGGCCCCACAGCTCTGCTCAGGCCGGGCTGCTCTGGGGAGTGCCCCATGGCCTCAGCCCCTGGCAAGGGCACAGCAGCAGCTGCAGCTGCCACAGGATGCAGCCCCACCATGGGGGAAGGTGCTTGGCCAAGGCCAAAGGAGGCACCCTGGCTGCCCTGCTCCCCTCGGGCTGAGGTGCTGAGAGCTCTGCAGCCCCTGCTGCCATCCCATCTGCCCAGGGCAGAACAAGAGCCCCAGCCTTGGGGCCCTCAAGAGCTGTTCCTGCTCCAGGCCCAGGGCCCATGCCAAAGCTGGGGCAGCCACAAAGCTGTGCCCATTTCTGTTCATTGCTGCTGTCATGGGGATGGATCGTCAGCCTCTTGGATGTTGCTGATGAATTTTATTACTCCAGAGGCCTCTTCTTTCTTGAGCTCTACAGTTCAGGAATTCACTGAAAAAGGCTCATAAGCATTTGTTCAAAAGGCCCTGGAAATATCTTAAATTTTTCAATTCTTCTGTGGTTAATTAGGAATATTTCAGAAATGTATTCAAAGTTAATATACTATTTTGAAAACGATGCAGATATTCCACTGTCATATTTTCTGAAAAATCCCTTTGTCAGGATTTCTTCCCCTGGGAAGCTGAGAAGCATCAGAAAAGAATGAAAACACATAATTATCCGATTGCTTCTCCTGTGTTTGCTGCTTTGGAATGTGGTCTGGAGATTGTTTAACAACAGGTGCATATTTGATTGGTTTCCTGTGAATTGTTTTTACTTAATGAACAATCACCATCAGCTCTGTCGGACTCTGAGGAGTCAGTCACAAGTTTTCACAAGTTTTCATTATCATTCTTGTTAAGCCTTCTGTCTGTATCCTTTCTTATTCTTTAGTATACTTTCAGTATAGCGCAACGCAACGTAACGTAACGTAACATAACGTAACGTAACAAAACATAACATAACATAATATAATATATCAGCCTTCTGAGAACGTGGAGTCAGATTGTCATCTCTCACCTCATCCTGGGAACCCTCAAAAACTCAAAAAAGACAAAATTGTTTTGGCTGCTTTTGCTTCCTGTTTATAGATTGATATCAGCAATGTCTAATTGATACTGACCGCCAGCACCTTCAAATTCAGTCTGAACAGATATGAAAATCAAGGCTGACAAACAATATCACTTTGTCCCCATCCCCAGCATTTCCCTCATCCAACCCTTGGTACCCCTATGGATCAGGAATGGTGTGGCCAGCAGGAGCAGGGCAGGGATTCTTCCCCTGTGCTCGGCACTGCTTGGGCAGCACCTCGAGTGCTGTTTGTAGTTCTGGGTCCCCCAATTTAGGAAGGACATGGAGGGGCTGGAGCTTGTCCAGAGAAGGGCAACAAGGCTGGGGTGGGGTCTGGAACACAAGTCCTGTGAGGAGTGGCTGAGGGAGCTGGGGCTGTTTATCCTGGAGATGAGGAGGCTCAGGGGAGACAAGGCAGTGTCAGGGCACAGGTTGGACTTGATGATCTCCAAGGTCTTTTCCAACCTTGCTGATTCTGTGATTCTCTGAAAGCACCCTTGGAGCAGTTGAAGGATGAGCCCTGGGCCTCCTCTTCAGAAGCTCCAGCAGCCCAGGTCCCTCAGCTTCTCCTGCCAGCCCCAAAGCCCATCCTGTCAGTCCTGCAGAGCCTCTGCAGCTCCTCCTCACTGCCCAGAACAGGGAGCCCCAGAGCCAGACACAGCAGCCCAGATGTGCCCCCCTGGCCTGGGGTGCCTCTGGCAAGGGAGCAGCACCAGGCACTGCAGGAGCCTGCAGACGATTCCTGCAGCACTTGTAGGATGATCCTGCTGCCCAAGGGATGTTCCCATGGGGCCAAGTCAGGAACTGCAATGGGGAGTGGGGCCAGAGAGGAAAGGGCAAACAGGGATGGGCTGTTTGCAGGGGAGGAAACAGGGGTGGGCAATGGGAAGGAATTTGTACCATACAGAGTAAAGAAAGCAAAGGTGAAACAAAAGAAATGTTGAGGGCAGTTTGGGGCTGGCTGCCAGGCAGCCCTGGCTCTGAGCAACAGTGTCTGCAGTGGGACAGGAAAATCCCAGCTGATGGGAACAAACTTTCTGGCTGACTGCAGAGGCCAGGACAAAGCTGAGTGGTTTACCTGGTGTCACCCAGCCCTTGCTGGCCCCAGGGGCTGATGGCATTTGTGCTCCCCCAGGTTCATGTGCCCACACCAACAGCATGGGGGTGCTCCCCCTGCTCTGGGCAATGCAAACAGGGGCTCCTGAGCCACTGCTGCCTTGTCTGTGCCTGCAAGGATGGGGCACCTGTGTGACATGCAGGGAGAAGTCAGGGCTGCAGAGGGGGGATGTTGTTGGCAGCTCCATCAGGATGCTCTGGGATGCTGTCCTGGGCTGTCCAGTGCACTGGGGATGGATCAGCACCTGCTCTGCTGCTCCTTCCCGTGGTAAATAGGTATGATTCGTGCTGATAAAAATTGAAACAGTAATCAATATTGATACAGTAACTAATATCTGGAAATAATAAAATATGTTAAAAAGTTGTAATGCCAAAGAAGAGAGGGAAAGGAGGGGCTCCACCCACCCCCCCCCTTCTCAGCATATGTTTTCAAGGACCACAGGAAAGAAGCTGAAGATACAGTTGCTAAAAATGACCAAAGAACCTGGTTGGGTCCAAGAAGATGCTAATTATAAGGGATTTATTGCCTTGATATGTAGATGCAGTGATATGTTAGTCTTGGCTTACATTGTACTGTCTTGGTGCGCATGTGTAACCCAAAGGTGAATTAAAGGACAAGGAAGAAGACTACAGGTCCTTCATCTGTGACGACCCCCAAAGACTTGTGCGACCACCAAACCGAGTGGTGGCGCATGCGTGATAAGGGTGGTAATGAAGGCGGAGACAAAAAAGTGACGAACCGAAAATAGGAGGAGATGGCATTGACACATGGCATATAAGGGGTGATTTTCACTTGGCAAGCTTGTACGTGAAGTGGCAAGGGTCGTTGAACCCTGCACTCTGTACCCCGCGGTATCTCTTGCTTATGCGCTATTATTTGAACCAAATTATCCCTATTTATATATATTTTCTAAACTATTCAATTAAAATTGCTGCTACCTTAAATATTGTTTGGTTTTTTTTATGGGATAATTGGGCAAACATAACATTCCCATCTGCCCAGGGCCCTTGCAGAGCCCCAGCCATGCTGTTTGCCCCCAGCCTGCCCACGGCCACCCTTGGGCTTCTCACGGGGGTTTCTGTGCTGAGCATTGGCCTGGGCGTGTTCTTGAGAGAGCCTGGGCAAGGAGCCTGGAGCCCCCACGCCCCAACCTGAGGCGTCAGCGCTGCCCCAGCAGTGCCCATGGCCTGTCCCTGCTGCAGCCCCGGCACTGCCACCCCTAGGGCTGTGCCCTGCCCCGAGAACACTCAGGTCCTGCAGCAACACCAGGACCACCAGGGCAGCGGGGCAGGGCCACAGCAGCAGCACTGGCAACACCAAGTGATGCTGCTGCCGCTGGGCACAGCTGCTGGGCCAGCACTGATCTGCCCCCAGCTCTGCACACAGACATTGCTGCTGCAGCTCCAGAGAGGGCAACAAAAGGGGGAGCTTCAGTGAAAACTTTGCTGGGAGATCCTTTAGTTCATTTAAAGCCTCCAAGAGTGCAGCCCCTCACTGACACAGTGTGTGGCCACAGGGAAGGTGGAGAGAAACAAAATGAGAAATGGCACAAGGAGTGGCTTTTCTTTGTGGACAATATGAAAAAACTAAAACAAAGGAAAAAAACCTCCAAAATGAAACTAACAAAAAGTATCAAAGGTTATTACAAGTGATTTGCAGAAATTGGCCAGCAGTTTAATGTCCCTGAAAGCATCCAGTCATCAGTGTCCACACTGCAGCCTTGAGCTCCTGATTCCTCAGGCTGTAGATGAGGGGGTTCAGGGCTGGAGGCACCACTGAGTGCAGAACTGACAGGGTCAGATCCAGGGAGGAGATCGAGGGGGCCTTCAGGTGAGCAAACATGACAGTGCTGAGGAACAGGGAGAGCATGGGCAGGTGAGGGAGGCAGGTGGAAAAGGCTTTGTGCTGTCCCTGCTCAGAGGGGATCCTCAGCACAGCCCTGAAGATCTGCACACAGGAGAAAACAATGAACACAAACCAGCCAAGTCCTAAACAGGTACAAACTGCAATGAGCCTTAAGATTCCACTCCACAATTCCTACGGGACACTGAAGCCCCTGCAAGGAGAAGGCACTTGCCTCATCAACCTGAAAAAGATCTCCAACTGCAATCAGCAACAACGCATGGCTGAGGTAGCTCTCCTGTGCAGCACAGCTGGGCCCTCCTGGGGCTCCATGGTTGCACACCCCAGCTTAGCTCTGGTCTCAGAAGAGATTTTTGGGTGGGCAGCTGAATCTAGCACCTGTTGTCCTTCCCACGAACTCAGGAGAAGTGTCAAGAGAGCAAGAGGTTTAGGCTTAACACATCTTTCCCTCTAGTTTTAGGCTAAAAGACACTTGACTGAGATTGAATTGGTTCTGGTCATTGTTCCCTCTGCCTTGATGTTCTCCATGCCAGCTGTGTCCTCACAGAGAGGAAAGAGTGCTTGTGAAGAGTTGGCAAAGAATGGCTTTTGCCTAGGAAGAGAGAAACGAAGGGCTGAGCTGTGATCAGAGATGGTTTGCAGTGTCCTGACCCTCCCCTTACCTCCCCCCGAACCAGTGACATAACAGGTCTACCCCAAATGCAGAGGGACAACCGGTCTACCCAAGCTCTGGGGGGACAACAGGTCTACCATGGCTATGGGGGGACAACAGGTCTACTCCAAATCTAGAGGGACAACAAGTCTACCTGGGCTCCAAAAGGACAACAGGTCTACCTCAGCTCTGGGGGGACAATAAGTCTACCCCAAATCCATAGTGACAACAGGCCTACCCCAAATCTAGAGGGACAACAGGTCCACCCAAAACCCTGCTGTATAACAGATCTACCCCAGCTCCATAGGGACACCAGGTCTATCCGGGCTCCAGAGGGACAACTACTCTACCCCCGCGACCGCAGATGGCAGCAAATGGGCTCCCTCGCATCGTGCTCCCGACAATGGCAGAGCCGCCGCCAGCTGCGCGGCCAAACCCCCAGCCCTTGTCTCAGGCCTGGGAGCCGTGCAGAGGAGAGCACCAAGGCGGGACTGTGCTGGGCCGCTGTCGGCCCCGGCCCACCGAGAGAGACCTCGGAGCAGGAGGAGGAGGAGGAGGAGCGCTCCTGCAGGCCGGAGCAGCGGGCTGGCCGCTGTTGCGAGAGAGAGCGAGAAAAGCTTGTGTGGAGGGCTGATTGTCAATAGATGGCAGCAAGGGAGCTGCTGTGCTCCGTCCAAAAGCCTGAGGCAGAATCAGGTGGTCTAGGAATGATTTAGCGCCGGGTGCCCCAAGATCATGCGGTCCTCACCGGGGGAGAGGCGGCACCGCATCCGTCCAGCCCTGCTGTGCCAAGCAGGAGCGGCGCTCCTGAGCGGCTCCATCCTAGGGCGGGTGGGCACCGTGGGCGGGCTCTGGCCCTGAACAATTGTGCCCGCCAAGGCGGCTCCCCGGCTTAAGGGCGGGCAGAAAAGGGACGAGGTGCCGCCACCTCGGCTGACAGCAGTGCCCAGGGGGGCCGCCACCGCTTGCGAATGGGCCGGCAGAAGCTGGGCTGGAGTGGGACACACTGGCGGCTTCTGTGTCCGCCTGGCCTCGGCCAGTGAGCGGCTCTGGGATGGTCTTTGGCCCTTCTCTCTCGGCCTCTCCAGATGCGCTCTTTCGTGCCCCCTTGGTGAACATACGGAGCCGGCTGCGACAACAGGTCTACCTGGCACCCACCAAAATTGGACCAAGTCCCGCCGGAGCGAGGTAGACCTGTTGTCCCTGGCTGGCGCCCGCCACCAGGGGGCAAGGCTGATCCCCGGTGGCCCGGAGCCGGGGTAGACCTGTTGTCCCGCTGGAGCCAGGTAAGACCTGTTGCCCCTCCAGATTCTGGGTAGACCTGTTGTCCCTCTGGAGCCGGGGTAGGCCTGGTGTCTCTACAGAGCCAGGGTAGACCTGTTGTCCCCTGTGGCTGGGGTAGACCTGTTGTTTTGTTTGCGTGCTCAATTGTGCCAAAGTCTCCTGTCACCTGAATCACCTGCTGCAAGCATGGGGTACAGGTGCAGAGCCTGAAAGGCCAAGAGAGACAGGAGAGCTACTTGATGCCCTTGAGCATGCTGAGGGGGAGCCCAGGGACATTGCCATGTGGATCTCAGCATCCAAGCAAGTATGCCTGAGTGAGGAACTTTGCCCTCAGTGCTGCCCTGAATCCAAGTGTCCCAGGTGAGCTGTAGCACTGGGGCACATCCAGGAAACACTGCCGGGCCCCCCAGAGCCCCAGTGAGGCAGGGGAGCCTGGCCTGCCCCATGGCATGTGCCCGGGCAGTAGAAAGATGCTGGGGATCAGGGTGCACTTCAGCCCAGCCTTTGGCAGCAGGGACACAGCTGCCAGTGCCAGGAGAGCCTCCTGCTCCTCTCCTGGCCCAGCATGACGGAAAGGGGAGAGTGGTGCTGCCATAACTAATGCACAGCCCCAGCTAAGCAGGGCATTCATTTCTTGATCTTGGCAATGGATAGAGCGTGGAGCAGGGAGTGCCCACAGGGGATGGGTCTGTGCAGGACCTGGAGCAGCTGCAGACTGTCTCCCTGTCATTTTCTCCTGCCAGGCAGTGCATCCAGCTCCTAAGCAGGAACATGCACTGATGGGGAATGATTCCCTCTCTGCACAGCCAGTGCCCATCAGCTTTGGGCCAAGGCTGCCCAGCTGCCAACACCATGACACGCATAGGTTCAACAGACAGAATCTGGCTTGTCTCTAAGGGCCTATTCTGCTCCAAACTTCCCTTCTCCAGAATGTCCCTTTTCCCACAACAGCTTCTGTTTCTTCACTTACCAATCCTCCATGCTTCCACAAGTCTCACCAAGATATCATGACAGAGTGGATGGTCATCTCTCTTCCTCCTGGCTGCAAGGACCTCTTTGTTGCTGGGGGAAAGGTGAGTGATTTCTGGAGATTGAGTGTGAAGTTGCACTCTGCTGCAGGGCTGTTGCTGTCTGACTCCTGCTGCTTTAGGATGGCCAGGTGCTTAGCCCATTTGCCAGGAAGCTGAGTCCCTCAGGCTTTTCTTTTCTCACCTGAGGGATGCAAAGCTGAGAAGATGATCAAGACTTTCTCCAAGGGGTGACTGCCCTTCAATCTCGGAGGTCTCTGTGGTCAGGATGACCCCATGATGTGTTAGAGAGTCTCTTTTCCCAGCTGAAGAATGACTCAGGATTCCTTGGCTCTCATTCTCAAGGTTGTTCATTATTTCTTATCTACATCATTCTTTCTCCAACCCATGGAGGTCTGTCTGGCAGGTCAGGTTGAGGCACACTGACCGCCTTCAGAGGCAGTGTTATCTTTTATACCAAAACCCATGTGTACATTATTTACAATAATTTCCCAATACCTATCACCTATGTTAGACAGTGAGCTTCTACTCTAAACCAATCCAAAAGTGCCAGCATCACAGCAGAAGATGGAGGCCAAGAAGAAGAAGGAGAAAGACTGGACACACCCAGATTCCTCCATCTTGCCCCCTGAACCCCCATGCTAAAAACCCAAAAAATCTATTTTTCACCCCATGACAAACTATTATTCTACTTAGAATTTCGTGGCTTGCAGATCCTCATATAAGGTTGGAAAGTTTTTTTTCCATGGGTCAAAATCAAAATCACAGGGGTCTTGGGCTCTGTGCAAAGGTCTCTGAGACCCCTGGGCAGGGGCTGGAGCCATCCAAGACAGCCAGGGGAATTTCCTGGGTTCTGACACTTAGCAGTAACTCTGTGTGGGGATTTGCATCCCTTGTCAATAACTCAAAGGAAAATAATTTAAATGATGCCTTCACTTACACCAGGGATCTTGCTTCGAGTCCTTGAAGGTCTAAAGTTGAGGTTCTCCCTGAAAATTCCTCAGTGCTGGCTGGAGATCTGTAGATTCATTGAAGCTCTAGACTGATCTTCTGGCTTCTTTTAATGATATATTAAAACTTACTAAAAAACTCCATATTTTTGGAACAAGCCTCCTTAACACTGATTTCGTTTAAAAAGGCAAAATTTATTCAGGCCTGAGGTCACACAAAGGAAACTCCTAACCATTTGTGTACACATGATTTTAAAAGTAAGCAATTTACATATTACAAATTACCCATTACCATAAAGCCCAGATTCAGTCCTTGTTTTGCTTGTTTTGTCTATTCCTACATTCTCAAGCCGGATGTTTTCTTCTTCTCTTCCAACTCTTCTTGCTGGGAAAAGCAGTTTATGTGTGCCTGGTTTCTCTGTTCACAAGTCCAGTAAAAACTAAATTAATTCCTTTGCTGTCACATAGCATGGAAGCCTCTCTCCAGCTTCCTTCCCAGAGCACTCGTGCTCCTGTAGAACCACCCTGATAATGGTCCTTCGTGTGTTGGACATGGTGGCTGTCACCTTGGCATGGCCAACACTCACCTGGACGGGCTCCTGGCAGGTGTCCAGGGTGACGTGGCAGCACGCAGTGCTCCCGGTGGTGGTGAAGGACGTCCTCATCTGGGACATGTGGCTGTAGGTGTCCTCCAAGCTGCCCAGGTGAGCTTTGAGCAGGGACAGCTCCAGGCCCAGCTCCATGGCAAAGGGGTTGTAGTCCAGGGGGTTGGAGAAGAAGATGGCCATGGTGAAGGTGGTGGCCTCATAGACCAGGACTCCACAACAGTCGCGGAACAGGGGGCTGGAGAGCTGGCAGGTGTCAGAGGAGCCTGGGGGCACAGAGGGGCTGGGGGGGACGGAGCTGTGCCCGCTGTAGAAGTAGGTCCTGGGGAGGAGAAACGGGGCTGTGCCATCAGGGGAGCATGGTGAGACCCCCAGTGCCACAGATATTTTTTAATGAAAAACCCTTTCTTTGGGATTTTTCCTCTTGAGAAGGAACAAAATGTAAAATGTTCCTGAGAGGCCTCAGGAACAAAATGTAAATAATGGTTATCTGCTGTTGTGGGATGCAGCAGGTGCATCTGTGATTGGTCTCATGTGGTTGTTTCTAAGTAATGGCCAATCACAGTCAGCTGGCTGGGACTCTCCGAGACAGAACCTTTTGTTATTCATTCTTTCTTTTTCTATTCTTAGCTAGCCTTCTAATGAAATCCTTTCTTCTATTCTTTTAGTATAGTTTTAATATGTTATATGTCATAAAATAATAAATCAAGCCTTCTGAAACATGGAGTCAGATCCTCATCTCTTCCCTCATTCTCGGGCCCCTGTGAACACAGTCACACACCAGGATGTCATTGTGGAGTAAGTGGCGGGTAGTGGAACCAGCAGGAGACAGTCTCACCAGCACTGGGAGGTGATGGGGGCACCACTGGGAGGTGCTGGGAGCACTGGGAGGTGCTGGGGGCACTGGGAGGCGATGGGGGCACTGCTGGGAGGTGCTGGGGGCACTGGTGGACAAGAAGGAGATTGACCAAGCCCTAGGAGATGCTCCCATCATGGGACGATGACCCCACCCTGTGGTGGTGTTTACAGGGGTCTCAAGACAAGGGAAGACATGAGAATGCTGACTTTATGTTTCAGAAGGCTGATTTATTATTTTATGATATATATTAAAGAAAATTATATATTAAAACTTACTAAAAGGATAGAAGAAAAGATTTTATCAGAAAGTTGGCAGAAAATAGAAAAGAATAGAATGATAATAAAATCTTGTCTGAGACAGCTGGACTGTGATTAGCCATTAATTAAAAACAACTACATGAGACCAATCAAAGATGCACTTGTTGCATTCTACAGCAGCAAATTTATTATTTTATTATATATATTATATCAAAAGAAAATGATATATTAAAACTTACTAAAAGAATAGGAGAAAAGATTTCATCAGAGAGCTAGTAAAGAATAGAAAAGGATAGAATGATAATAAAATCTTGTGACTGACTAGAGAGTCTGAGACAGCTGGACCGTGATTAGCTATTAATTAAAAACAACTGCATGAAACCAAACAAAGATGCGCTTGCTGCATTCTACAACAGCAAATAATTTTTGTTTACATTTAGTTTTTGAAGTCTCTCAACTTCTCAAGAGAAAAAATCTAAATGAAAAGATTTTTCATAAAATATGTCTGCAACACCACCCTGTCCTGGTTTGGAATGGGAGGAAAATTCAGGGAAGTGATGCAAAGCTTTTTGTGTAACTAACGAGCTGCTGAACCACTGAGAAGCTGGGAACAACTCTGTGAAGCACACATGTTAAAAACCAAAAACCCCCAAAACTCTCTCTTACCTTTCCAATCAACAAAAAAGCAGCAAACCCCAACCTCAACCCCCATCTCAGCCAAACCAAGCCAAACAGCGTCACTGTGATATTTTATGGAAAATCCCTTTGCCAGGATTTCTTCTCCTGGGAAGCCTCAGCTTCTCCCTGTTTTGCTGCTTTGGAATGTGATTTGGAGAATTGATTACCCAGTATGTGAATTGTTTTTAATTAATGACCAATCCCAGTCCAGCTGGGTCGGGACTCTGGTCAGTCACAAGTTTTATTATTCATTCTTTTCCAGCCTTCTGATGTATCTTTTCTCTTTCTTTAGTGTAGTTTTAGTATATAATTTATTTTAATATAATATTGAGGGAACCCAGGAAATTCCTCTGGCTTCCCTGGAGGGCTCCAACCCCTGCCTGGAGGGCTCAGAGCCCTTGGCACAGAGCCCAAGACCCCTGTGCCTTTGATTTAGCCCTTGGAAAAAACAATTACCAGCCTTTATATGAAGGATTACAAGTCAAGAGAGTTTAAGTAAAACAATAGTTAGTTTGTCATGGGGTGAAAAATAGATTTTTGAGATTTTTAGAATGAGGGCTTGAAGTCCCAAGAAACAAGAATTTAAGTGTGCCTTGTCCTTCCTTCCTTCCTTCCTTCCTTCCTTCCTTCCTTCCTTCCTTCCTTCCTTCCTTCCTTCCTTCCTTCCTTCCTTCCTTCCTTCCTTCCTTCCTTCCTTCCTTCCTTCCTTCCTTCCTTCCTTCCTTCCTTCCTTCCTTCCTTCCTTCCTCCCTCCCTCCCTCCCCTCCCCTCCCCTCCCCTCCCCTCCCCTCCCCTCCCCTCCCCTCCCCTCCCCTCCCCTTCCCTTCCCTTCCCTTCCCTTCCCTTCCCTTCCCTTCCCTTCCCTTCCCTTCCCTTCCCTTCCCTTCCCTTCCCTTCCCTTCCCTTCCCTTCCCTTCCCTTCCCTTCCCTTCCCTTCCCTTCCCTTCCCTTCCCTTCCCTTCCCTTCCCTTCCCTTCCCTTCCCTTCCCGTTGGAGAATTTTGTTCAAACATGGCTCATAGAAATAGGCCATGAAAATATACAGCTGACGGAAAAGTAAAAGGCAGCTGAAAGCAGCAATTCTCAAGCCTGTTTCTGTAAACAACAAAGTTCTCAGGCACATTTCTGTAAACAACAAAGTTCTCAGGCTGGTTTTTCATAACAGGTAAATATTCTGTCCTTGGCTGGTATGGGAAAGCAAAAGTAACAAACCACAGGTATTGAAAACAAAAGGAGGGGTTGATGTCTAATCTGTAACCTATGATGAGCTCAGGTGTTGCAATATGTATGAACTTAATTAACGCTGTTATAAAATGTGCATGGTTGATCAATAAATCGGAGTTCGATGCTGATCAGAGGATGGGTCGTCTCCTTTTGCTTCTACAAATGGTGACACCCGGACGTGATACGGCAACGCACCACGAAGGAGTGAAGAAACAGGTCAGGTCCGAGCAGCCCGGGCAGCAGTAAACGCAACAAAAGGAAAAGAGATAAAAAAGAAGCTGAGACGCGTTGTGCCTTGGGTGTCGTACAGGCGAGCCTGACTGATATGTGCTGCACGGACCTTGAAGAGGCTGCAATCAGCGCTGACAATTTTAGGTATGGAAAGGCAAGCAGCACAAAAACAGCAGGTTAAGAGGCTGGATTTGCAAAAGGATTTACAAGGACTTTGGACTTACAGCTACAGTAGGGGAGTTTTTATTAACCCCCATACGGTTTACGAGTTAACGGAGTGGTGTAAATTCGGTGATTTATTACAGGAGGTTACTTTAGAGAGTGATAAAACTGCCAAGAAGTTAAGTAAACTATGGTGGGTAGTGCACAATAGACTGCTTCAGCATGTGTCTGAGTGCAAGGCAGCAGCCGCAGCTCGGGGTGTCTGTGTGGCTATGCCGCTCCGAACTCGGCGTGGGCACTGTGCCATGGAGAGCAGCCACGGTGAGCGACCGCCTGAAATGCTGCGCTGCAGCGACAGTAGCAGAGGCGGCCGCGGGGGGAGCGAAGCCGCTGTAGAAGCCCAGCGCGGGGGGGTCGCCCGCTCCGACACAAGCGGCGCAGGCGGCCGGCGAGTCTCGCGAAACAAGGAGCCCAGCGCGGGGTGGGGGGGGGGGGGTTCGCCTGCTTCGACACAAGCGGCAGGGGACCACAGCGCTTTTCCAGCGCCAGCATTTCTCCCTCCGACCCGCAGTCAGCAAAAAGCTTCAGTTTTAGACCTAACAGCCGTAATAAATGTGACTCTTGTCAACAAAAGAAGGGATCCCTACTGCAATTAAGAAACCAGTGATAATAAACAAGCGACACCAAGGAACATTACTATCCAGACGTTCCTTGCCCATTATGCTGTCTTAAAATCACCTGTATTAACAGAGACTTTAGATATCAGAAGCCCAAATAACTCAGTCGGTAGAACATCAGACTCCGAAATTGTATTTTGAAAAATTTAAAAATGTTAAAGATGTGTTGGAGTGATTGTATGGGTGAGATGTTATGAATGTGCTTTTTGGTATAAATGCTGCAGCAAACACGTGAAGAAAGTTCTTTTAGCTTAGTATTTTAGAATCAGGCCTGTAAGTAAGTTATAGTAAATGCTATATTCTATTTCTATAGTAAGTTTTATTCGTTGCTAAGTAGTTTAAGTTAAATTATTTATTAAGTGCCATTAGATGTTGAATACTGTTGAGGTTAAGTTTTGTTAAGTTTAATTTCTGTTAAGTTTAAGTGTTATTAAATTTAAGTGAAGTTAGATTCTGTTAAGTTTAAATTATATCAGGTTTAAGTTATGTAGAATTTAAAGTCAGTTAAGTTCTGTTAAAGTTAAGTTTAAGTGATGTTAAGTTCTGTTAAGTGTAAATATTTTAAGTGCTTTAAGTGCTGTTAAGTTTGAGTGATGTTAGATACATTTATGCTAGATGTTTATTTTATGATCTGCATTTGTTGGGACTATTTCTTTTGCTTAGCGTCATTGGTGTGGACTATATGTTATGGTGCATACTACTTTCCCACCACTCCAATTAACAAAGGACTGAGGGTCGCTCAGCTGGTGCCACTTGAGCCAAATGACTAAGGGATTACAGACTGTAAAAGGACAAGAGAGGGGGAAAATGGTTTTGAATCCACCTGAGGACTTACCTTACTGACTTTGAACCTTTCTGAGAAACCCAAGAAAAAGGTGGAAGTGGAATTTCAAGGACAGAAAGGATCATTTTCAAGCTTGTTGGACACTGGAGTCGATTCCAGCATTATTAGCCCTAGCTGTTCGCCTCCTCTCCGGGTTCACATGAATGAAAACAGTTAACAGCCTTCTTTTCTTAGTCCAATTACCACCTACCATGCAATGCCTGATAAGGCAGGACATTATGGCTCAGTTGGGGATGGTTTTAACCCTTTGGGGTAAATGCCATTGCTCGGACCGTGGCTGGAGAACCTTATAGAGATACTAAGTGTGCTTTTAAATGCTTTTGCTTATTTTGATTTGTATTTTTGATTGTATTCAAGATATGGTCAGTAGAATAATAGAAAAACCCTAGCAGACTAACCTCCTTGTGCATAAAAGAAAAAACGGGGAATTGTTGGAGAATTTTGTTCAAACATGGCTCATAGAAAGAGGCCATGAAAATATACAGCTGATGGAAAAGTAAAAGGCAGCTGAAAGCAGCAATTCTCAAGCCTGTTTCTGTAAACAACAAAGTTCTCAGGCTGTTTTTTCATAACAGGTAAATATTCTGTCCTTGGCTGGTATGGGAAAGCAAAAGTAACAAACCACAGGTATTGAAAACAAAAGGAGGGGTTGATGTCTAATCTGTAACCTATGATGAGCTCAGGTGTTGCAATATGTATGAACTTAATTAACACTGTTATAAAATGTGCATTGTTGATCAATAAATCGGAGTTCGATGCTGATCAGAGGATGGGTCGTCTCCCTTCGCTTCTACACATTCCTTCCTTCCCTTCCTTCCCTTCCTTCCCTTCTTCCTCCATCTTTTAAGTGTTGTTGGCATTTTTAGATTAGTTTAGAGTAAAAACCCACTGTCTAACATAAGCGATAAGCATTTAGAAGTTATTGTAAATATTGTACACGTAGCTTTTAGCATAAAAAGATAACACCACCCCAAGGACAGGCAACGTGCCTCAACCCAACCTGCCAGACAGACCTTGGTGAGTAAAATAAATTATAGATAAAAAACCAATAAACAACCTTAAGAACAAGAATAGAAGAGTTCTGACTCCTTCTTCTACTGCCGGGCTGGGAAAAGAGACTTTCTGACACATCTTGGAGTCACTGTGATCAGCAGAGATTCTGAGATAATAGAATATAATATCATAAAATAATAAATCAGCCTTCTGAGGACATGGAGTCAAATTCAATGTAATGTTAACCCTTCCAGTGCCTCAATCCTCTCTCAAATTAAAAAAAAACCCCAAAATACAAACATGTAAAAGAACAGCATAAAGACATCAAAGCTGGTGTAGAAGAAGTCCAAAATAAGGAAGAAAAAGAAATTATTTGCTTTTTAGAGCTAAAATCCTCTTATAAGCTATAGAGAAAAGACTCTTTTTCCTTATAGCACATAAAGCTATAAAGAGATAAAAGTGTATAAAGTTGATAGCAAATAAAAGCCTCCATACTAAAATAAACAAATGCTAAAATAACTGTAATCCTAGAAAAAGTTAAACAGAGAAAAAGCGTAGTCCTATGCTTCAGAAAAACAAAAGAAAATCTCTATTCCTAAAAATAAAAATAATTTTAAAAATAGACAACAAAGAGAATTTTCACCTTGAAACAACACATCTTTTAAACAATACCCCCTTAATCAACATAACCTATCAACAAGCTATAAAAATGCTTATAACAATAAGAAAAACTTCATCATAGCAAAATTCCCCAAACAACTGCTGTTTGTAACAAATTAAGAACCACAAAAAACCTGTTTCCTTTGTCTCTTATAAAAAAGTCTCCATAACCTTAACAAAAAAGACTTCTCTCCCTCAATAAACTAAAGAAAAACTATTTTACAAATTATAAGCTAACTAAAAATCTTAAGTGTAATTTCTTTACATTATCAGTGAGGAAGAAAAGTTGTGAGAAGAAGAAAAGTGTTCTAAAAGGTTTGTTTTAGTTCTTACTACTTTTTTCCTTCTAATTACTTTTAATAAAATTTTCTTTGTACCCTCTTGAAGTTTTAAACCTGCTTTACCTTTCTTCTAATCCTATCTCACAACAAAAAGTAAGTGTATCAGTAATCAGCCAACACCAAACTTACCACATTCTTTAGTACATCAGCAAAAAAAAATTCAAATTAAAAAAATCTTAAATTAGCAAACCTAAACCACAACACAAAATTGGTGTTTCCACCCAATTTCAAACTAAAACCACCACACACCCTGCACCCCAGGGACTTTCCTGCACCTTCCCCTCATCTGGGGTTCTCCAGGGTGACATTCCGGGTGCTGTTGGATATCTGGATCTCCACGGTCCTCTCCAGGAAATTCCACATCTTGGCACGTGATTGGCTGCTCCAGGGGGACAGAATCTACTCCTCCAGTCTGGGGTTTCCTCACCTCTGGGATCTTGGCCTTGGAGACAGAATTTTCTCAGCTCTGGAGTCTCCTTGAATCCGTGATCTTCTCACTCCAAGGTCTCCTCCTCAGCTCCAGAGTCTCTTTGTTCCAGAATCTTCTTCTTCGATCCAGGATCTTTTCCTCAGCTCTGGGGTCTCCTTGGATTCAGAATCTTCTCAGCTCTGGAATCTTGTTCCTGTCTCTGGAAATTTCTTGGATCCACAATCTCTTTGGATCTGGAATCCTCTCAGATTTGGTGTCACTTTGGATCAAGGGTCTCCTCAGCACTGAAATCTTCTCCTCAGCTCTGGGATTTCCTCAGTCCCGGGCTCTCCTCAGCACTCCTTGGATCCAGGTAGACCCTGGATCCAGTATCTCCACCCCAGCACCCAAATTTCCCTGTGGTCTCCCCCTCTGAGCACCTTCTGGGTCTCCATTGGTGCTGGGAATGTCCTGGGGCAGGCAAATCCCTCCCCTGGCTGGAAAAATCCTAAATTACAACTTCCTGGTGGTTAAATAGAACCAACTTCCTGGTGGTGAATCCGGGGCAAAGTCCCCCAGGGCCTGGCACCTTTAGCTGGGGTAACTGGTTTAACTGGCTGAATTGTCTAATTGATTTCTCTAATTTATGTAATTTAATCCAGTCTATCTAACTCAGCTGGTTTAAATGTGTCACCGACATCTTTTCATAAAAATCCTTTCTTTTGGATTTTTCTCCCTTCTGAGAAGCTGTGGCCTCAGCAACAAAATGTAAACAATGGTTATCTGCTGCTGGGGAATGCAACAGGTGGATCCGTGATTGGTCTCATGTGGATGTTTGGATTTACTGACCACTCACGGCAGAGCTGGGTCTCTGTCTCTGCTGAGACACAGATCTTTGTTATTCATTCCTTTTCTATTCTTAGCTTAGCTAGCATTCTGAGAACTTTCTCTCTATTTCTTTTTAGTATAGTTATAATGTAATATATATCATAAAAGAATAAATCAAGCCTTCTGAACATGAGGTCAACATTCTCGTCTCTCTCTTCACCCTGAAAAACCCTTGCAAGCCCTGTAACAAATCTGCCATTCCTGACAAGTCTGGCTGGCCTTGGCCTACTGAGGCTCTCACCTGCTTTCCAAACCTTGGAGCTCTGAGTTTTCCTTCCTATGGAAAAGAACTGTCCTTCTAATCCAGGTGCCCATGGCCACAATTGGGATTTCACTTCCAGCATTCTCTGTTGTGACAGACTGGAGGAGATTGTTGGCTCTAAACATTTTGTGTGTGAGGGAGGAAGGGGCAGGTCCAGCCTTGCCCTGCCCTGCCCTGTGACCCCAATCCCCCCAGAGCCTCTATCCCAGCCCAGCAGTGGCTGCCAGTCCCTGGCACAGCACAGGCAATGCTCCACAGCCACCTCTGCAGCCCCAGCCCAGCTCCTGAGGGACTAAATGACCCCAAGTCCCACCTGGGGGAAGGGCCCAGGAAGTCCAAGGGGTATTTAAGGCTGATCACAAGGCAAGCACACATCTTGACCCTACCTCCTCTAGGAATTTCTATCTGAACACTGCTGGAATCCAGGAGTTGTTAGCTGTGTGTGTGCTTCTCTGTATCTTTTAAGCCAACAAACCCAAGAGAAGGCACAGTTCCATCAAATGCAAAAGTCATCCCTCTGCTGGATATTAAATCCACTTTCCACAGCAGACAGCCTCAGAGCAATGGAAACACCTTCTGTGCCCAGCACAGATCCCAAGGTCTCCCCAAACCCTCCCTGCCCCAATTCTGCCCAGATTTGCTCTTTGCACACACGAGTCACATGCTGAAGTCAGGAGCTCCCTCCATGCCCAGAAGGAGGAAAAGAGAGAAAGGGGATGAAGAGCTCTCCTGTGCAGAGACAAGGCCCAAGTACTCTGGGATGTCCCAGCACCATCTGACATGTCCACCATCCCCCAGAGATTTCCGTACAGTAACAGTTTTAGACAAAGACAAAAGGCAATTCTGTGAGATATAAAAACAATTAAGATGTTGACTAATATGATATTTATTTGAGCTTCAGAAAGATTGGGCAATTCCCTGAAGCTCAAAACATGAAACCAGTCAGCTGAAGGGCACTTGAATGACCAGAAAGCATTGGGAGGAGTGTTAAGGGTTTTTTTGCAGGACAATGGACGTATGCAACATGTGCACAATCCAGCCTTCATAGAAACTGAGTAAGGTCACTATGCCCTCGAAGGACATCAAAGAAGAAGAACATGCTCAGCAGCAGATGGTTCTGGATGCAAAGGCAGACAAGAAAACTGCAGCGAGATGTCCTGCAGCAGAAGAAAGACTAACTAAAATTAATTGAAATGTCAAAATGCATGCGTAAAAAGGATTTAACCAATCATGTATTAGCTTGAGGTGTGAACAACAGAGAACAGTATAAATATGGCTTGCTTTTTGTAATAAATTGGTTTCACTTGATCATATTGATCATGGCGTGATGTCCCGTTAATGATCCTCCGCACCTAGGGACCAGAAATGCATGCAAGCCTTCACCCCAAGAGACATTATGAATTCAAAAAACATGGCCATTAACTGCTTTATACCAACACAGAGTAATGGCAACCAAAATGCACTCAGACCCGGGTTTTTTCGACTCTCTCTCAAGCCCCACGTGTTGGGCACCAAATTTTGTCCTGGTTTAGGGCAAATTTCGGAGAAAACCTCCAAAGGGGCCCCTCCAGAAAGCAAACCCACACGGCCCCTCCCCCCAACTGGGTTGGGAAGGATTCCTTGGAGAGAAGTGGAAAGAACCTGTTTATTTAACAGGCAAAGCACCCCCCAGCACACAAAATGAACAATACTGGATGACACCACTCTTTCACCACTCTGAAAAACATGACAAATTCAGAAAGTCTCTCTTGGGGGTGGTCGCTCTGTTATCACTCCCTCCGGTGCTGGGGCAGCTGCTGCAGCCACAAAGTGCAAACTCTCGGTGTTCCCAGGTCCCCGTCCGCAGCAGGTTTGAGTGGTTCCAAAAACGAGAAAGGAGAAACAGTCCGGGGAAAAATTCAGACTGCTTAGCTAAACTAATTAATAAGCAGAAGCAAAAAGCAGAAGCAAGAGCAAAGCAAAAAGCCAAGCAAAAAGCAAAAGCAGCATCATGTACTGCCCTGTTTGTCCCACCAGCTGTGGGGGAGCAGCTGATAATAAAACCAAAACAAAACTTCACTCTTCAGAGCCAGCCTTAAAGGCACAGAACATAATATCCAGCATAAACAGAACAGACAACTGGGGATACAAGCATCATAACGTCACCTTAGGACAGCAAAGTTATTCCAAACTGCCTCCCAGCAGCCCCCTCCTCACCCATGCCATCTGCTGGGGCTGTGCCAGCTTCAGGAGATCCCTCCAGGGCCTGTGTTACCTGTGTGAAAAATGCATATTGTATGACTGGCTTTTCACAAATATTAACATGAATATTATATATGTTGTGTTAGAAAGTTATGTTGTACTAATTTTCTTACATAGTGTCTTAAATCTAGTTTTATGGTATAACAAAATGTTAAAATAGAAACCATGCTATGTGAGATACTTTTTTAAAGAGAGGACTCGCAGCGAGATGGCAGCCAAAGGACACCTAAATCTTTCAGAGAAAGAGAATTTATTGCTCTCTTATCAGAACAAACGAACTTCTTCCTGCCTGCTCAGCCATGAAGGCTCTGTCAGGATTTAGAGGGAGAAGCTGACACTGACCAGACAGAATCCTGTGTTTGAATGGAATTTATGCATCATGTATGAGGTGTATGAATATGCAACAGGTTATTGTTTTTAAGGGTTAATCCTCTATTAACCTGTGTCCTTTTTTGGGCTTATTTTGCCCAGAAAAAGGTACTTGGACATCCATAACTCTTTGTTCTTAATGTCTCATATTTTCCTAAAACTTAATTGTCCAAATTTTTATTACCCTAATTATATTACTCTTTTTAAAACAATTTAATTACTATTAAACTTTGAGAATTTTAAAAACAAGTGATTGGTGTTTTTCACACAGTGCCCAACACACAATATCCCACGTACCAATGTTTCTTGGGGAGCCATTTACAACACGGGGGTGTTACAGGACGTGAAAAACACCAATCACTTGTTTTTTAAAATTTTAAAAGTAATAAAATGGTTATAAAAATAGCAATATAATTAGAGTAATAATAATTTGGGTAATTTGGATTAATATTTGCGAAAAGTCAATCATAAAATACGCATTTTTCCCACAGGAGGACTGGGCTCCCCCAATTATTCCCTGCACAGGCGGGACCCCCCCTTCCCCTCAGAGCTCTCCCGCGCTGAGGGGCCGCTGCCGCTTCCCGCCCTTCGTGCCCGCCCTCAGCGGCCGCCGGGAGCTGGGGCCGCCCCGGCCGCCCTTTTATCAGAGCCATGGAGAAAGGAAAACCGCTTTAAATTGTTCATGCCGCCGCGCCTGAGCGCTGGGCAGGTGTCTGCGGGTATATCCCAGGTGAGCGCTCGGCCGCGGGGCCGCTGAGGGCGGCCCATACCACCCCCCCGCCCCCTGCCGCCCCCTCGGGCTGCTCTGCTCTGGAGGCCGCGGCTGAGGAGGGGACGGGGGGAAAGCGCAGGGGCCCTTCCCCGAGGACACGGGGACAGTGCTGGGCCTGGGGAGTGCCCCGGCAGAGCCCCGAGCTGGAGCACACACACACCTGCCCCTTGCCCCGAGCTGGAGCACACACACACCTGCCCCTTGCCCCGGGCTGGAGCACACACACACCTGCCCCTTGCCCCGGCAGAGCTGGAGCACACACACACCTGGCCCTGCGTGGGCCGGGACGGCTCCTGCGCTGGACTCATTTCTGTGCATATGCCTAGAGTGGCGTATGCACAGACATATTCGGTTTGAATTTCAAAGACTTTTGTTGTTGTTTTCTGTCAGAACTGAAGGGAATCCTCTTCTCGAGCATCCGCTCTGTGCTGTAAGTCCGTGTTTGATGTGGGTAATTCAGCCCAGAGGGCGAGCAGGGCTCTATCGCCAGCCAGGGTCTGTGTACAAATCACCAATGGGACGGAACTGCTGAGGAACTGCCTTGAGCTGTTTTATTTTCCAGCATCAGTCTCATTACATGGTTATAACAATGGGAAGATGCCAGCAGCTCACATCCCAGGCAGCAGACAAAGAACTTAATGTTACAACTTACTTTAAAAGTTTTTTGACCAATCACACAAAGCAAAAGCAGATTGATAGTAGTTCTATCCAACCACTATAAGCACACGTACCTTTGGTTAAAACAATGCTTGCTTATTTTGAATACAATACCTGCTTGTAAGCCCTAAAACACAATGCACAGAGCTCCATTATAAAGCTTAGAACTTCCTAATATCTCGCTAGATAAACTTTTCTGTAACTTAGGGTGTTATTAGTTATTCTAGCCAAGCGTTAATACACAGACCATTGTTCTATTTGTCCTTACTTTTCTACTTTTTACATAATTTTTCTGCTGACCAATCTCATGGCTGCTGCTTGGCTCTAATCACAGTTCTGCTGTCTCTGAGGCTGCCTTTTGCAGCTTTCCCAAACCCCTCTGATTTTATGGATTCCCACAGCTCCACTCAACACTCAACACCAACACTGGTGTTGGTGTCTTGGTCTCACCAGATCAGGTGTGCAGTGAAAATGTTCTGTCCCCACACTGAATTATGGGAATTCAACAAGTTATTTTTTCATGTTGAAGCTTGTTATGAAATATGTTGAGATTCAAATGGGACATTCTGACAGCAGATGAGTAAGCTGTTTACAGGATGAACTTCTGTGACTTCAGAACCTTGTAAAAGGCTATTTTCATGCTGAAACCTAATCAGATATGGTTTAGAAGTGCCCTTGGAAGTAAAGCAAAAAAGAAATATCAACTACTGGTCTTCAAAAAAGTAATTTGTCTCCTTGAGTCCTTTGCCATGCAGCAGTGCCCACACAGGCAGGAGCTGCTGAGTTCCCTGCATTGAAAGCTCCCCTTTGGCCACAGTCTATAAATCAAACTGCAGGACACCAACAGTTTGATAAACCACTGGGAAGTAAGAAGTGAGTTCCAAAGCCGTTACCAATACCTTGGGCTTTGAAAATTGTAGGCAGCTGTTTTATTAATGACAAATTCTATTTTCTCATCAACTGTAGGGATTATTTTCCTGGATTTTATAATTCTTTCTTTGCAAATCTACCCATAAGAAACTAATTTTTAAATTTGTGCAGGGTTTTAAGAGATGCTCAGATGATGACTTTAAGCTGCCATTGGATGTGTCGAGCCGTAGCGAAATCACTGATTCAGGTATGATTGGAATATTTGCCATGCACCTTCTTTAGATTTTTATATATTGTCAAGTTTTAGTTTTCATGAGCAGTCTCACAGTTTCATACCTGTAACTGTTAAATACAGTTTCACTGTTACTTTTAGAAATGCATTGATCAAAATCTCTTCATGTTTCAGATACAATTTCACAGCAAATGAAACTTTGCTCTGAAGTAGATGAAGAGGTAAGCTAAGTATCAACTCTGCACATCTCATTCCTTGGGGTCTTTTGAATTTGTTCCCAAACAGTGCCTAAAGCATTATTCAGTAGATATTTCAGGGCTAAAGGAAGTAGTCAAAAGGGAATAATATTTTCTGTCTCCTGTTTAAAGCTGAATCACTTAGAGGAGATTTTTGTGATTTAGTGAACATGCTTGGAAACAAATCTTTAAAAATTAGGGTGATTGCAATATTGTTGTTGTTTTTTCTTTATTTGAAGTGCCTGTGTAGTCTAAGAGCTGTAATTAGAATAAGATTTCAACACTTAAGTATCCTGGTGGAACTGCTTCTGAATATTCTGTTGAGGGGAGAAGGGTTGAAGTCAGAGTATGTGGGATCTCAGCACTTTAGGACTGAGGTGCAGAGAGACCGAGACCACCCTTGGGGGGCTCGGGAGTCCTGGAATGTTGCCAGAAGTGTCTGGTGGCAGGACTTCGATCCTACACAGGAGATGACATCTGTATGAGGACTGGGAGGATTTTACTGGGTGAATGGTGAAGGGATAAGTTAATTAAGGTGTAGAACACAGGATTTAGGATTTCTGTACAGGGGGGTCTAAAGAAGTAAGATGGAGGAATTGGGGAGTGTCCTGTCCTTCTTCTTCTTCTTCTTCTTCTTGGCCTCCATCTTCTGTGGTGATGGTGGCACTTTGGGATTGGTCTTTACTAGAAGTGCACCGGTTAATAAGAGTAGAAGGTATTGGGGAAAAATTATAAATATTGTACACGTAACTTCGGGTATAAAGATAAGTGACCACCCCAGGGGCTGCGGAGTGTGCCCATGGCTGACTTGCTGTGCAGACCTCTGTCGGGCTGAAAGAAAATCTTTTAGATAAACAATTAATAAACACCAAGACCGAAACAAGATCAGAAGTCTCTCCTCGTCCTTTGAAGTGCGGACTGTCCAAGGCCACTCTGGGCCTTTCCAGGCCACCTAAACAGCCGAGAAACCGACAAGAGTATTCTTTGGAAAACTGAAGTAGATTATCCCAATTGCCTTGTCTGGCTTTATTTTATCTGTAAAACAATTAATTCAGTGGTTTCCTCAAGCACTGGATTCTTTTCACAATGTCTTTACCAGCAGATATCTGCTTTAGCACAACTCAGTACAGCTCATTTTTTTGGCAATAGCTTCTGTACTTTGCAGCTACAAAACACTGTTTGCTACCACAAAATAAAACACATTTCTTGTGCTCTCCCTGCTGATTTTCATATCCCTGACAACTTTTTAGACTTTTTTAATCCTAAGCTATTAAAGTACCATCAGGACTGTAACAAAACTGTGCTGCAGCCAGAACAAGGATGGTGTTTGGGGCTGTTGTAAGTGAACCAAAGGGCCCTTGGGGCTCGTGTGTTGCTCTCCCTGCCTCAACCACTGGCCCAGCCCTGCTTGTAGGGCACTTTCAAGGTGTCCTAAGGGCACAAGGGTGGTAGTTTTCCTTCCTGCTCTGTGTGTGAGCAGAGAACTGCTGGGACACTTGGATATTTATAAATCCCTGGGTCCAGATGGGATCCACGTCAGGGTGATGAGGGAGCTGCCAGATGAGCTTGCCAAGCCTCTCTCCATCATTTATCAGGAGTTGTGGCTCACTGTGAAGTTCCAGGTGATTGGACACTGGCCAGTGTGAAACCCATATACAAAAAAGGTAGGAAGGAGGATCCTGGTAATTCCAGGCCAGTCAGCCTGGCCTCAGTAGCAGGTGAGATAATGGAGCAGTTCACACTGAGTGCTATCACACAGCACTCACAGCATGGCCAGGCTATCAGACCCAGCCAGCATGGCTTTACCAAGGGTGGGTCATGTCTGACCAACCTGGGCTCCTTCTGTGAACAGGTGACCGCCTGGTGCATGCAGGAAAGGCTGTGGGTGTTGTGTGTCTGGGCTCCAGCAAGGCCTTTGGCACTGTCTTCCACAGCACACTCCTGGAGAAGCTGCAGCCATGGCTGGTACAGGAGCACTCTGTGCTGGGCTCAGAACTGGCTGGATGGGCCCAGAGAGTAATGGTGAATGGTGCTGCATCCAGCTGGCAGCCAGGCACCAGTGTTGTCCCTCAGGGCTGTACTGGGACCAGTTCTGTTTCATATTTTTATAGATGACATGGATGAGGGCATCGAGTCCTTCATCAGTAAATTTGCAGAGGACACTAAGCTGGGAGCTTGTGTTGATCTCTTGGAAGGAAGGAGGGCTCTGCAGAGAGACTTAGATCAGTTGGACGGATGGGCAGAGTCCAGCAGCATGAAGTTTAATCAATCCAAGTGCTGAGTTCCATATTTGGGCCACAAAAATACCCTACAACGTTCCAAGCTAGGGACTGTGTCTGGACAGTGCTCAGGCAGAAAGGGCCCTGGGGGTGCTGGTGACAGCTGGTTGAATATGAGCCAGCAGTGTGCCCTGGTGGCCAAGAAGGCCAATGGCATCCTGGCCTGGATC